>NW_019174592.1:843733-898987 GCF_002260705.1 Seriola dumerili
CATGGTAGCCTTTCACCTACAATTCCTGCGCAATTGATATTATGATTTCTCGTGTCTCCAGGATACGTCTTCATCTTGTCCTTTGCTTGTGCTCTTGATCTTTAACGTGTCTGTTGCTTTATCACCTGGATTTTAGAGACTTCTCTTTCAGTCTGGTTACATTTCATTCCTCAGCTGCCACGTGTAATGAACGTTATGTACATTCGTGAGCACACACACACACTAATCCCTCTGACATTTACACATGCAGACTATTCCCTCCCGTGCTCTGCTGCCTCTTCCCTGTTTCTGCTGTTCAGTATTTCAAAGGGAGCCCATATGGGATCTGAGCGCCTATTGGGTGACTTCCTCTTGCAGGCTTCAAAGGAGGGAAACCGTGTGGCGCTCTTGCCCAAGAGGAGGCTGCTTCTGCCCAGTTGGGGACCCCCTCTCAGGGGTAGAAGGAGGGAGGAAAATTATGCGGCCACACTACTCGCTACTACTTTGGAAACCAGATGAGGTGAAAAGAGAAAGAGGACAACAGCAGTTTGGATGCAAATATTTTTAGATAAGTGGCAAAGAGCTGATATTTTGTTCAAATATTTATGATCTGAATATATTAGGTTAGACAGAAACTGACCAGGCAAATGGAAATGTTACGGTAAACTTGGCACCTTCCACACTTGAGCTTTAAAGACAGTTCTTGAACAAGACTCATTAGCTAGGAAAAGTAGTGAAATAAAAAAGTAATTAAAATGACAATGACAGACTCTTCTAAGGAAACAATTGTGACACCTTTGAGTGACGAAGAGAAAATGATATTTTGGCTAAAGTACGAGTGGTTTGAGATGTTTTTTTTGTTTCTGGTGATAACTGTATTTGACATTATTAAAGCCAAAGACAGATGTACGTTGAAGAAGGGTGGAAACGTTTAACGTTTAACAGCCACTTTTTAAACTTACTGGAGGTCAACACTTTCTACTAATAGGATATATTTTGGGTTCAGCATCATTTTAGGCTAAGAGCTGAGAAACTTTGCCAACATAAAATCAATGGGCCTTTGAAAAAGTTAGTGTGGTAATGAGATTGTTGCCTGGTATTCTGAATGTCATCTTACAAAAACAGTTAACAGTTGTGGCCAGCAGCTGCCTTAGATCGTGTTCAGACAGATAAAAGCACTGCAAGAGAAAACCAAGCCCCTTTATTGATTCAAATAAATATTCATATTCATTTCTGTGTCGGCACATTTCTGGTAGTTTACCGTCTAACGTGAGCATGGTGATTTTGCACTTTACCTTGTGAATGTTACAATGGAGCATAAAGTAATTGCCACTAATAACTTGCATCAAATCTAATATTATAAACCGCTGCACAGTGTTTTCACATCTGAAGTCTTAAAAGTCATGGGTTTATTTGTCAAAGCAGCCCTTTGATTCTCCCAGATTCTCCTAAACCTGTTTCCTGTCTGTAACATTGCCACTGTTAATGCTAATACCAGTGGCAATCTTAGACACTGGGGGCCCCAGGAAAAGAAGCCTATCAAAGAACCCCCCCCCCCATTGCAGACTATTGTTGGATGCAACAATTCACAGATGTCCCCTGAATGTCTCATATTTCAGACTATCGGTAGACACAACAATTTAAAGATGTTACCTAAACTCCTCACATGCAGACTATCAGTAGACACCTCATTTTACAGATGTCACTTAAACACCGCACATTCAGGCAATGGGTAGATTCAAACTACATCACACATCATCAGGGACCCCACTTAAGGCAACAGCAGTGCACTGTATAGTGTTTTTATGGGAGGTGTAAGTGGGTTTATGGTTGTCATTACAAAATGTGGCAATATGAGGGGCTATTGGGGGCCCATTTTCCCCTTGGGGGCCCCAAGCATTTGCCTGGTTTGCCTCTATTGATGGTGCATCTCTGCCTAATACAATTTGGTTTCCTTTATGTGTGGTGCATTTATAGCCTCATAGGGCTACTATGATACTGTAAACTTTAAGTCTTGTTAACCACTCACTCAATAGACATAGACTGCTGTTCAGTGTTGGAAAAAAACCCCAAAGGTTATGAAGAACTTGGCTCAGACAATTAAATTAGTCAGAGTCAGGCTGACGGAGTGTGAGTGGTTAAGTTTCAGACTCCAGTGAAATGTAATCCAGTCGACAGCAATGTCGCAAAGTTCAGCATGTTGTCAGAAAAATGATTAGAACTTGAATGAACAGGTGCAGTGCTATGCATGGGCAGATGCCAGCCGCACACAAATAGCGAACCTTTGTTGTGTGTCTATTTACTGTGTGTGTGTGTGTGTGTGTGTAGGTGGTGTCCATTAAAAAACTTCAGAACTGAAAATAACACAAAGGAGCATCCTTTGTTGCACAAACCCAAAGCTAAACACATCTGAATAAAGCCACAGGCCACTGTGAGAGTGTGTACAGTCTAAGTGTATATGAGTGGTGTGTGTTTGTGTGAGAAAGCGTGAGACAGCGATTCCACAAGGATATACCACTTGTAATAACACCCACCCACTAACAGTCACGCATACATGAATGCAGAGACATCAATCCGATGCCATTAATTGTCGACTTCAAAAACTTCAAAGCCAAAGTTAAAGTTATGGAGAGCAGCTCTGGCTCGCCTAGCTTATGAAAGCAAAGCAAAAAGTTTTGTATTCCCAAACCCCTCCACTTTCCTGTGTCTCTGCCTGATGCAAATTGACAGATGGAAGGGATGAATGAAATAAATAACCACACAAACAAAGTAGAGGAGGACATGAAACAACCAGAGGACAAAGAAAGTGAAAGCAAGAGTGAAGGAGGTAGAGAACGGAAACATCACACATCAAAGATCCCTCATCATCTCTTGGGGCACTCGACGGCGAGAAGAAAACAAAATTGCTATCTGCCCCCCCCCCATCGCATTCTATCACACTCTCGTTTTCTCTCTGCAGTTTATTTGGTCTCTTTTCTTCTCGCCTGTCTCTCCATTAGAACATGACTGTGGGAGTTGTTGCCTCAAGTCCTTTGGAGTTGAAAGTCTTTAAGAGATCTGTCACCTAACCCAACCTTCTAGCTTCAAACAAGAGATGGAGGAATGAGATAGAGATGGCAGAAGAATGAAGAGGGATGGGGATGATCTGAGATCAGCAGGGGCAGAGAGATGACGGTGAGGGAAAGAGGAAGGGCGGAGATTAAAGAAAGAGAGAGAAGAAGAGAAAGGGAGTATGAGGAAGATGTCAACCTTTATTACACGGCCGACGATTCAAGGAACGCTTAATTAAAGAAAGTAAATTATTAGAGAAATAGTTTGACATTTTGTGAATACGGTTATTTGATTTTTTGCCAAGAGTTTAGAGCCATACCAGTCTCAAGTCTGCACCCTAAATACAAAGCTAGCAACAGGTTAGCTTAGCTTACCTGAAGACCGGAACAAGGGGAGACAGCTAACCGGGTTCCTATTCAAAGGTCAAAATAACTGCTAGCCTGCTAACACTTTTAAAGCTTATAAACCACTGTAAAACTTAAGTTTAAACAAATAAGACAGCATATTAATTAGTCAGTTTTAAACATGCACACTCTGGTTAGCAGTTTTAGCTAACTGTCTTCTAGTCGTAGCCAGTCTTGCAAAATTACAGATTTTCTTGCTAGCCAGAAGAAAAAGCGACTACGACAACTCTAGCAACTTTTTGGCCAGGCGTTAACCTATTTCCCTTGAGGAGAGTCTCTTAAATGTTCAAGATCATGTCAAGATTTAGTTTTTATGGTGAGGACAGTCTCAATAGACCCTAAAGGTACCAGTATGCTTCAAACTAAGTGCTTGTCAGATCATCAAACTGTATCTGAAACCTACTACTCCAACATCAAAATGAAAAGGTCAGTGTCCGATCATATTTTTAACTTACTAAAACCAACAATCCAACAAAGTGATGAACCAAACACAACACCATGAATACCTATGAGAGGAGATTGTCCAAAAGTGTGTGCTGTTATTCCCATTTTTACGATTCATCTCGTCTCAGCTCTCTCTTCAACGACAGGCTCTTCACCCCGTCTTTGAGTGAGGCCATTTGAAACAGGTATAAACATTTTGCCTTTGGACATGGCCAGACGACACTTCATACGAATGAGCTCGTTCCAAGAACCCTGGCCTTTAAGAAAGCATAAGAACAACAGCCAAGCTATCATTGTATGCCAAGATGCACTGTACATCATAAAGGTCCCCTTGGAAATCCATCAAATGTTTTATTTATATCCTGGTTAAAAATTCCAGAAGCTAACCTCACTGCCAGAGATTAAGTGTAAAGTATCTAAAATAATTAGTTTTGAGTTTCAACTACTGCTCCAAAAACTGAGCACTAAACTTGACAATTATACGCTTTTCAAAGACAGAATTTGTTACAGGGTTATCTATTGCATCAGGTATCATCAGGTGATGAATTAACTCATGTGTACCAGTGACCAGACAAAGACAAGAAAAATGCCTATAAACATTAGGTTATTTTTAGCTTCTAGTGTGGACATGGGGAACAGGACTGGGGAGAGGGAGGCAAGGGTGGCAGAAAGAGGAAGTAAAAGAGGTGGAAGCAGGGAGTTAAGAGGGGGAGGAGGTCCTATAGGGCCTTCTGGAGGAAGGATCCACAACAGAGATTGATGAGCGTTGGAAACAAGGTGACTTTAAGGAGGGGTGGGGAGGAGGAGCCAAGGAGGAAATGAGAAAGTTAGTGTGAGGGCAAAGTGAAAGAAGAGGTGTAAAATGAAGGTATTGGCTGAGGGGAGGGGAGGGGGTTGGATGGCAGGGTACCAAATGATCCTGGAAATGATCACATTAGAACAAAGGAGATATAGTTTTGTACCATTTAAATGAAATCAGTGACTTTAATGTTGTAATTGTTAGGAGTCAGTGTAATGATGCTAAACCTTTGCATGTGAAAGCAGTAGATTTATGCAAATTGTAATATAGACAAAAATAAAGAAACAGAAGTCAAATTTTATCACTGGCACTGTCACCTCAGAGAGTTGCATGTTCTCCCTGCTTTAATGTGAGTTTTCTCCAGGTGCTCTAGTTTCACTGTCTCTGTAAAAGATAGGAATAGTAGGTGGTACAAATAGTCGTGCTATTGTCCTTGACCAAGGCACTGGCCTTGAACCAGATTTAAATCAGTCTGAGATGATCAATGATTTGGTTTACAAAAACTAAAATGACCAATGTGCCATAATTTTTATCCTGAGTTGCACATTTTGACTTTTTATTTAAGTGTAATTCTTTACAATTTCTTTCTTATATTTGATAACTGGTCACCTTTTTCTTCTCACTTTGGAAATAAAACCATTGAAATGTTCATCTTTCAGATGCCATATCTAGCAAAAGTAGTACATAGAAAAGAGTAATAGGGGCAGCAAAATGACAGTAAAGTCAGTTACACATATCTATTTGAAGTTTGCTAACATATGCCAACATTAGCTAACATTAGCTGATTTAAGCTAGTGGTCACACCAGACCAATTAAGGATAGCAGCAAAGTTAGCAATGACAAGTTCAACAGCAGTGGCGATCAATAACTGTGGTGGGCCTCAGGCAAAGAAGCCCATCGAAGAATCAGCTAACCCTCCCACATGCCAACTATTCGCAGACGCTACAATTTACAGATGTTCTCTAAATGCCTCGCGTGCAAACTATCGTTAGTCGCAAGAATTTTCATGTTCTAATTACGGTGGATTTTGGGGCAACAGCAGTGAATTGTACAGTGTCTTTATGGGAAGTTTAAAGGGCTGGTAATTATCATTGCAAAATGTGCCAATATAACGGGCCATTTTCCTCTTCCCCCAAACATTTGCCTGGTTTGCCTCTCCTGGCGGTGCGCCTCTGTACAGCAGCATATATATGACGGGGAGGAAAAAATTTTGAGACCTTGAATTGAGGTATTTTATCTCTTTTAACATTCGCTAAACGCCATATGCTAACATGTGGTTCTACAATTTGTCTGAAAATCAGACATTTTGTCACAAATTGTTGTGTAAAAGCTCAATTATTGTTAGTATCATTAAAGCAAAAGCTCTCATGCAGGCCCATTTGTCTGGCCTCAAAAAAATACTTCATCTCCAGATTCATTAGCAGAAGGGCTGTTTACTAACACATAATTGCCATAAATCATCATCAGCTCTGTGTCAACATGAAAACTATTATCATGTCAGTTGTTGTGGGCATTCAAAATTGGGTGTCTGAGAGCCTATAATTAGAAAAATAGAAGAAACAATTAAAAAGAGACTAAAAGCGGAGGAATAGTTTCTGGTGCATGTGTGTATGTGTTTGTCTATACAGGATGTCCTGAGTGCACGTCTGTGTGTGTCTGTGTGTGTGTGTCAGTGTATGGGAGAAATACTTGAAGGTGACTATGAATTACCGGCTGGCAAAAGTGACTAATTAGAATGGCAATTATACAGCCGCTCCCAGCAGAGACTGGGAGTCAACAGCCAAATGACCTCTTCATAAGCTCATAATGGGCCACAGGCACATACGCGCATACACACACACACACACACACGCTCACACACACGCACACGCACACACACACACTGGGTTTTTAGGCTACATGCCCATTTTAGTGAGACTGATCACATTGACTTTCTCACCCTGTTGGGTTTATGTGGAGCAACAGAGTGGAGAAAGAACTGTGTAATAGGAGAATTGGGGGGTGGGGGGGGGGGGGGGTGTCTAAAGTACATACAGTACCATGTATACAGTATTCAGCATCCTTGGTTTGAATTGGTTGATGTCACTGGTTATGAGCCTGTCTACTGCAAGTTGTCCTTCAACCCGTATTCTTGTTTCCTTGGTAGTGAAGAGAACAAAAATTACTACTACTTTCCTTGTTGGTCAATGAAGGCCTCATTTACAACAAATGAACCATAAGTTGTAAAGTTGTAAACATGAATCCACATGGCTGATTTTCATTGGATGGATTTGGTGACCTACTTTCTCCTTTCCTCCTTTCATCGGTGCTACACTGATAGTGGACATGGTCCTGAGGGAACAAAAATAAAGGCAGAGCTCATTCTGGCTACTGACAGCAACTCATACTGCACTTCTCTGTCCTTTAATTGTTTATTTGCCTTGCGTGGTGATCACAAAGCGCTCACACGGAGAGGCCTATGGCCCAGCCACAGGACTGGTTGGCAAATATTATATTCTACTGGATTAAGAAGTTAACAAGTTTGATTTTTTTTTGTTAAATTTGCACTCACTCATTCTGTGCATGATTGTGATTGTAAAATGTTTTTAATTTGAGTTGATGAAAAAAGTTTAAATGATGTAGTAACATGCCCCTGCCTTTTTTTGTCTTGTGCATCTTGGGAAATCAGAGCACTTTGGCACACTGTCATAACGCAGCAATCAAGTTGTGGAAAGAAAATGATGTTACAACAGCCTAAATTAAAGATTAAAATGATTATGTTCCTGCCTATTGCTGTGTTCTGAGCTTGATTAATATCGCGTCTGGTCTGTTCTCTGAATAAACTGTATGTCTAACAAGACGCAATCTTCACAGTGGTGTGGGTTCTCCTAGAGCACCAGCCTTCCTGACATTTAAGCAGCAATCTGAGGCAAAGATCCTGTTTGAGGTGAAAGGGACGGGTGCATGGCAGTGTTCTGAAAACTGATAAGTCACCTATTAAAGTCTGGCTCATTGATTGGGCCGCACTATCAACACAGTCAGCAGCTGCAGCAGAGGCTGTGACCCACAGCTCGTGAAGGCAATTAAAACCCTTAGCACCTAATTGCAGCAATTTGGTTAAAAAAGCGAACTCTTCTGAATCTCAACTCTATTAAATCTGAACACAAAGACATGATACAGGACATTTTTAGATTAAGTGTGGTTTAAACTTTCCTAACATATAATTGTCTCCAATGTCCATGGCAAATAAACATCCATAAATCTACTTGAGAGAGAAAACTCCAGAGCTTGAATGAGAACCTTAGAAGTTTTAATCAGTATCAATTACTTTGATTAGTATCAATATGGATTACTTTGTATCAAAAGTAATCCACTGATATTTTTCTGTACGTCCATTGGTACAACGGAAACATGAACTGCTAATAGCTTTTGGCTAGCTTTAGCTAATTTGCTAAAATATAAACAAATATAGTGTCAGACTTTGAAAACCCCCAGGCTAAAAGAACTAGTGAATGTGTATGTTCACTAAAACACTCACTCTAAATTGTGAACTCACAAAAACAGCTGAAGTAGATTTCTAATTCCCTCTAATCAGAGTTGCACATGTCCTTTATAATTTCCTATGAATAGAAAAAAGTCTGTTGACAACCAGGAACAACAAAGGAACAAAATTGCTAAGATTATCAGAGGAAAATAAATAAGGTAAATAGACAACATTTAAAACTTGGCAGGAAGTTTTCAGGCTGACAGAAAATCAGAAAAAACTGAAAACAAAAGATACTAAACATGCACTCACTGCAGAATGATTCAGTGTCTGCATTAAGTCAAATGGAGAGGCATGATATGTTACCTGTCTATGTTTCATCTCATTTGAATGTGCTTTTAAGAATACCTCATTGTTTTACAGTGCCACAAAAAATAAACAAAATACAATAAATAAATAAAGAAGAAAATCCCTGCTATAATTTAAAATTGATTTGTGCTCTTTGTTCACGTGCAACACAGATGAGGGTGTGAGTTTGTTTGCTGCTGGATATGAGAAATGATGAATGGGGAGCACGTTACACCAACAAAACAACTAAAAAACAAAAACAGGTATTTTATTTTGTAACTGTGTTTGTGTGTGACACACTGAACTCCTCACCATCAGTCTGTTTGCAGACACACAGTCCTTTTCCTTTAACTGTCTAAAAAAACACACACTTGCACAAATAATTAACATCATTTCCTAGTGCTAGTTTTGGGAACACTTCGGCCCACGGACGTGTCCCTCAAGTATTTCACGTTGGGTTTGTTAGCAAACAGAGAATATTCACTTACAGAAACTGTCATTACCTCATTTCACCCCCCAGTTGGAAACTCAGCTGGGCGTCTCCATAGCTGCCCCACAAAGTCAAGCTGTGCTGTAGCTTCAGCTGTGAACTACCACTGTCTGTAGCAGTATCTAGTGTTTTCTGATATTTAGAGACAGTGTAAACAGACAGTACTCTGGGTGTATTCAGTATTTTCATATTTGAGTTGTGGCTGGATGGATGGAGTGGAGGGATTCTATTCTTGAGGTAAATGATACGAACCAAATATTCGTCCTTTAATATCACCCTCTCTCTTACCATCTTCCCCTTTTATTCTCAAGTCTGGACTGATAAATGCAACTATGCTGCAACATTTATTACTGTACTTTAAATTCTATTCAGACAGAAATCCTCTGATCTGAGTGCGATAGCAATCGGTTTGGACCAGGAGAGCACTAAAGTCTCACACCGGTGCCAGGGGTGTGACTTTGTGTACAGTATGTGCAGGGGTTTAATTGAGGCCTTGAAGGTTGAGAGCCTGGAGGGAGTATTGAGATTAATCACACCTTTAGGCTACAATTAGAGCAAAACAATCAAAATCCTGGGCTGGTTTGGGTTAAGTGATGTCCATGAAGGACATAACATAATGTCCAAGAATATTTGATGCCTGGTGGGAAGTCTCTTGGCATACTAATGAGTATGAGCTAACTGGCTTTATACTCATCTTCTTAAAGTGAACTATCACTTTAACTTACCAAAAGCAGATATATGTGTGATGTTAAAGGGCTTTTCCTTGGGCCTGGCTTCAGCCAGCTGTGTTAAGGTGCTGTTGATATTGTGAACACCTCGTAGGAAATGCAACATGTTTGTCACTAAATTAGGTTCATTAGCAGAACTGTTCTTCAATAAAACCAGATCTAATCAACCAGATGTGGACATATTCTGCACTATTTGGTCAGCAATAAAAAAGTTTTAAATATTTCCAGAAGGATTAGCACAAACAGAAACAGCCACACTGAGCTCGTGAAGGGGCTGTAGGTGACAAGCTTTTTGTTGTGGTTTGTAACCAGCACACCTCCAACATGTTAAACAACTTGACCTTTCTGTTGAGTGCAGCAGAAAAAACACTCTTACCACAGCATGGCATAGTGTGTTTAGCCTCCCCACCTTGGAAAAAAGTCTATTCGATAGAAGATAACAAAAAGTTCCTTCCACTCATTGCACAACTACGAAGACACAGGCTGAAGTGAAGTGCTGCAGGTGAGTGTGTGGCTGTTGTGGGACGTTGGGTCCTTCTGGTAGAGAGACTGTGACAAAAGAAAAAAATCTGTGATTGAAAATGGTTATTTTGTTTTCAAATTTATTCCTGAATAGTTGGGACATGAGGAGCACAGTAAGAAATACTTTTAATTGTTTTAAAAGACATGTCCTGTTTGAGTGAAAGCAGTAGTAGTAGGCTAAAGTAGGTCAGGCTCGCTTCAGGTCACTTCCTTTGTGGTTTTGGCTTCACTTGTTGGAGAAAGTCTATGTGGTGCCATGGCAACAGGTAGTGTTGGTGTGACACTGGCATCATATTCTTAGCAGTGCAGTGCATGAAATCCTTCAGATACAGGTCAGGCGCTTCAGTGAATGTTCACATCAAACATCAGAATGAGGAAGAAATGTGATCTTAGTGACTTTTGATGATAGTGGTGCCAGAAAAGCTTGTGATCTCCTGGGATTTTCACACACAGCAGTCTCTAGCGCTTTTACTGAGACTGTTGAGAAAAACAAACCAAAAAAATCCAGTGAGCAGCATTTCTGCAGTATCAACAGCATGAATCCAGGGACCCAACCTGCCATGTATCAACTGTCCAGGCTGGCAGTGGTGGTGTAATGGTGTAGGGAATGTTCTCTTGGCCCCTTAATACCAATCAATCATAGTTTGAATACCACAGCCTATCTGAGTATTGTTGCTGACCGTGTGCTTCCCTTTATGGCCACAATTTACCATCTTCTAATCACTATTTCCAGCTGCATAATGCTCCAAACTGATCAAATGCATGAATGTGCAGTGAAGTGTTTCCAACATCTTGCTGAATGACATGAAGAACTGACACTGGGAACACACTGCCTGTGTTGCTTGTGCGTGGCGGCTGCGTCGCTGCTAATGCCAGCTCTATCTCTCTACATAGAGTTTGCAGGCCTCTCGAATGTTGGATTTCTTTGTGCCACTGTCACCACATGCATTTGTGGGAGGTGGGAGGTGCCAATTTTATGCAATGTTGCTAACACTGAAAAGAAAACCAACATATTCCACAGCCACCACGCAGCCAGTGTGTTTCCGGCCTGAGGCTGTATTGAGAGCAAAGGGAGGATCTACTGATTATTAGTAAGGTGTTCCTAATAACGTGCTTGGTGAGTGTATAGTGGCCTCATGGAGTGTTGATAATGATTGCAGTTAACCTGAAACATTTATTTCTACATTTTCATTTAAATCTTTTCAGATATTTCCATGCAGACCATTTCAGAACCATGCGACATGGACATTTCAGTCTAATCCTGGGCTCAAAACCTGAGAATGATTCAATAAGCTTGTTAAGTTCCAAAGAAAAGTTTGTGATCTGGTGATTTTCGTGCAGATGCTGCTGAACACTTGGTGTAAAGCAGTGACAAGTGCAGTAATCACAGTATGTAGGAGGTAAAAGTGTTTTCCCAGTAAGGCCTGCACTCATTATTAATGCATGCACAATGCTGGATTTGTTTGTTGCATCAGTCTGGCAGATACAGTGAGTCACTGTCTCCTGGTGGATACTGTATATCTGTACATGCTACTTTAAATACAGATGAAGATATAACAATGGAGTAAAAGACTGTGACGTTGAGGTAATGTGGATGACTGTGTGAGCAGGAAGAGAGAGAGAGAGAGAGAGAGAGAAGAGATTGTGAAACAACAGCAACCTCAGCAAGACAAAAAAAAAGTAAAACATGGTCCCACAGGCTCAAACCGTCAGTACAAACCACACAGTGGTGAAAGTTGCCACAGACCTTTAGCAGAGCGGTGAAAAGAGACAGAATGTGTGGGGGGGGGAACATCGTGCCATCTCGTCTAGTGCCACACCACATCCATCACACGCCTCCTCTTGATTACCTAAACCCTGACAACATGTGCACTGCCGATACTCCTACGGCAAATTTACCAGCCCTCCACTCAGCTCACTTATTCGTCCTCCTCTCCATCTCTATCTCCTCTTCAATTCTCTCTTTCTCACCCTTTCCTCTTACCACACTTAAGGTCAGGGTGGGATGTGCACAATAAATCTTCACCGTAGATTCTGACAGCCACCCTCAATTCAGGAAGTGCCTTAGCCAGTCGGAGGCAACAGCTGCACTGCACATAAATTTTCCCCTCTTCAAAACTTTCTGGGTAGGCAGAAAGTCTGGGAGGAGAGTTTGGAGAGTGTTATTTGGCACGAAAGTAAGACAAATCGGTGGAAAAAGGAAAAAAAGAAACCCAACGGAAGTAAGAGGGTGGAGAGGGCGAAGGGTAAAAGGAGAGATTCGCTGGGAGAAGAGAGGATTCACTGAACCAATTTTGTCCAGATTAATATGATGAATGGCACAGAATAGCAGCTTTTACAGTGCTGTTTCTTTTATTTGGCTTTTGTGCTCCCATTTACCACAAAGTGAAATCACAGCTCTTCAGTCTTTCAGATACTCAAACACAAACACCTACACACACTGAGGACGATGTGTGATCGCGTACAGAACTGCTGTACAATGCACACACATGGGCCTACATTAAGTAACACACAACGACTTACACACTAATCAGTACTACTCAGTGGACATATACACACATATCAAACGGCTCTAGACTTCACTTGGTCATGTCAAAAATGACTTGAGACCTAACTTTAGCTTGTCGTAAAGGACTTGAGACTTTAACGTGTCACAGAGTACTCGAGACTTTCAGGACTTGAGCTTGATGTGAAATGACTTGAACTTCTCAGAAGAGACGTAACTTTAACTTTTCACAAATGACTTGAAACTTGTGTGTTTATGCGCTGTGTTTTCAGTGAACGGTGAACTGAATGATCAGTTTGCAACTAACGAATGTGAGCGTATGCATCGTTAACTCTAACCAAAAAGCTGTTCGCCAACCACCAAAAAAACATCAGAAGAAGAAGAACTGTTCTACAGCACCTGGCATGCAAAGTGAAATATATAATAGCACATCTTTCAGCTAGCGGCTGTAATGAAGCCAGTGGTGGAGCCTGTAGCAGCATCTAATCTATTTTGTTTTCGAACTGCTGCATAATTTCATGCAGGCTAAATAAAATTTCCATTGCATCTACAGTTTACCTTTACTACAACTATTTTTTTCTGCATAATAAAAAAAAATGTATACGGAGTGGAATTACATTTGTAAAGCGATCTGTTTTGAGCTGTCCTACTTCATGACACAATGTTTAAGTTGTAAAACATTTACTTACATTGGTTTTTCTTGGCTTTTAAATTGAATCTCTGTCTGTGATTCTATAGCAGTGTAGAGTACTGTGGCAATGATTGGGGGGATGGATGGATGGGTGGGTGGGAGGAGGTCCTACTGAAACACAAGAACTCAGAGCAGCTCATTAAAAAAAATGGAAGATGAATGTGAACTAGTTCATTTTAATCTGTGGGAACTAAACTTTCAGTTAGCTCTTATGAAGTGAGCACACACACACACACATACACGCATAAACACACACACACAGAGTCAGTCAGGTGAGGTAATAAAAGCCATTGCTCCTCCACCCTGTCATTTAGTGGCCTCTCCAGCATTCCCACCTGTCTCAGATCTATAGTATTTCCCTTCCCACTCTCATAAAGTGGAGGTAATATTATCTGGGGAGGGTGGGATGTGAAAGAAATAAAAATGATGGAAAAATGCACGAATGCAGTTTTGGAAAATATGTGTGTAATAAAAGGCTGATTTCATTTGAGATGCAGACTGTGATAGCAGAGGTTGAGAGACGCTCCGGCAGAATGTGATGAAATAATGTCTGTGATGAATGAATGAAATCATTCTGAGAAGATCGCAACGACAAAACCTGCCTGCTTCAATTAGGCTCATGAAATTATTATTTCATTTATTCAAATCCAGCACAGACTGTGTTGGAGTGACATCAGAGTGATATCTATCTTTTATTTCTTTCAGCTGTTCCCTCCCAATATGTTATAAACTGGTATGTGTCCCAATGGGAAGCCATTTCTGACAGTTTTCCCTTTGTTGCCTTCATCTCCATATTTTCCTCTTTTGATCTTTGTCCCTGGAAGTGTTTCTCTACCTTTTCTGTCCACTTTTCTATCACTTCCTCCGTCCTCTTTCTCTGTCATTTCATCTTTCCACGGTTATCGACTCCTGCTGTCAATAAGCTCCTCCACCTGAATACAAACCAGGCTATTTTGCATGACTGACCAATCGTTATCTAACATCCAGGGATGGCTACTGTGCCGTTAACAATAAATCCACTGCTTTAATGTGAATATTTGCTGTGTGGGTACCAGAGGAGCGTGAATCGACTGGGCTGTATGTCAGAGGGATTTTAACACTTGGTGCAATTTTACATGGACCCCCCCTCCCCCCCCCCCGCTCTTCAGATGCAGCTGGACGGTGGTCACAGTATTTATGAGTGAAGCGGTGGGATCTTAGCCCTGAGCTGGGCCCTGACCCAGAGGTAGATGATGACTCAGAACACACACAAACACATGGACAAACATCTGTGGGAGTGTGAAAAAATAAAATAGTATGACGAATGAAATTTGGTGTGTGTTTGTGTGTGAGTGTGCACACAAGGGGCTCATGTGGACCGACAAGACAAGGATCGGGGTTGAAAATGTATGAGGTGAAAGTCTGCATGCACTTCAAACAGACAGTCAGAATGACCCTTCGAAACACCTGTGTGTGTGTGTGTGTGTGTGTGTGTGTGTGTGTGTGTGTGAGTGTGTGTGTGTGTGTGTGCCCACCATGTACTTTGGAGCCCAGTGATGCAGCAGTGCTCTAAATTTAGCGGACTCTTTAGTAAGAGTCATCTATCATTCAACACGGACCCTCACATGAGGGGAGAGAGTGTGTGTGTGTGTGTGTGTTACAGAGAAAAGGTAAAACAGCAACACAGATAAGAAAAGACAGAGCAACCTGCTAAACGTCTCTTTTCTGTTCATGCTGGACACATCCTACAGGATTTGTGTAAAATATGGAAATCTAAAATATATTTTTTCAGTAGTTGAGCTCATACATGGAGTTAATTATGAGCCTCTTTGTTCTTTATTAACTAGGGCACTACTAATGCTCGGTGTTTAAGGATAAAGAGGATGAAGAAAACACTGATTACACAAAAAGAAATAGTGATCATTTGCCCATTGTGGATTTATCGTAAATCACTACCATACTGCTTCTTGCACTCATCTGCGTGACGCTGTGTTTGTGGATCGAAATACTGCACCACCCTCATTTGCAAATGAATCTGGTGCAAAATGGGAGACACATGCATGTGCTATTATTTGAGCCTGTGGTACTGGTGTGAGCTCCATAGTAGCCTGTCTGGTCCTGAGAGACTTCCAGTGTGTGTGTGTGTGTGTGTGTGTGTGTGTGTGTGTGTGTGTGTGAGTGTGAGAGTGACTGCCGCTTCTTCACTACCAGGATCTCCTTCCTCTCTTAGCAAGACAGGTGTTGTGTGGACCTCCACTGTTTCTTGCAAACAACACTTTTTTTCCCCCCAACTTCATGGTGAAAACAACATAATTTCATAAGCTCATCAGGTAGAGCAGTCCCTAAACATCCCATAGTTTACTAACAAGCAGTTTCTGATGACAGCAGTCAACAGCAGCACATCAGTAATTTGAAAATGCCAGATGCTCAGCGTTTGGATTGTGCTCAAGAGATATTCATTTCCACAATGAGCCCGGACCTGTTACGAGGCAACTGTGTGTGGGAAGATCATGCCAAAAAAAAAAAAGAAAAAAGAAAGAAACATGCCGTTCTCCATCTTTTATTGTTGTGACTGAGGGGACCTTCTGGCATTGTTCATGAGCACAATGGATGTGAGTGTGCTTTGAAATACGCTTGTTAGCTTTTACACCCACATACAGTATGAAGATGGGGGAGGGGAGCATGTAAAAACCTTTTGAAATTTATTTTCACAGGAGGGTGCCAAGGTCCTTCAAATTCATTCACATCTCAATTCATGCAGTTGTGAAACTCGAAAACATTCAAACTTAGAGGGATCATTTGGACTTTATAGGCTTTTATTCTCACAGACCTCTGTGTAGTCGGAGGGGTGAGATTAATCACAGATCAGTTTCTGGATGTTTTGTATTTTAGGAATGAGTACAGCAGCCCTTTTCAAAATGGCAGCATGTACTTAAATATTTCTATAGAGAATTATTTCTACATGATTGTCAAACAAATGGTGTTATTATGAAATTCATGACCAGTTTCTTGGTTTACTGCATGTGCTTGCAGCCACAGCAGATCAAATCCAATATTAGAAATTTCCAGGGTTGGATTACCTCATCACTAGAGGGCCCCTGGGAAAACAATGTGCTGAGCGCCCTGCTGACCCCCCACCTCATCCGTTTTTGTGTATGTATTTAATACTGTAGGTATTAAGCACAAACTAATGTTGTCCATGTCAATAAAGGCCTTTAAAACTGCAAGATTAGTTGATAATGCAGGCGTTACCTTAAGGCTCCAATTATTTTATAATCAGAATGTACTTGAGCATCAGTTGTAATCAAATAAATCACCACAAACTAATTGTCACATAGTGAACCTAGAGCCTTTGGGCCCCGTGTGGGTCTGGGGCCCAGGGCAGTTTCCTACTTTTCCCTAATAGAAGTCCAGCCTTAGTAGTTTCAAATGATGAAGAAAGTGTCAGCATTATTTTTATTGCTGCTTTGAAGAAACTAGTTAAGCCTGGCTAATGAGTGCAAAGTCTGTTTGAGAACGTGTTTTCCTACTTTTCAGTGAAGCCTCTACCTGATCCGATAAGCGTCCAGTAACAGAGTAAAGATGGGACACTCTCACTATTCCACCTGCTATTCAACTACATGCAGAGAGTTTGCCAATTTGTGGTATGTTTCACTGCTAATTATGCACCCTAATGTGGACTTACATGACTCTCCAACTCACATCTCCACTCCTAAAGCCACACTGACACAGTGGCTTAAAAGTCTGACTATTATGCACAGAGTGTTAATGCTAGAATTACCCAGAACACAAACTGTACCATTGATTTAAAGGTCCCATATTTCACACTTTTCAGTGTTTTATTTGGTTTTAAGAACCAAAAACCATCTCAATGTAGTTTTACATCTCCTCTCTCAGGCTTCTCTCTGGAGCTCTAGCAACAACAGGTTGGTGAGCCAATCAGAAGAGAGGAGGCTCTGAGCCTCTCTACTGATTGGCTGACTGTTTCCTGAGTGATTGCATAAAGATACAGCAGATTTCAGGTAAATACTCAGAGAAACTAAATCCTGCAAGGTTGGATGGTGGGTTCAGGTGGGCGGGGCTTGGGGCATGGCTGAGAGCTGTGACATCACAAAATTACAGAAATCCTTAAGGCTCGTTTTAAGGCTCAGTTTCTGAATACAGGCTGTGTGCATTTCCCTGTGGACTGAGCACTTTGATATTTTCACAGTATTAATATAGAACCTAGACCTGCTTTACAATCAAAAAACACATGGACATCTACCTTTATACAATATGGGACCTTTAACACAGGCTTTTCTAAAAGGCATTGCAGTATATATGAGAAAACTATAGACCTGTCTATGCAAACATTCATTCACACTGTCGCTGTCTCAGTTGCTTAACCATCTTCACTCCATTCAGAACACACAGGCCAAATCTGTCATATGTAACACACCACATGGACGGTAACTGATTAAATTTCCTATTTCCCACTGACCACTGTGAAATCAGAAAAAGCCCCCCATGAGAGTTTTTTTGATTGCTTCCCTCAAAAAAATAAGTGTTTTCTAAGGGCTAGCCAGAGGTAATGATGTCACTTCCACATTCAATTTAGACTCCTGGTGGAAACATCATTTGGATCTCAATTATCTCAGTCATTTTTTTTCTTGTTCTTTTCACAGCTCAAAGGCTCGAAGTGACTTCTCATTGATTTTCTCCTCTTGCCAAAGTCCCTCCGCCCTGTCAGATGAGGAAACAGTGCAGGCTTTGTTCTAACTGTACACCCAGCATTTCCCTTTGTCTGTCTGCATGGGGCGCGTTATAAAACTCTACAGAAACACGGAAGCAATGAAACACCACTGACAACGAAGATTTGCCAGCCTCAAACAGAAATACTATCTTTTATGGGTCTAATGGGCCAAACATGTATCCCACCAGCATTTCATGAACCAGTGAACAGCGGCTCGAAATGTGGAACATGGCAGAAAAATATAGAGTTTCTTTCCCATCTTTATTCAAGAATGTGGTCTTTCCTTTTGAGAGCATTATTTCTTCACCGCTTCCCCTCAACACCCTGCACTCTCTCTAAAATAGACCCTGCTCGAGTGTAAATCTCTGCTCCTGCTCAAAACTGTTTGTTATTGTGGTAGCGGGTTGCCCCATCCATTATGACGTGTCCCTGTTTGCTTACAAGCACTTAGATTTAAAAAAAAAAGATGAATGGACAAAGATGTCTGTCATTGTACGTGTTCCGGGCGAGCTGGCGAAGTGTAGCCCATGATATAGTTTGTGAGATTAGGAGCGAGTTGCGTGCTAACTAGCGCCGTAGCGTGCAAAACAGCATTCCATTCCAAACAAACTTGCTAGTGATTTCATCTGCGTCAGTGCGCTGATGAACTTCAGCGGCGTTCTTGATTTTTCCACACCACCCCTGTCAGAGTGGTTTATTCCATCTCCGCTGTACGATGCTGTTCAGTGTTTGTTTTTCTGAGCTCCACTGACTAGCTGAGTACCAATACGAGTCTTACTGCTTTTGTATTCACTGTTGTGTGCGTCCATTGGCTTGAAACTATGTTGGGTCTCAAGCTAATATCATTTCTTGTACATTCCTGTTTGTGATGATAATTGTTGAATTGTTTCCACTGCAGAGCCTGTACTTAATTTATTACATTCAGTGTGCCTTTTTGTTGCATTTTTTTGTTTACATTAAATCTTAGCATGTTAAACACTTTATATATGGCTGTGCATTTAAATTCATTGCACTGGCTATATTTCTATTTTACCCATTTGTAGGCGCATTATCTTGTGTGTGAGTCACATAGTGGAAATTTTATTAAGTTGTGACTTCTCTGACCCTACGTATATGAGAGAGGCAGAATCATTCTCTTTATTATAACCTGCATGTGCATGAGGTTATTTTTCAGACAGCGCACACCCGATCCAATTTTCTACATAGTTCTAACACATGCAGAGGCTCATTCAGCAACGGCTCATACAGAAAACATGTTCAAGATTGACAGTCTCCTTTTTTGAGATGCCTGAATGAAAGTCTACATTTTAAAGAATATGAAACTGCGCACAAAAGACATGTTCAATACAAGCTCAATGCAAAGCTCTTCAATGAAGCCAATAAAAAACCTCAGGCCATCTCGCTCAACAATGCACACAGCACAGATAGCAAAGCTTAAAAATAGTGAATCACACTGCACACAATAGGCCTGTACACATAAAGCCATGCTGCCTCGAAACTACTGCGTCTGTTATTAAGAGATAGCACACTGATTTTTTTTTTCAGCAGGTAAAACTAATATCTGCAGCCACCCCCCACCCCCCCTGTTCCAGTCATTATATTGCGGCTTGTAATGCCTGATTGGATTGTAAATTAATTATCACTTCTGTGATAAACCAATGTAGGGAGAGAAGGAGATTCCTCTGTCTCCACAGAGGGAGCTTTCTGGGTTGGAGGTATTCAGAAGTTCATTTTGTTTAAAAGACATTAGCAGATGAGGAGGAAATGGTGACAAGGCGAAGGGGAGATAGCGACTTAATGAAAGTTTCCTTTCATGCCCCGGAGTTTAAGAGACGACTATTAACAAGAAGGAAGATGAAAAAGAGGATGTAAAAAAAGGATTAGGAGATTTAAAAAAGTGGTCAGGAAACCTCTACAGTTAACTATTGTGCAGCCTGTGTCGAAGATGTATGCGCTGCCAGCACCACACACACTGCAGAAGTCCCTTAGAAACTTTTATCACCTAAAGCTAACGAAAGAAAAAAAAAACCCCATCAATTCGAAGACAAGAAGACAAGTCTACGAATGAACTCACCACCTACACATCTCTAGTAACCAACAGGACCTGTAAAACATCCAACCGACTGTACAAACTCAATGTGGCAAAGCAGGAAAACAACTTAAAGCTGTAATGTTTTCTTCAAAAGGTAAAGTCCATTTTATGACAAACTGAGTTTACTGCAAACAAACAAGCTCCAAACTGGAGTCAGATATGTGAGAATTTAGGAAGCTTTTAGCAAGATATTAGCTGGATAGCTTTAAAACATTAAGTGGCAGTTTCTTCCCCTGCTAACAAGCTAAATTGCACATTACAGAAAAAGTCAAACGCTTGAAGGCACCATCCAAGATTTTACAAATACTGAGGTTTTTTTTTTTCTAATTCCATGTTATTAATTGAATCATTCAGTTAATTAGTGACGTCTTGATCTCGTTTTTTTTTTTTTTGGTCCCTGATCCCCATCTATTTTTTTTTCTTCAGTCACTTCTTCAGGCTGTGCTGTTTTTGGTGGTGCTATTGTTTTTGAGCTGAATCAAACGTCTTACTGACAGTTTAGATACAGCGTATCATTATTAATAGTTTTGGTGTTTGTTTTTGTTCGTTGTTTTCTTGTTCCCTTTTGTTATTGTTTCGCATTATGACATAATGTTTACTTGAGTGGACCTCAGGAAGAGTAGCTGGTAGTCACTTATGGGGATCCAAATAAATAAATAGATCAAAGTCCTTAAATATTGTGTCTGATACTTTTTTTCTTTGTGTCTGGTATTGAACTAACAGCTGTGGTCAGCTTAATCTGATACACCTTCTTTTTCACGAGCTACATGATCAAAATACCAAAAGGCCCAGTCCAAAAATATAATGTTTTTATGAGTTTAAATTATTGCTATGATATGAATGAAAGATTAACTGAGCGAGTGCAAGTCCTGCAATTGAAGTGATGCAATAAGCTGAAGAGAAGACGCAGTTGGAACTAGAAAAAGCACTCAGTCCACTAACGGTTGTTGGAAAGATGTGTTTTAAACAAACAACTGCTGAGTTTAAGTTTGGCTTGTTATGAAGTTAGTCTCAGATCTGCTACCACTGACGTCTGGCATTTCAATGTATGTTTCGTACACACCTCTCTGTGAAGCGTGCTTAGCTGTGTAGCTTTGTGAATCCTTGTATTTTCCTGATGTATTTTTGTTAAATGCCTGTCTTTAAAATTCTTGAAATATTCAGATCGAATTCAATTTACTCCGCGAAGACAATTGTATACAGCAGCTCGCAAACCAGGTCAACAAATACACACACTGTAAATATGTATCCTTAAAATTAATAGAAATGTATCTAAAAAAATACAATACAATCCTTCATGTCCCCCCCCCGTCATCGAGACCAGTGATCTGTCTGATCAAAGTGGCCCTGGGAGCTGCATCTGTAGGCCCAGGCTCAGCTGTGTGTCTCTCCCCCAAATCAAATGTCTCGAGTCGAGGTGACCTGTCTGACTTTAAGACAGGATCCTTCATCAACACACAGCTGCTGTCTTACACACACACACCCACACACACACACACACACACGCTTATACAGACATGTCTATGAAGCAAGCACATTCCCGTCTCTGTTTTCTGTTTGTTCGAGTTGTATGACATACAATGATAACAGACTGTATTTTGTACAAAAATCACTCTTAAACGTTATAGAGTTGTGATTAAAGATAAAATATTAATCTGAACTGGTGACAAAATTGAATATTTTAACCTATGAATCAAAGTAGTGACCCAGTTTTGGATATGTTTCCAGTCTTGCTCTACTTATACCAAGATTTTTGTACCAAAAAAAAGAGGCCCCAAAATCAATTATTTCCCATTCTGTTCCTTTGCCAGTGAACACAGTGTTTTATCTCTAGATATATTTTATTCCTTAGAGAAATCTTTACATGATGTGTCAGGCAGTGAAATGGTAAAGAAGAAGAAGGAAAAAAAAACTACTGTGGCTGTAAATATATATTGAAAAGTCACTGAAGTCATTAAAAACTTCATGGTTATTAAGAAGAGTGGTATGAGAGTTCTCCAAATTAATTGGGGTTAATTAAAGGTTAGGCTTTTTTGTTGCACTGAAGGAGGATTTTTAGTGTAACTATGCACTAAGTAGAAATGCACACAAGTTACTGTGTGCACACACAAAAAGGCACAAAGCTGTGGATGTGTGTAAAGCTTTTTATAAGGTAGTGAACTGACTTCATGCCACACTTTTAAATGAACCAGGAGTCTTGTAGTATTAGTGCAAGATACAGACTAACATAGATTAAGCCAAGAAGAAAAAAAAATCCCAGTGGATGTTTAATCCATAGATTGGCTCATAACCTACTTATCACATCCACAAAGGTGAGCTGATGTATTAACTGAGGTCGCCCGGGATACAGGTTTTCCTGTCTGTCTTACGTGTCCGAACGTCAGCGTCTTACCTGCTCCAGTTTCCAGTGGAACTCGGCCGGTCTGAACGTGTCCACCTGTGTGAAGTCTCTCCTCAGCAGAAACACCAGGCGGCAATTATGGACATACAGCGAGTAGTGATGACGGTTCATCTCTGGAAAGGGAGGGAGGAGGAAAGAAAGAAAGAAAGAAAGAAAGAAAGCGAGGAGTTGGCACCAGATATCTTTGGCCACATACATCTTTGGATCATGTGTGCATCACGTATACAGTACGATGATGACACACACTTACCCTAACATTATTATTCCACCATGAATGTACGATTGGGCATAACATTAAACTAAATAAATATTTAATTATGCTCTGCTTTGTTAGCGTAGCTCCGTGACATAGAGGAATAAACAGTATGAGGTATTTCACAGACTATTTGTTGTCAATAAGAAAACATTTTGTTGGCCTTTATTGCCCCACTTGTCCCGTCACTGTGCAGCCAATATCTTTGTATCATGCAGGGAGCTGCAGTTGGAAAATGACTGACTTCCTGTTGCTTACAGATTTTTGGTGATGTGCCACGTCTCCAGTCAATGGACCATCCTGGTAACGTGTACAAAAATCCTAAAATCAGAGGCTCGGCTGGGATCAGCTAATCCACTCACTTGATTTGTGGTGTGTGGTGTTAATCACTCTGATCGAACCACAGGCTCATATGAGAAATGCTGATCAAGTCAGATGCAAAGTCTGGATGGGACCTCAGCTGTCTCAGGATCAAAATATATTGAAAAGACCAAAACCAAGAGTCTAATAGTAAATTCTGTAACATTTTCTTACCTCTCTACTCTGATTGGGCCTTTCAGCTTTAAATGGCTACCAAGTATATAGTTACATTTTTTTTTTTTTAAAGATCAGTAATTTCCTAAAACAGCTGGGCACTGTTGTTTTTAGCAAACATTACTCAAACACAAATAGTGAATTTGTTGGGGACTACTTTTAGATGTGGATTAATACGTAGTTGGTGCTCTAGTGAGCATTTCTGGTAGCAGGGATTGACCAAAAATTAGCTACAAAATTAGTATCAATGTTTCTCAATGGTGAGTTATATATAATTTACACCAGACTGTGGTTACACAGAGAGGTGGGATCAATTCATTATTGTTTTCGGTCTTGTCATGGGGTTTGTGGAGAATGTCAATGTTGAGAGTGTCGATCCTTGTTAAGGCTCCTACGCACCGGTCTTGTCGGAGTTACAGAGCAGTGTCTCCTTCTCAGCTCTGAGTCCGGGACTGGGCCCGTGCTTCATCCACGTTGCTATGGTGAACTGGTCGGTCAGATTCTGCGGCACCACCCAGTCTGGGATTTTCGCCGCCTGACGACCATCAAACCTGAAGATCAAGTCGCTGTCCCTCCCGCTGTCGGTCACCAGGGAAGCCGTCCAGTTGGTGGCGGCGCTAGGGGCAGGGAGAAGGTCAGTGCTGCCCGAGGAGGCCCCTGGGGTCACAAATAAGAGGTGCGACAGAAGATATGTCAATAAGAATCACAGCAGATATGCAGCGTGTATTGGCCTAACCTTGGCTATGATTACTTATGAGTAAGGCAGATGGCGCGACTTAATGTGTAATCAATGGACCGAGATGGATAGAGGATGTGGCTATTGATTCATGGCAAATGAAACTGACTTTCAAAAGGAAAGAGATGTGAGTCATCGTTCACAAATTCAGAACATAGCTCACCACTAACATGTGCCTCTATGGAAACAGGGGGGACGTATTGACGGAGTGCTATGGTAACACAAAGAGAAAAGACTCAGCGAGGAGTATATAGTGTCTGGTGTGAATCAGCCATCATATGAAATGTTTAGAGTGATCCCTATATGTCCTGACAAAACACACTTATCATGACTGCTTTCACTGACTCATCCCGTTCCCTTTTCTCTTCCTCCCTTTAAAAGCAACTCCATCATTCTTCTGACACAGTAACCTCAATGTGTTGCGTCCTGAACGATCTGTGTGTTCAAGCTGTCACCTTGACAAACGTTATTTTGGCCACAATGTTCACCTTGCGCCTCAATATATTTGACATGCCCTTACCGATCGATCTTTGCCACTGTGTGACAGTGAAAAATGCTTTTCATGTGTTTAAACCACATTTATAAATCATTTATAACAGCTTACGGATGGTGATAAATCAAAGCAGTGTGGAAAACACGCTGTTCCGAGGAAAAAATGGCCAATGTCAGAATTCACCATGTCTCCTTTGTCCAGGCAAACAACTGCACAAACATGCATCTGTTCATTCCTGCTAATAACACAACATTAGCACGTAAGTTGATGTTTTTTCCCCGTCTTTAAAGCTCCGTTTTTCACCACCTCTTACTCATGCCAATGTGACTCCAGTAATTAGATTCCCTCAGTAAATAAATACGCATCGACTTCTCCAGGACGCAGTTGCAGCCCTTTTTTTGCCCGATGTCTTTGTACATTATCTCAAATTGATTGTGCTTTAAAAAAGCAATTACAATTTATTCTATTCGCTATCAGATAATGATTATGAGGTACCTGAAAAGGGCTCTTTAGTGGTAAACCATGCATGGACTGGGAGCCTGGGGAGGCAGGGAGGGGATGTTATGCATTCAGATGAGCTGGAATGGGGCTTGTGAAGGCCGTTAGTCAAAGATGATGACTCCAGCCCCCCTGCTGGCGGTGCAGTGTGGGCGGGGAGTGGGGAGTGGGTAGGCTCGACTGCTTTGTTGGTGCTCTGGGCACCGACACGGCAGCTTGGCTGCTCATCAGTCACTGAGGAGAAAGCGTGGTAGCATCTGGGGCGGCTAATGCCCTCGCTCTGTCACATCATTAGTGACACAGCTTTAAGTTGCAATTCTGGTGCCTTCATTTAGCACAGGGGTTTACCAGGGACACCAGTGGAGATGAGAAGGCAACACAAACTGAGAGCTTTCAGATGTTGGTTTAAAAATGGAAGAGAAAAGCCCTCAGGCCCTGTCTGACCCTGGTACTCAGACCATGGATTCAACTGATGCTTTTAGCCGCAGCTTACTTCTAATTTAATACATCAACTTTCAGTTTGCCACATCAGTCAGAAGTCACCTTTGATCAGCCATCTACTGTATATTCTACATATCATATGCCATGCAAATAGCCACAGGTCCAGCCCTCATTTGATTTGCTTCTATATGCCAGATATGCACTCTCAGTCTAAGCGATTTGTCAGTGTGGTCACACACAATGATATTATGAATATTACAATATTCAAACCATAACAGCAATATCCTTTTTTCTTTTTTCTTTTTTTTTTTTTGCAAAACCTACCACAGAGTTTCTGTAGAGATTTCTCAGAGTAGGTTTCTCGGTCGCAGCCCTTGCCGATGTGGCTCGTCTGCAGCTCCACCGTGGTTCTCACCGATGACAGCGGCCCGCCACAGGTCTCCAGGTGCATCTTGGGAAACAGCTGCTTACTGCCCGTTCCAGGCTCATAGTCCACTCGCTTATTCCAACCTGGAGAAAAAGGGAAAAAGAGATGGATTGATGATTGGCGATCAGACAGAATAGGTTGAACTGCAGAGTCTGGTCTCCTGAGCGGACACACCAACTGGCTGCAGATTATTATCTAAAATCAGATCTGATTGTCACAAACCGACTCGTGTGCGTTTGTTACTGCTCGTCTTGCCTCATTTTGTCCATTTAGGCTACCATCAAAAAAAAAAAAAAGAGACTCCATTTCCGATTTTTCAATGCCACTAATATTTCTGCCATCACAACTCAATATCCTTCTGCCAGAATGTGCCCGGCTAATAAAATTGCTGCATTGTTGTTGTAGTGCAGTGCAGTACCTGCATTAGTGGCAGTAGTCATTATGCTGTCACTGTCTGTCCTGTCAGCTCTGAATTGTGTTTTCTGTCTGGGCAGGCTATTATTTTGTGCGGCGCTGATGTTTTCACTTCCCAAGCCTTTGTTGGTGTGAATTTGTGTTTGTCTGCGCAGTCTCCGCCGGAGACAACATGAGAATGAACTGCAAAATTATGTTGCCAGTTTTGTGTTTTTATGATTTTTGTTTACAGTGAGCTGATCTCAAACATTATCTGAAAGAGCATCTGGCATATCTCCTGTCAGTCCAGTCGCCTTCTTCTGCATCTGCATCTTCTTCTTCATATGTATGAAACTAGGTCTTTAAAGCAAACTCTACCAGCTCAACTTTAAAGGGCCCATATTTTACACTTTTCCAGTATTTTATTTGAAGTGTTGATCCATAATAAGATATATTTGTGGTTTTACATCTCCTCTCTCAGGCTTATTTCTGGAGCTCTAGACACAACAGGTCGGTGAGCCAATCAGAAGAGAGGAGGCTCTGAGTCTGAGACTGTTTTCTGAGTGATCGAATAAAAATACAGCAGATTTCAGGTCACTCTGAGCGTCAGAAACGCTCAGAGAAACCAAATCCTGCAAGATTGGATGGTGGGTCCAGGTGGGCGGGGCTTGGGGCATGGTTGTGACATCACAAAGTTCCAGAAGTCCTGACAGCTGGTTTTAAGACTCAGTTTCTGAATACAGGCTGTGTGTATTTCTCTGTGGACTGAGGCTTTGATACTTTCACAGTGTTAATACAGAACCTAGACCTGCTTTATAATAAAAGAAGACATGGAAATCTACTTTTATACTATATGGGACCTTTAACTGGGCGCCCAACTCTCAACCATGCTATCCCATAAATGCGGCTAGTGCACACAAACCACTTCCTATGTGTCAATCCTTCTATCTGTTGAGCTATTGAGCAGGAGCTGGAGCCATAAGCATGAAGCCGAGCCGACTGGAGAAGAAGAAGAAGAAGAAGAAGAAGAGGAAAAGCTCTTTGTGGCCTGTTAAATCTGCCATGTCCACTTCCTCACACACTCACCACCTGGTGCTCAAACACATACACACACTGCATCTGTTTTGTAGTTGATTTACCTTCGCCAGACTGCGATTACTGTGGGCCGCTGAAGCACTGTTACTATGGGATTGTCAGTGGCTGCGATGAGAATAGGCACAAACAATGCAGTGCGCTTAACGAGAACAAAAGCACATTCATGAGCGCAAAAAAAGAGAAAGGGGACACAACCACAAAAGGCTCTGCCGATTTGTATATTTCTGTAGCCCTCTGTCACACACACACAGCTATGTCCTCTCATCTGTTGATTGCTGCTTTATATATCACCTTATCCTGTGGTGCCCTTAGAGGGTTGCATCAGCAGTGACTGATGACACACACTGAAAGCTCAAAGCAACAATAGCAGCATAGACAGGCAGCATTTAGCAGTGTTTGATGGTAAAGCAGATAGCTAACCTTGGTGAAGTGGAGAGAGAGTTTTAAAAAGATTCCTGGTTACTTTCACAGCAACGCTCCATTGATTATTCTGTCATCGGATTCTCTCTCCTTCCACCAAAGGCTAGAGACTTGCGAGAGACCTTGATAAATCTTCCACCTATTTTGTGCCATTAAAGGAATAATTTGACATTTTTGGGTAATGATCTTATTCGCTCTGTTTCCTAAGAGTTAGATGAGAAGATAGACACAGCTATCTGTCTGTTCAATATGAAGCTGGAGCCAAGAGACAGTTAGCTTATGTTAAAGCACAGTATGTAACTCCTGTCGCTAGGGTTCTCTCAAGCAAAACAATAACAAAAGACGGCACTGGGTGACGTTATGAAATAACATGGGATCATGGGAGTTATTGTCTTCACCACCATTGCAGTAAGCTTCTCCGGCTTTGGAGTCCTTCAGTATCAGTCATTCATTATTCATTATAAGTGGGTAAAAGTCATTTTTCTGGCAGGAAACCACAACACTGACACATGCACATTGGGGATATGATGTCATTGAGAGGCAACCATGATGTTACCATGATGAAAATCACAGACTTGAGAATTGATGGAAACATTTAGGATAATTTAGGATCATTCTTAGACATTTCAATATGGAAAAGTTACATATTATAACTTTAATAGAAATGGGGGAACAGGTAGCCTGACTCTGTCCAAAGGTAAAAAATAAAGTCAGACTACTGGCACCTCTGAAGCTGGAGCCTTCGCTGATTGTTTGGCAACTTCATGGTGGCTCCCGGCCAGGAAACAGTCTGGCACATAATGTATTTTTTATGGATTAAACAAACAACTTAAGAGGTGCTGGTAGGAAGATTTTGTTACCTTTGGGCCAAGCCAGGCTAGCTGTCTACTGCTACTTTCAGTCTTTAAGCCGAGCTAACCATGTGGCTCCAGTTTCACATCGCACACACAGATTGGTGTCGATCTTTAGAGATAGCTCACGGCAAGAAAGCCCATTTCCCAAAATGTTGCACTGTTTTTAAGCAATGTAACACTGCTGCATGTAATATAAAATGCAATGTAAGTGCTGCAGAAGAAGCTGTGAACATTCTCATCAAAAGTCTTCTGTTGTGGGAATTTATCTAATGGCTCAAAATGAATGAGAGTCTGCTGAATGTCTGAGAGTGATGCTTTCAGATTCAGGCTGGAGAGGGGGCGTAGCAAGTGCCCTGGTAATAACATACTCCACGGACAACTGGAAGTCAAATGACCTGAGGACTTGGCTTTAACACCGCCTAGCTGGCTCCATATCCACAGAGGGAGGCGCGGACGGGCCAGCGCCTGGTTACGGATGCATGGGAGGAACTGGTGGGAAAGTGGAAGGATAAATGGGGGGTAATGGGTTGAGGACATAGTGTGCATATAGATATGGGAGGAAGGGTTGGGTTGAGTGTGGAAGTGGATGATTAAGGTTTATGGGTAAGAGAGCATTGGACAAACATGAGGGATAGTAAATGCTGTCGACTCTGAGGAGAGATTAAGAAGGTTGTACTCTCATCACCTTTTAATAGTTTTTAATCTCACAGAGTGGAGTGGAGTTTATTTGTCTGGAGGGGGCAGTGACCAACATCCGTTCACTAATCCCAGTAGCTTCAGACATACGTATACATCCTGTCAGAATGCAAGGGCATGCAAATTACATATTCATACCCCAATTGGGCAGCTTTTTCTGATGTCGCCAGTAGGCCTATCACATCGTTTACTGAAGCTTGACACTGTTTATTTCCAGGTGGTGTTTAAGTGTTGTAGGGAATACTTACTTTGCTATGTCTTTATGTCGAATATCTTAACATTACTGGAGGGGTGTAGTACAATAAAGAGCTTAGAGCAATAAAGAAAAAAACAGAGCATGCAAAATTGATTAAAAGTGAGATTCTGTTGCTGCACTTAAACCAGAGCCAGTCTGAACTCAGACACTGTTAGCTCTGGGTTCATTCTATTATACTGGCTCCTGAAAGACTGGGATAGGCCTTTTCCACTACGGGAACTTAAACTGGCCACGATCGATATGCTTACATGAAATGACAATGTGGGAGGCGTCACTCATAGTGATGAATCTACATAGAATCTGTAGTTTCCCTCAACTTTACAGATCTTGCAGTGGGTTCATTGTTCAGCTGTCATGGCATCATTTTCATGCAGCTGTTGTCAGTGAAAAATATCTAAAAGCCCGCTTCATACTACCTGCTCTGCACCAAGCAACAGACAGACACAGTTAGAGACTATCTGGTGAACACAGAGGAGTATTTAACAGCTTAAGAGCCATGTATTTCTCAAGGTTCATTTCCATTTACCTGCTTAATGCACAATTTGAAATTGCGAACTTTAAATGGAAACGTGAGCTTTGAAATGTCACAAAAAAATGTATCCACTTGCATGCGATGGTTTTTCCAGACTATTCTACATAGCAATATCCCGCAAAACTGAAATGGATACACTATTTTCGCATTCAAGTAGTGGCATCCGTCGTATCATAGCCCCAGAGAGCCAGTTCCAACCGAGAGGCAGCCTGCTGGAAATCTTTCGTCACGTTTAATTGGAATGATATTGCAAGAGGAGAAAACCCAGCCTCATTTGCACAACATAACTTAATGGAAACACAATCCATTCGCAACTGTGTTTTGTTGATTCTTCTTCGTCTATAAAAAAAAAAAAAAAAAAAAAAAACTTTTTTTTGTTGATTTTTCTTCGTCTAAAAAAAAAAAAAAAAAAAAAAATCACTTCTATTTTGTGGAAACTCGTCTTCTTAGGAGCTGGTGGAGACAAAAACAGAGCAAAAAGAGATTGATATTGGACTTAAATTTACCAAGTGGCCAGAAACGTATACCTCCAGTAATGTTTTATTTTATTATGATATTTTACAGCTGCCTTAAAAGTATCCTCATGTATCGTTAAGGTGAGTGTACTGAGTGCCACACCTTGTCACACCACACTGATGCCCATTATACACAGCCCATTAAGGTTTACTGTAAAACACCAGGTAATGGGCCCAGTTCAACACTGGAGTGACCCCACTGAGACAGAAGCCATGATGAATGTAAAAAGAGGGCGTGAAGTGCACTGCCTCAAATATAATGAGGAATGGGGTCATCGGTCAGAAGGCAAATGAGGAGTGTGGCTTGCAGCACATCATGAAGACAAAATCGCAACACCGAGTGCAGTAGCAGATGTTCCTTCACACCACGAGGCCCATTTCTTTTTGAGACACAACTCCCCTCCATGTTTAGACATGAGGTTGGGGGTGTTGAAGTACGAATATGAGCTGTTAACAAAGAAAAAGAACATAGATACACTCACCACAAAGCAAAAACTGTTTACTCTTTATTTCACAGCTTAGGTTTAGATAAGGCTCATACAAACAGCCTCATTTTATTGATACATATTTGGCATTTAATAATGGAAAACACTGCAGCAATGTAATGGGAAAGGTACTTTGCCAAAAAACCACTGGACTGTGGTGAAGTGTGTTCACACGGATAAAACAAAGACGCACATCTACGTCTCTTTGATAGTTGCACCGTTTATCAACACTTTGATTTCTGGAAGATAAAAAAAACCATCCTTCTCCCTGCCATAGTTTTGAAGCACTGATGCGCTCCTCTCGCAGGTGGTTATAAATGAAATTAGCCACAAAAACTTTCCACAGAAACCTTGAGTTATTTCATGAACTAACACAATGTCTTGCTGCACACAGTATTGATTCTCCAACACCTACATTGTGACTTTCTGTTAGGTTGCGGAGGCAGACGTATTTCCTATCTTTCACGCTGACAACTATAATGAATTGTTCTGCTCTGTTGGCACTTCAGCCTTTTATTAGTTTATGACTGTCTGACACAATGGCATCATATTCATGTTGCTCTGTGTTTGTTAAACAAGCTCAGGCTTTATAGACTTTTTCTTTATGGACTGTTTTTATTTAAGCTCTCTCACACACGCACGCTGACAGTAAAAGCCTTTCATAATGCAGCAAATAAATACAGTGCAAGGTTGATCATTGCAGGGGAGGAGTGTAAACGTACATTTGCTCAAGTGCTGTACTTCAGTAGGACTTTGAGGTACTTGTACTTAACATGAGTACTTTAATTTTATGCCACTCTATACTCCTACTTCAGTACAGTTCACTCTTTACTCCACTACATTTATGTAACAAGTAGTCAGATTTTCCATACATACATAAATCATGTGATCAGATAATAACACATGCTGCACTGTGAATGATTGTAGTAGCCAACTGTATAAGAAGTAATTATTTAATTATTAATTAATTATTTTTGACGCTTCAAGTAACATTTTAAATGCAGCACTTTTATAGTAGTAATATATTAGTAGTATTTGTAGTATTGTAATTAAGAGATCTGGATTTTTGTTTGGGAAATAGTAAATTTGATTTCGCGTTGCATAGTGTATTATTTTCTTTTCTTTCTTATTTAAACTTGAAAGTGATTGAGGGTGAATCCCTCATTTACAATGATGTCGAGTGGATAAAAATACCAGCTAAAAACGAACATCAATTAAAACAAACATATACAATATAATTAATGTAATGACAAGACTCAGTCAAAACAGGTACAAACACAAATTAAAAGGTTAGAGATTAAGAATCTAAAACGACCAAGAGTTACCAGAAGAAAAAATGTTTAAAAGTGCTTTGTAGTGAGTTCCAGGTAACAAGCTGAGTATGAACTCGAGGGACATGGAGTGTAAGCCAGTCATTAGTCCTGGTGTAAACCTACATGGAAGTAAGATGTGAAGGCAGTTTTCCAATAAAGGCTGTAGCAGATCTCATGTACCAGATACCATGTATTATCTGATGCTATTGTGATCATGGTGAAAATGTCATGATAATAATCATAAAGTGACCTCCAGCTACATTCAACATCTCTACACTCAGCAGGCTTGTATCTTTACACTGTAATGCTGACTCAGTCGACTGACACGTTCCTATATGATCTGCATTGTGGAAAAGTGTGTATGTGCACATGCATACTCAGCCATCATTAAAGGGTTTATTTTGAGGCCTATACTTTCATGTATGAAGCAGTGGTTCCTGTAATCTTGCTGAGCTGCACTTGTGTCCCTGCTAAATAATTTATTCCTATTTAAGAGTCTCTGCAGGACGTCGCCGCTGGTGATGCGATCACTCACCGGAGCAGCAGGAGCTCCCTGACAGTACAAACAGGGCAAACATATGCACACATAGAGACTTGCAACCAAAAAATTTGACAAAAAGTACTTGCACCTTGTTATTCAGATGCCTACATACAGACAGACAGAACTACACATGCATTCACTGCATGCACACACACACACACACACACACACACACACACACACTGCTGATGCACAGGCACAATAACTCAGAACACAGGCTTGCACTAAAGCCCTGCTGTCTTACAAGCAGTGTGGGTTTAATAGGAAGCTATTTGGTCTCTATTGAGTTGTGTGCTTGCCTGCAGTACACTGAACAGAACTCACACAGAGAGCCCAAGAGTTCCTCTCTTTGTGAATACGAGAAGACGACGAGAAGCAGAGGAAGTGAGGCAGACATGAAAACCACCATGCGGAGCTGGCTCACCAATGCAGAAGTACAAACTCCTCACTGGGGTGGTGATCATAAAAACAACAACAGCAGCAGCAATAACAGCAACAACAACAGCAACAACAACAACAACAACAACTACAGCAAAAAAACGATTATGTGGCTGCTTAAGTGAACAGTTTTTTCATGTTTGGTTGTAACCTTCACATGAAGTAATGAGAATGTTAAATGTACTATTGTCAACAGGATTATGAGCTAAAAGTTCACTTTGATTTAATTACCTTCATTTTTCTCGACAGTATCTATATAATGAACAAGGTGCTTATAACCAAGTTATGGATAGCATTTACTGGTAAGAGTCAGGAAGAATAGACTTTGGAATTTGAACTAGTAATATGGACATTTGCCAACTTCTCTTGTGTTTGCAACAGGCCTGCAAGACACAATTTTACTTCTCACAGTAGAAAAAGCAAAGATGAAAATACAAATGTTATATTTCACCGAATCATCTCAGTGAGCAGACACACAGGCACAAAAGATGACTTGTACTTGACAAAATTAGCAGTCGACACTTCACCACTGTGTCCATTCTGCGTTTTCAACTGATTACTGAGTTATGTAACAAAGGTGGTTATTTAAAGAGCCATAAATGAGCATTGAAGTGATCAGCTGTTGGTGTGCTTCGGAGATATCAAACAGCGTTTCAAACCCTCTCCCCACACACGTCTCTGATGGCGGAGTTGGGCTGTATTCAACATTTTTTATACATCATTTATGTGTTTCTGAAGCCGACATTACAACACGCACACCCACTTCATACAGCGTCTGCCTTGGTGAAAAAGTATGCAGGGTGTGAACTTTGTTCTCAAGCTCTGCGTTTTCTATTCTTCACACAGCAAAGCATTTTTTTGCATGTACAACCAAGTGCAACGCCACAAAAACCTCTGAGGAGCGACCGTATGAAAAGGTGAGGTTATCTCCATTTACGTGAGGCATGAGGCCGCGCTCCTCTCTCAGCCCTGTTGCCTAGAAATTATGTTCATAAATACCTAAACCGTCTTCCCACCTACATTCTTGTGGCAATGTAATCGCTGGCAGGATTGTATTCAGAGGCATTTTATGAATGAATGACTGAATGGAATTCCACATTCAGTAATGGCAGCAGAGATGACAGCATGTGGTCGGAGTGGATGGCGGGAGAATAAAGTGAATTAATGTCAAACCAGAGATCTGAGTTTTCATCCACAGTCCCATCCCCCATCCCCCAGTCTTTCCATACAGCCTTCACCCAGTCAAAACCATTAAACAGTTTAATAATGCTGTTAATACTTTGGAACAAATATTTTTTCTGTAAACATTTTACTGATATGCTCAATATCAATATGTTTGCAACTTCAACATATCCTCATTATGCTAATGGAAAATGAACTCAAGCACAATTATATTTTCTAAAAAACATATTTTCTGTTGCAAATTAGTTGCATATAAACATAATTTGTTTGTTGTTGTTTCTCTGTGACTACAAGCTTTTCCCTTGTCTTTGCGTGTGGACATTTATAATAAATATAAACACTTTGCCTCGTCTGTGCATCTCAGTATGCTTCATTTGAAGGATACTGAACCCTTAAATGCTTTTGTGTTATAATTCATACAGCTTTATCATCAGTGTGAATTGGATTTAGGACATCTGCACCATACCGCACTGTGGTATTTGCAGCAGCTGCTTTCAACGGTTTGATTAATAAGAGTCGGGTCACAGTAAGTTTTCTGGCACAACTTCACCTACTTCCAAGGTGCACGGAGAAAGGAAAAAGTCTACAGAGGTCAAAACTCCAGCAACACTTCTACAAGTGTTGATGGAGTGAAAACCGACTGCTGAAAGTGTGAAGTTGTTCTGCAGTGGCTCACTCACACAGCCCCCGAACTCTGGATACCCAACACCAGATATCATTAAAATTCTAAATTTCTACAAACACGGACGCTCTGATTTCCAGTTTACTAACTAAAAAAGTTGGTAAAATAAGAGCCTCCCACACTGTGTTTTAGCGTTTTCATCTTTCTACTGGACTATGAGAGATTCACCAGCAGATATGAATTTAAAATTGACACAGATGTTTTCTCAGGTGTTCTGTGTTTATAGGAGAAACTCCGACACACTTACAGTGTATTTAGACACATCCACCTGTATATGTACAGACATACAGCTGAGGTAAGTTTCCAGCATCTTCCTTCAACTGAAGGGTGTGAAAAGCAGAGCGTGAGGGAAGGAAGATGGATAGAGGTGCTTAAGAAAATGATGCATCATCACACTTTCATGCTGTTCTCCATTGCTGGGGGCCGTGGATGAGTGTGTGTGTGTGTGTGTGTGTGTGTGTGATCACTAAGTTCTTGCATGTTTTTGAACGTGCATGTAGATGTGTGGACGTCTAGGATGATGATCGTGTGAATATTTTGTGTGTGTGTGCGCATGTAAAAATGCTGACACCATGTTGAAGTAGTCAGGGGGGTCGTCATTACTCGTCCCAGCCATCAGTAGGAGAGCCAATTTCCATTTAAAAGAGCACTCGGCTCCTCTTTTCCTTCCTTCTTTCCTCTCCCTTTCCTTTTCCTCTCCACCTATGTCCTCATCTATCTTTGGAAAGTGCCATCTCTCTATTTTCTCCTCTTTTTTTCCAGGCCGTCACTCTCTCTCTCTCGCTCTCTTTCTCAACAATGCCCCAAAAGCATTTGTTTTAATGCTTTCATACATCCTCTTTCTGTCATACAAGAGACTTTGCTCTTTGTTCTTTTATCCAAAAAATATGACAGACAAATTTAAAAGGAAGTAGATTGTTTCTTCCTTCCTGAATCCTCCATGACAGCAGCATGATTTTATGCATCTACACAGAGGAGTGGTTCCCAAATGTCTCTTTTTTTTTCGGTGATTTATATTACCACATTGGCTTGAATCGTTGCCTTAATGTCTCTACTACAGACATAGTGGAAGCTAAATCATCTGTCACGTAGCTGAGAAAGAATGGTGTCAGAGAAAATGCAGTACAACAACCAAATCTTTGCTGACTGCAATGAAACCTGCAATATATGAGTTTTTGGCCACTGGGGGGCAGCACAACAAGCTGCTAGTTGCATTACACATTATGCTCACAAGCTAGTTCCTAGCTTTGGCTCCTGTTGGTTCTGGGGCTGGTAGTGTAAATTGATTGCTTTTTTTTTTTTTTTTGCTGAACACAGCTGCCTGTTGGGGACGGAAAGAAGAAAGTGAACTAAAAAAAAAATTAAAGTTGCAGGCTGTAAAAATAAAACAATGAGCTAAAGGATGCTAAAACACTCTGAGCTGAGGGAACATGGACATGAAGAGCTGGGTGATAATTTTCTGTGGGCTCACTGTGAGCCCTTAAACATTATATATAGTCATTTAATTCATTGTTAATATAAAAATATCGATTAGAGCAGTTTTAAATAAATCTACAAGTTGTTTTATCTGTTTCCTGTTCGGCAAAATGAGAGTTATATTTAACTGGGGTCTTATATTCAGGACAGTGTGGTGCACACAAAGAGACAGACATGAAAATGAAAATGTCTCTTTAAAACAAGTTTAGAAACACCATTAATATAATAAATACCTTTTCTCATCACTGAATTTCAAAAGTCACAGCATAAGTTCGAGATCTGCAGAAACTCACAGGTCTGCCGTGTGAGCACCTGAGGTGACAGAAACATATTTCTATTATAGTAGTCTTATAAAGAGTGTAATGGGATAATTTCTAATGAAATTACATTATCTCTCATTCTGCAGGATTCTGTGGGAAGCCTCCTAAAAGACCCCAATTTCATGTCCAGACTAAGTCTAATTCTTTTCCTCCTTTTGAGGATTGAGTGAAAATGACAGTTTAATCCTGGCTGTTTAAAGTGGCGACACTGAAAATTGTTCGGTAAAAAGGTGCCGCTTTACCTTCTTCTTTTCTCCATCTGTGTTTTCACCGTGCTCACGTTGGCAGCAGACTAAGCGAACCACTCGAGACGTCCACGTCCTCTCTCTCCTCATGCGGCATCCTGAGGGAATCTAAGGCTAGTCGGGACATGCTGTTAAATCCCTGCAGCGTGTCTGCAACAGGGTCTGCTCTCCCCACAGGGCGAGTTTCCAACATGACGCTCTTTAGTCACTTAAGGTTGTAGCCACAGGTGAAGGTCAAAATGCAGCATAACTTTATATTGATTGGTCAAATGACATCACAACTTCTGCTATATGTTTCCAACGCCTGTCCCTCTCTTGATGTAAAAACTCATCTTCCGTTTCCTTGACACTTCTTCCCTTTTCTTTCTCATTCAGTCACTCCCCTTCACTTTTTATCCTTCTCTTCTGTCTTTGTCTTTGGATTCATGAGTGCTCAATGTCGCCCTGACACCGAAGTGGCACTGTAAAGGAAACTCCAATCACAAGGACTGAAGAAGTGTGATCGCTCTTATATAGGTGTATGTGACTGTGCTGTTATGTATTGTGTGTTTGTGTCTATCTCTGTGTTTGTGTATGTGTGTGTGTGTGTGTGTGTGTTTTGTGCATGCACCCATGTGTGAACAAGGTATATCTGCAGCTTGTCAGGAGGTTTGTGTTGATGTATTTCTTATCCACCCCCCACGCCACACACACACAGACACACACACACACACACACCTTAACCCCAACAACTACTTGCCTGACCCTAACCCTAACCTTGGTGTCTTCACCTTAAAATGTAAGGATTTATGTTACTGGGATTTTCATCCAGCCATTGCCCTCCTCCGACACAATAAGGTGAACGCAGGATGTCAGCCTCTCTATCTTTTTACCCCTGCCACCACTCATCCATCCTTCCTGCCTCAAACTAGTGACGGGGGTTGGGAGAGTTCGTGCGCGTGCGTGCGCGCATGCAAGTGCGTTATGGGGTAATGCAATAAAAGTGAAAAGTGGAGTAAGAGGCGAGTCTGGTGACTGTGATTTACACTGGAGACTACTGGATTCCTACTTCAAACCAGCACTGTATCAGAGAAGAGAGACGAATGGAGAGAATGGAAGAAGCGCGAGGGTGAACTGATACTGCAAGATGGTGAGATGAGAGGAAAGAGAGAAGTAAGAAAGCATCAAACCCACAAAGGGAAGAGAAAAGAAAGAACAAAGTGATAAAAAAAGAAAGAGAACAAAGTAAGAAAAAAAAACAGGACATAGACACATAGCACAGAAGGAAAACAATGAAAGTAATAAGAAAAAACAGAGAGGGGATGAAAAGAACTGGAGCAGCAGCCAGACAGCCTCAGTGTGAGATTAGAGAGGAAGCAAGAGAGGAGTAGGAGGTTAGAGGAAATGGGAAAAGGAAGTGCAGAACCATTTATTTTTCTTCTTCCCCTCTTTAATTCATCCTCTTCCTACTCTTATCAGAGATCAAGACTATTGGCTGCCAGACACACACACACACACACACACACACACACACACACACACACACACACACAAACACATAGACTTGAATGGCATCCCAGAGAGTTGAGCAGAAAATGCAACTCAAAAAGACGCCTGAGAGCCTGTGTTGATCTCAGATTCTCTACCTGAGGTTGGCTCTCAACGTCTCATCAACGTTATTGCGAACACAGTGTAATCTGTCTCTCTGAGTCTGCGACACCCTTTTTTTTGCCAAATATGATTCAATCATTTTTGAGAAACGCCTCATTGATCTGCCCCTGGAGTTGAGTTCTGTGTCTGTTTGTTGTGGTTTTTTGAAGTGAGATCATTTATGTATATTTTTTTATATTTAGAAAACGTATGGTTTGGGATGTTTTTATACAACAGCTTCACAAGTGGAATTTTGTAAAACCTACCAGACTGATGTTGTCAATGTTAAATATTTAATCCCTAATGTAATAAGGACGCCTTCCATAGGTCTCATGAGAGAGAGCACAGAGTGTTAAAAAGAAACTCGTCTAAAACATAAACATGTTGTATAAGTCTAATTATTCCCTGCTAGTTTAAAAACCTGAACTGCAGTAAAACAGCTTGCCATGGTACGTATGAACAACCACATTCACCACACACACAACACACACACAACCACACACACACACACACACACACACACACACACGCCTCAGAGCCATTCTCCAAACACAAAGGACGGATATGAATATGTAGATTTCTTTTTTCATCAGTGTGACAATCTGTCACTCAAGGCGTGTGCTAATCTGTGTGTGGTTGATGTATGTGTGTACACTGTTTACGTGTGTGTGTGTGTGTGTGTGTGTGTGTGTGAGTATTCCACCTGTTGTAGAGGGCATACGTAACAGAAATGGATCTTGCATGTATTTCATAGGCGAGCAGAGCACGTTTAATGGGACATTAAACACGTCTTTTACAGTCCTGTAGCACAAACTGATGGTTCATGGGACGCCTGATCAACACAGGAGGCTCAGATATTTCTCTTCACGCTAGACTTGTTATTCAGAGAAGAGAGAAACTGTGACTTTGTGCTCAGTGCAGTTTGGCTGGTGTGTGGTCGGGTGGGGGGGTGGGGGGTGGTGGGGGGGTGCCTCGGTGGCTAATTTGGCAGAGCACATGCTATGTAGGCGCAGTCCTTACTACAGCCTGGATTTGAATCGTAGTCAAGCCCTTTGCTGCATGTCATCCCCTCCCTCTCTTCTCTCTGACTTTCTCTCTCTCTCTCTCACTGTCCCTATCATATTAAACCCATAAATGTCCAAAAAAGAACTTTAAACGGCTGGTGGGGGGCAGGAGTAAGCAGATTCCAGAGTCTCGGAGTGGGAATAGAAATTGACGTATGACTGGTCCACCAAAGCCCATCTGGAGACACCATCACATACAGTCCATGTCACACTTCACGCAGTAAATAGGTTAAATTGACCATGATAATTGTTATTTCCTCACTTTTTATTATCGTAGTTGGTGCAGAAACACTGTATGAGAAACACCTTTGCATATTGCAGTCCACAACTACAACAACAAAGTAGCTACAGTCTAAAAAATGGTCATATAATTCTATAACTGAGAGAGAGAGGGATTAGAAATCAGACTGGACAGCACAACAGTAAATATAACACCAGACATATTTGAATTTTAGTGGCTTTTTCTTCCTCAACTGCATCTTTCCGTAATAAAACTCTGTAGATCTGAGTTAATCACTCAAGACTCAGAGTGATGCTTAAATTAGCATATTATAATCTCTGATTAAAGCAGAACAGAAAACAAAGTTATCCAACATTATCCTCCTAAATAAACCCAGACAAGCTTCCTGTTGTCTTCTGCCCACCCTCTGCTGTAAAACGTGACTGGTGTTTATACTGGGAGCTGTACTGGTAGCTGTGGTCCTGAACCCACTCTGCGGCTCTGCTCCTCCTGCAGTTGCTGCTGTTAGATGCACAACTATTTAAAGCGTCTGGATTTTTCTGGATTGACCTTTTTTTTTTTTTTTTTAACTGTGTTATTCATGTAAAACAAGTCACGACCTGCTGCCTCGGTGTTTAAACCATGATACATAACACATAAGATGATGGCCACATAGAACCAGAATGGGCTGTGGAGCCTGCTCCACTGGGCCAATCACCACAACACAGCCACGTCTATCTCCCTCCCTCTTGCTCGCTCTCTGTCGCTGCCCGGTGTTTTATTTTTTTCACATAACAATTACACACAATTTGTGTAGCGGCCCATCGAGAAAAGTCCTGGTTCACCCAATGGCCACCCTCTGTCTCTCATGTGTTGAGTCTGTTTCCTGAGTGTGTTTCCTCATTTATCACGAGGAAAAGATTGTTTTGGCCATTTTTACTGAACGCCACAGAACACTGGATGATGAGGCAGGAAAGTCTGAAGCATGAACCATGAACCGATACGAAAAGTGAAAGGTATATCCTCCTCCATCCAAACAGATAAAAGAAAACGAAATGAACAGAAGCATCAGACAAAGTGTCATTCAAGCCCAGTCTGTGCACGCCCACACAGTCCTCAGACGTGGGCTAATCGGGAACAAGAAGAGCACCAGTGTTGGTGGACCATTTTTGATGAGCAATCGCAGTCGGAACTAAAGTCAGTAATAAATCGTGTTGCTTGTGATCGGTTCACAATAAAAGCCACCCTGTGTTTCACCAGTTCAGCGCTTTCACTCTGAAGCAGCAGCAGTATGAAGTGTCCAGTTTGCATCAGCAGTAAAGGCTGCATTTGCCAGCGTTTTAACTTTCCCCTCTTATGTCACTCTATATCACGGCCTGTTTGCTGAAAACTACGAATGCAATTTTTTTTTTTTTCAATCTTAGAAACTGCCAGTGTGCGACTTTCTCACCTGCACATAATAATTTCTTTGGTTTGTAGATACTGGAGGATTCCTTATTAGAGCTCCTTGCACTTTCAGCTAACTGACAAGAACACAGGGAAGAGGTTACACGTGAGCAAATAGGAAACATTTCAGTTGATAACAAACTCTGCTGCGAGATTTCTGCACAATTATGGCAGCTTACCTATTTACTTTACTGTAAATGTTTCATTAGCATTAGCAAGACTTGAAGATACTCAGCAGTTTAAGACCAATGGTTACGGTTTATTAACTTAACAGTTTATGTAAATTTACAGATACAGACTATTTCTACATTTAAACTTTAAGGAAACAGGAAGGTTTTGTTTTGCGAGGGTGTTTGTTCTCTCAAACTGTGAGTCTCCCGGCTCTGGGCTGTAAGAGTGATATAAAGCTTTCTGTCACTGCCAGCTGCCTATTGTGGCGTTAGAAACAAACTGCATTACACCAAATAAAACTGATAACCATCCCATCGAGTGAAGAGAAGAGGCTCTACAGCAGTTTGCTTACTCTGTCACTTATCTTCCCTTCTGTCCACTCATTCCATTATTGGTTTTTCTTGTGTTTGTGTTCATGTGGATGAGTTTCTGTGCGGACAGTGGGAAGGAGGGACATGGAGACACAAGATAGGATATTGACTGTAAGAGTTTGAAAAGTTTTCAATTGTTTTGGACAAGCATAAAGAAGTGAGATTATAGTTTCTTGATTTTGGCAGTTCTCCATGTTGCCTTCTGTTGTCTGACAAGCCCAAAGCCAGAATGTTTTCAAATGCTGCCACAATAACAGTTCACTGTATAACAGGAATGGTATACTGAGAGGATTGAATTGATTTGAAGCAATACAAAAAAAAAAACTAGACGCCTGTCAACGTGTTGATGTTCCGACCCATTCAGTAGTTCCAACACCCATCATCAAACTCAGCCTTTATTTTGATCTCAACTACATATCTGTAAAGTTTTGTATCTGTATCTTCCACTGTCCACCTCCTGGTAGTTCCTGCTACAGCAGGTGTCTCCAGGACCACATTCTGTCGCACCTGGTGATAAATTGATATACAGTAGGGTCCAAAAGTCTGAGAGCACTGTATGTACGGATGGAAGAGTGGCACGTGGCATTTTATACCTCACTACAAGAGAGCCCAGGGGAAGGAGAGGTGTGTCTCTATCTTGGTCCTGGAGGAGATATAAGCAAGGGGTGGAGCAACAAGATGCATAGACTTGATGATGATCCAGTAAGTTTACCTTGTCCTCCCTAACCTATCCATCTTTTCCCCCTGGTATCTGGCAGAAATACCAGTGTCCCCACTGTGGAAGAGCGGGCAATCCTGGGAAGGGATGCTCCCAGTGGCATCACGCCACGCGCCACCTACACAGGGACTGTCAGCCACACACACCTACAGCCAGTAAGAAGACAACTGGCTTTGACAAGGGAAGGGAAAAGCCACAGCAGCAGTTATCTTGCAGAAACAGAACTCAGACTAACATTGGTCCTGATGTCCGAACAGCAAGGCGAGTGGTCCTGCTAGAATTGACTGTTGCCTCAGAAGACAGAATGGAGAAGGCCTCTGAGAGAAAGTCAAGTAAGCTGATCCGGTGAGCAAGAGCCAGAGTTGATGATAGCATGCACAATGTGTGACCATCAAGGCTGGCTGCAGGGGATTTACCAGTCTGCCCTTAGTCCTGCAGGAAGCTCTTTGGCATCACAGGACTCACAAGCGAAGAGAACCATCAGGACAACTGCGTACGCTACAGAAAAGGCATCAAAAGGCGCAACTTGAACAAAAGCTGGGTTGCCTGGGTAAGAGTGTCTGATGTTGAAAGACCAGAAACACCTGCTGACTCCAGGCTACATCACTGATGATGTGTCTAAGTGCACTGTAAGATGTGCAAATGAATATATGGTACGTTCAGTCGTAACACACAGTGGCAAACCGAGTACAGTTTAAGGTAGGAGAGTCATTGAAAAGAAAAGGCTGAAATGGGGATGCAGACACCTATACACACCAGTGCGGGTGTTTGTGTTTGTGTTTGTGTGTGTGTGTGTGTGTGTGTGTGTTCAGGCACTACCCATCAGTAAAGGAGTTTCCACAGCTGAGTGAGGACATGTGATTAGTCAGGACAGACACACAGCTGAGCCCTGCTGTCCAGAGCCAGAGGCCATAGCTAATTTGAACAGACAGATTACTGTTTTTTACCCAAAGAAAGCACATCTTTTTTGTGTGTGTGCGTGTGTGTGTGTCTTTGACATTCCCACAGTCGCCTGCCGACGGAAGCCTGCCTTCAATTCAACAACCACTAGCCCTATTAAATATCCCTTGATCTGTGGCCATGGCATTTACTTCTCCCTCTCCATTTTTCCCTTCATCCCCGCTGCCAAACAATACTCACAGGGACGACTGCTCTTTCATCAAGGGAGTGTGTGTCTGCGCTTGTGTTTGTGAATGTATCTTCTCGCCATAATCTTGTGCTGAAAATCCTAATTTGAAAAATGCACTCACAAAAAAAAATATTGCAAACAGGCTTCAAAGACAGGATTATCGCCGAGAGCCTTGAGAGGGAGTTAATGTCACTCTCTAAACCAATGACAGCCCTGGCTGCTCTGTGCGTCTGTGTGTTAATATGGGGTGTGCTGACATTGAACTTGCCCACAGTGACAGCAGCATTCAGTGACTTCAGAAACTATTCAGACCCTTTTACTTTTTTGCACACTTCTTAGTTCAGAAGTCCAAGTCCCAGGAACTCTCTGTGGACCTCCATGATTATGTTTCCAGGAGCACAGTGGTCTCAAAAATTGTGAAATGAAGGAAGCACCAGGAGTGTGCAAGTGTGTGTGTGTGTGTGTGTGTGTGTGTGTGTGTGTGTGTGTGTGTGTGCAAAGTGTGCAAAAAGTGATGGAGTCTGAATACTGTCTAAAACCACTGAATGTGCATCTGAAAAGTTTGAATGTGGGAAAAAGTAGGATTTAAGTGTACAACTGTGCGGCTATAAATGTGTCTGTATGTCATGCAGATGTCTTTTACATGTAGCCTACTCTCTTGTATCATGTATCATCATTAAGTATGTGATTCAACTTGCCAGCATCATTGTTTGTAAAAGAAAAACACTACACAGCGTTCTGCGTGTGTTCAGTGACTTTGTACTTCTGAAACTCAGAACGAGAGGTGAACTTCTGACCTTTTTTTCTTTCATTGTGTCTTTTTGTCTGTTTGATTTGGTGACCTTAACTCCTCTGAATCTTAAAATAAGTATCTAGTCTAGTGAAGCTGCTACTGACCTGCAAGTGGAACCCATCTTAAGAAATTATTTAGATAAGACGGTACTAATGTTGGAGTTTCAAGACATGCCTGAATCATTTATTTTCTTAATGCAAAATAAATTAATTTAGCTTTTTCTGTCTTGTTTTAGGGTCCTGACCTTGTCACTGAAGATTTCTTACCAAGATCAGAAAAGCGCATTTCTGTACAGCACGTTCAGAGTGTTTTTAGACCCCTTCACCTTTTTCACATTTTGTTATGCTGCAGCCTCGTGCTAAAATAATTTAAATTCATTTCAATACCCAATAATGATAAAGCAAAAAAAAAAAGAAAGAAAGAAGAATTTTAGGATTTTTGCAAATTCATTAAAAAAGGAAAAACTGAAATATTACACTGACATAAATATTCAGACCCTTTCCTCAGCATTTAGTTGAAGCACCTTTGGCAACGATTACGACTCGGATTTGACGTGACAAACTTTGCACACCTGGAGGATTTGGGGATTTTCTGCCATTCTCCTCTGCAGATCCTCTCAAGCTCTGTCAGGTTGGATTAGGACCATCAGTGGACTGCCATTTTCAGGTCCGTCCGGAGATGCTGGAATGAGTTCACATCAGGGCTCTGGCTCAGCCACTCAAACACATCCTGCTTAGGGTCATTGTCCTGTCGGCGAACCTTTTGCCCAGTCTGGGGTCCTGAGAGCTCTGGACCAGGTTTTTTTTTAATTCTTTTTAAAGAATTCCTCTGTACTTTGTTCTGTTCAGCTTTCCTTCAACCCTGACCAGTCTCCCTGTGTCTGCTGCTTCACCATGGGGATGGTATTGGGCAGGTGATGAACAGTGCCTTGTTCCCTCCAGACATGACGCTTAGAATTGAGGCCAAATAGTTCCATCTTGCTTTCTTCAGACCAGATTGGTGGAGTGCTTCAGTGATGGTCGTCCTTCTGGAAGTTTCTCCCACCACCACGCGAGATCTTTGGAGCTCAGCCTCGATTGCTAAGTTTGGCAGTCAGCTCCAGGAAGAGTCATGGTTTTTTCCAAACTTCTTCCAGTTAAGAATGGTGGAGGCCACTGTGCTGTTCAGTGCAGCAGAAATGTTTTTGTAGCCTTGCCCAGATCCGTGCCTCGACACAGTCCTGTCTCTGAGCTCTGCAGGCGGCTCCTTCCACCTCACGGCTTGGTTTTTGCTCTGATATGAATTGTCAGCTGTGAGACCTCACATAGACAGGTGTGTGTCTTTCCAAATCAAGTCCAATCAGCTGAATTTGCCACAGGTGGACTCCAGAGAAACGGGAGGCACCTGAGCTAAACTGTGTCATAGCAAAGGATCTGACTTCTGTCAATGTGATATTTCAGTGTTTCCTTTTCAATAACTTTGCAATTATGAGATATTGACTGTAGATTGATGATGGAAAAATGAAATTAAATGATTTTAGCATAAAGCTGCTGCAACATAAGGGGAAGGGGTCTGAGTATTTACTGAATGTACTGTGTAACTGCAGGCATGTGCTGTCACTTGTTTTGAGAAAACACAGATTGGAAGATTGAAAACGAGCCAATGATTTAACAGTTTTTTGCAGCGTTTACTTGCTGCCGCTGAGCTGCTGCCAGGGTCCTCATTTATTGGTGTTTATCAGCAGCTCGCTAACATCACGTCCTGAGGGACGAGAAATGGGCGGATGCCAAAAGAAATCCAGCAAACGAACTACCTCATGACCTGACGGCAGAACAACACAGGTTGCACATGGTTACAGGTGAAGCCGCGCGCTATGTGTGTTCGTCTTTCATCACGTGTGCTGCTACCCTCTCTGACAAATGTAGATCGCATCCGCAGTTACCTCGAGCGCTGTTTGTGTTGTTGTAACACTGTGCAGACACTTGTCTTTGCATTACTCTGGGCCTTGTTAGGGCTGCCATGACTGCTTTCTGATGCGCTAAGAGACGTGTTGGCTGTGTCACGTTGCTCTTAGTAAAGTGCTGTTGATCACACCAGCTACACTTGACAGGCCAATTCCTCTGGGAGGGAAGGAGAGAGAGAAAAGGGGAGAGAAAGAGGGTCAGGGAAGGAGAGGAGAGGAAAACCAAGAGAGCGAGAGAGACAAAGAAATATAGAAAGGATAGGGAGGAAGAGAGGAGAAGCCCAGACGGTGGAGAAGAATGAAAGTCTTCGGACTACACCACACATCCAGAGATATGAAGGACTACACACACTAAAGTAATGACATGTAAATAATCACATCTGTGTTTGTTGACACACACTACTGCACAAACTCAAGTAATCGCACACAAATAATTGCATTTGTGTCTGATGTGGATGTTTAAGCATTACACAGTCAGACCTGCCTGAAATCTTTACACACACACACACACACACACACACACAGATATGATGAAGGCCCACCTTGCCAGCCAGGTTTGCAGACAGGTTTGACGTCGATGCGAACAGGGACGCTGTGCAGCGCCCTCTTCTGGCCGCAGTCCCAGGCCGTCACCTGGATCTCGTACTGCTGCTGCCGGTCGTAGCTCAGCTTCTCTGTGTTGCGAATGTTTCCTGATGAAGGAGAAGAGAGTCGCTCGAGGTCAAACTCAACCCAAATTGTTTTTTTTTTTTGGTTTTTTTTTTTAAAGAAAACTGTTTATAATGTATTGTAGAGTAAATTCACCTCCTCCATTGTGTCTCATAATGAAAACATTTTTGCGCCGAGCTGTTTGGCACATTGCGAGACACAAATTGCAATGCTCGACGGTTTAAGATTTCAAAAGCAAAAAATTCACCTAATTCATAAACCATAATCTCTTCCTATTGTGTGGTTCAGCTGGAAGAAAAGAACATGTTTAATTGCTGCTGGCGTGGCCAACTTTTCTAAATCATTCTGTACGGCTTTTTTTTTTTTTTTTTTAAATAACAGGTGTGTACAGGGTTTTCCATCAGTGAAACAACCAAACTTCTGAAATTAATTTAGTCAGTTAAGGTGAATATGAGGTGTCTAATTAAGGCAGATGGGACAGTCCCTGTCTGCAGCAACAGGCCTTCTTTGCAGCATTTTGACCCGTCACAGTAGGAAAGCACAGGTGTAAATAGTAAAATTAATGATTTAACAGCTTTGGTTTGCAGGCTCTTGGACTGTATTCACAAAAAAAGAGTAGCGTCTAACTGGCTGGTATTGGAGACAGTCGCAGCCTTTGCTTTCCGTCGTTGGAGACAGCTCTCTATGTAGCAATGGCAGAACTCACAAATGCATCAAAGAAGTATTCAAAATGCATGTATAATCTCGACTCCTATATGTATAACTCTGTCTGTGGAAATTGCTTCTATAGGGTCTTTACCTTGTGATAATGGCAGCTGAAGCTACACTGAAATTAGCCACAGGAAAAAAGCAGCTCCAGCGATTTCTTCACCTGCTTAAATAGAGAGCTTGCACTTGTTGTTGTTGAGTGTTGAGTGACATGTGTGGGTGAGAGAGCATTTATCAGCTCCAGATAGAGCCAGTGAGGACAATAAAACGTTTGTCTTCATCTTAGTCCATAAATGTAATTCACCCATGTGTTTGTGTCACTTGATGGATGGTAAAGCTAATGCTAGATATGCTGGTATTGTTGTTATTAAACTGCTAAAGTGAACAAGTGATTCTTCTTCTGCTGGTGTTTTAAGCAGTTGTCAAACATCTTCAGCTGAGTGTGTTAAGTGAGTTAAAAAGGAACCAAATTAGCTCACCAACGAATGGAAACCCACAACATGATTATAACATGATGATTTGTGCATCTAGCTGCTACAGATAAAAAGCAGTTTGCAGAGCTGAACTTAATCAGAATTATTCCTTAAACCAAAAATACTCTTCAGTCTGTCTGAGAGATCATTAAGTGTTGGTTACATTACGTAATCACCAATTGAAAAATCAATGTATAAATGAATAATTGAGTCCAATTTCAAATGGGAAAAAAAAAATCACAGTATCAATGCAGATTGTGTTTGAGACCAGATACAATCTAATTGACGAGTCAATATCTTACTTTGTAAAACATTTGTTACTGAAATCAATGTGCCGATTCCCCAGACTTTCTCTTGGGAGTTTTCTCAGTCCCTTTTTAAAAGTTGCTCTCCTCAGCGTGGAATCAATTTTAGTCCCAAAACTTAGTTAGGAACTTTTAGCACCACTTAGCTTAGACTTCTAGGTAAGATAATTTGTGAATACAGCCCCTGGTATTGTTTTTACTGGCTCACTGTAACGGCCTACTGGCACCTTGAATAAAACAGAGCCAACGTTTATGTTATTTCATTATTAACACCTTTAGTTTTCCTATCACAAGTCAAAATGTGTGCTGGTAAAAAGTCTGTTTGGTGAATCTCAACTTTAACTTTAATGTGTAAGTTGATGTAGCGTAGAGTTTAATATCTTTCTCCCATAAGTTTGGAATAAGGCCATTAATTCAGAACTTTCTTCGCATAAGTTGATGTACAGTGGAACAAGTGAAGTGCGTCAGAAACTTACTATAAAATGTATAAAGTAAAATGTTCTCATGAAACATTTCAGTCAGTAATAAATACTGCAAATTCAAATCTGTAAGTGAGAAACAGACCCGAGTCACTCAGTCATCAGTGATTTGGAGACCGGCTTTATGGAGGCATAAAATGGCTGTGTGAGCTTTTACGGCTAAATGAGTTTGTTTTTATTGTAGTTGTAAGCGATGTGCAACAGACAAGTTGCCATATTCACCGCTACTCTCAACTTTCACATTTATTCTTAATGGGGCTCTACTTCAGTCTGATGACTTGTCTTCTGTTTACTGACTTATGTGACTTTCGAGTTTAGCATACACTTTAAACTGCCTCGAGGAAAGCGAGCCTCTCCGCTCAAGTGTTTGTCTGCTGTATATCCTTGTGTGTTTTTTTTTGACTTACTTGAAAACACACTATGATTGTGTGTCGCTGCTCATCCGCCTATACAGTGTGTCATTTGAGTGTGTTTGCTTCGATGAGTAATGGGTATTTAATTTTAATTTCAAACCATCATTATATATCATTGTCAAATTAACTGTGATGCCTTAATATAATCACTGTAACAAATGGCATCATGGTTGGGATGACAGGTGGCCTCTATCTCTCACAAGTGCTTTGATTAGTGCTAATACTTCTCTGAATTAAGATCACGTTTCCATTAAGCCCCTGTTGCTTCCTGACGCTGGTACTTGTCCTCCTCTCACCTCCCCGGTCTTACTTTTTCTGAAGGTACTAAATGCTGTATGTTGAAAGTGATTGTGCCTCATTCGTCTCTCTCTCCCATTAACTGGTTGATTTGAATTGTGGTAAATGTAGTCTTTCTTTTTTCAAGTCCTGTAGGTGGAATTCACATCTGTGCCTTTTGTGTTATTAAACCAATCAAGCCGATGAAATTCATCTACAGTATAAGCTCCCAGCTTTATAAGAGAGCGCTTTATATATACTAATGTATCAAAATGAACATTGCTTTGATTTTCTGGGGTTAAAATGCTGCTTAAAAGAAAAAACTAACCCGCTTGGCTCCACATTACAATCTGCATCCAGACCACATCCAACGTCGGAGCCTCTCCTGCATTGTCAAAACGCATGAAGGAGCCGCTTGTAGTCCTAATGTGTCTGTTAATATTTGATGAGTCTTCCACTACAGACGAATGACAATGCTATACACGCAGCAGGGAGGGGGCCCGACAGAGAACCCTCGCAGAGTGTGAAGAGCTTTGAAAAAGAGACACTACCCGGCCTTATTGGCTTCGAGTTGAAACGTAGCTGGAATGAGTTATCGGACTTGTATAACAGCCCAGATGCTTCTTGAGGTCGCTGTATTGTGGGGAGAGAGGTGCAGAGGGAGCTGAATGTTGATAATGTGGTATATTTGAATATGAGTGTGTGAGTGGGAGGATTAAATATGATTCATACGAGGACGGCATTGTTCGTCCTCCCGTCATCCTCATCGTCCATTCTCCGTCTCCCTCTCAGCTTGTTTAGAATTCCTTCCCCCTTTTCCTCTCCCCTTTCCAACCTTCCCATTCCCTCTCAATGCACATCATTGTCTTCACCGTTTTGCAGCCTCATCCCATTTCACTGTTTGCTGCCTCATCTGTTGTGCTCGTCGCTCTTGTTTTTTTTTCCAAAAAACGCACGCACACACACACACACACACACACACACACACACACACACACACACACACACAAGTATGCACAAACACTTTCACACTCACACCTTTCTGCATGACGGAGGTTCCTATTCCCGCTCCTTCAATTACTACATCAACTTATCCGTGTCAGCAGGCTGTGCGTGCTGTGACTGCTGGCAAGGGTGGCCAGCAAGTAAATGAATACTTTACCCTCCATCTTGCTCTCTCTATTTGCCCTTCTCACAGAGGAACGTAAACACACACAAGCAAACCAACTCTGCATCCGTCTTTGTGAATTCCCTCCATCATCACTTTATAATTACTGTTACCACATAGCATCTCTTACCTAATGCTGCTTAGTCAACCAGTCTTTGTTTTAAGGGCAGCACTGGTGTTATTCTATACTTTTTCTTGGCACCAACAAATCGCATGAAAACGACCCGTTTGTTTGTTTCTCTCTAATCGCTTTCCATCCTCCCTTCCCTCTCTGTGCCACAGCGGCACCCACCCCCTGCTGCTCCTGCTCAAGGTGAGGAACTTCTTTACAGGTCACAGATCTATATTTATAATTTTAAAAAGGTTCAGGTTTTAGTAAACGTTACCCAAACAGGATGAAATAAAGTCATTTTTGGGGACTACTGGAAGCTGCGGATTAATACACATTTGGTGCTCTGGTGAGTAGCGCCAAGACAGTGAATGTGGGATTAACTCAAAATAAACTACAGTGTCCATGGTCACGGCAATGTAGGAATACGTCACCCAGTGCAAAGTGGGGTATTTTAATGGATATATAATTCATGTTAGCTCTAGAGATGGTGTTGTTGGTCTGTTGGTTGGTTGGTTGGTTGGTTGGTTGATCCACCACTTAGGTCATGACTGAACTTTCTACTGGGTTAATTGCCATTAAATTTTACACAGACATTCACTGGCTCCAAAGGATGAACACCACTGACTTTGATGATCCCCTGACTTTTCCTCTAGCGCCATCATGAGGTTGACATTTACAAGTTTGAGTGAAATGTTTCAACTATTGGATTTGTAGCCATGAAATTTGGTAAAGACATTCAAGTCCCCCTCAGAATGAACGGTAGTAACTTTGGTGTGTGTGTCATCATCAGGTCAAAATTTTAAATTGTACCAAACATCTGCAGATGACATTCCCAATAACCTCGGTACTTGTGTTTAGTTATAATTAGCAGATAATAGCATGCTAACATCCTAAACTAAGATGGTGAACATGGTACACCTTTTACCTACTGAAGATCAGCATGTTAGCATGCTGATGTTAGCATTTAACTCAACGCACTGCTGCGCCTAAATACAGCTGCACAAAACTGCTACCGTCGCTACAGAGTGGTTTTATGGAGGCATAAAATGGCTGTGTGAGCTTTTACGGCTAAATGAGTTTGTTTTTATTGTAGTTGTAAGCGATGTGCAACAGACAAGTTGCCATATTCACCGCTACTCTCAACTTTCACATTTATTCTTAATGGGGCTCTACTTCAGTCTGATGACTTGTCTTCTGTTTTACTGATTATGTGACTTTCGAGTTTTAGCATCACTTTAAACTGCCTCGAGGAAAGCGAGCCTCTCCGCCTCATGAGTGTTTGTCTGCTGTATATCCTTGTGTGTTTTTTATTGACTTTTACTTGAAAACACACTATGATTGTGTGTCGCTGTCATCTTCCTGCCTATAACAGTGTGTGCATTTGAAGGTGTGTCTCATCATGATAATGGGTATTTATTTTAATTTCAAACCATCATTATATATCATTGTCAAAATTAACTGTGATGCCTTAATATAATCACTGTAACAAATGCAATCATGGTTGGGAATGACAGGTGGCCTCTATCTCTCACAAGTGCTTTGATTAGTGCTAATAACTTCTTTGAATTAAGATCACGTTTCCATTAAGCCCCTGTTGCTTCCTGACGCTGGTACTTGTCCTCTCTCACCTCCCGGTCTTTACTTTTTCTGAAGGTATAAAATGCTGTAGTTTGAAAGTGATTGTGCCTCATTTCGTCGTCTCTTCTCCATATAACTGGTTGAATTTGAATTGTGGTAAAGTTAGTACTTCTTTTTTCAAGTCCTGTAGGTGGAATTATCATCTGTGCCTTTTGTGTTATTAAAACAATCAAGCCCGATGAAATTCATCTACAGTATAAGCTCCCAGCTTTAATAAGAGAGCGCTTTATATATAACTAATTGTATCAAAATGAACATTGTTATTGATTTTCTGGGGTTTAAAACTGCTTAAAAGAAAAAACTAACCCGCTTGCTCCAACATTACAATCTGAATACAACATCCAACGTCGGAGCCTCTCCTGCATTGTCAAAAACGCATGAAGGAGCCGCTTGTAGTTCTAATGTGTCTGTTAAATTTTGAATGAGTCTTCCACTACAGACGAATGACAATGCTATCCACGCAGGCAGGGAGGGGGCCCGACAGAGAACCCTCGCAGAGTGTGAAGAGCTTTGAAAAAGAGACACTACCCCGCCTTATTGCTTCGAGTTGAAAACGTAGCTGGAATGAGTTATCGGACTTGTATAACAGCCCAGATGCTTCTTGAGGTCGCTGTATTGTGGGGAGAGAGGTGCAGAGGGAGCTTGAATGTTGATAATGTGGTATAATTTGAATATGAGTGTGTGAGTGGAAGGATTAAATATGATTCATACGAGGACGGCATTGTTCGTCCTCGTCAGTCCTCATCGTCCATTTCCGTCTCCCTCTCAGCTTGTTTAGAATTCCTTCCCCTTTTCCTCTCCCCTTTCCAACCTTCCCATTCCCTCTCAATGCACATCATTGTCTTCCACCGTTTTGCAGCCTCATCCCATTTTCACTGTTTGCTGCCTCATCTGTTGTGCTCGTCGCGTCGTTGTTTTTTTTTCCAAAAAACGCACGCACACACACACACACACACACACACACACAACACACCCACAAGTATGCACAAACACTTTCACACTCACACCTTTCTCATGACGGAGGTTCAATTCCCGCTCCTTCAATTACTACATCAACTTATCCGTGTCAGCAGGCTGTGCGTGCTGTGACTGCTGGCAAGGGTGGCCAGCAAGTAAATGAATACTTTACCCTCCATCTTGCTCTCTCTATTTGCCCCTTCATCACAGAGGACGTAAACACAACACAAGCAAACCAACTCTGCATCCGTACTTTGTGAATTCCCTCCATCATCACTTATAATTACTGTTACCACATAGCATCTCTACTAATTGCTGCTTAGTCAACCAGTCTTTGTTTTAAGGGCAGCACGTGTGTTATTCTATACTTTTTCTGGCAACCAACAAATCGCATGAAAGACGACCGTTTTTGTTGTTCCTCTCTGACGCTTTCCATCCTCCCTTCCTCTCTGTGCCACAGCGGCCCCACCCCCTGCTGCTCCTGCTCAAGGTGAGGAACTTCTTTACAGGTCACAGATCTATATTAATAATTTTAAAAAGGTTCAGGTTTTAGTAAACGTTACCCAAACAGGATTGAAAAAAGTCATTTTTGGTGGCGACCTGGAACTCGGGATTAATTAACACATTTGGAATCTCTGGTGAGATAGCGCGCAAGACAGTGAATGATGGGATTAACTCAAATAAACTACAGTGTCCATGGTCACGGGCAATGTAGGAATACGTACAGTGACACAGTCAAGTGGGGTAATTTTAATGGATATATAATTCATGTTTAGCTTCTAGAGATGGTGTTGTTGTTGGTCTGTTGGTTGTTGGTTTGGTTGGTTGGTTGATCACCACTTAGGTCATGACTGAACTTTCTACTGGGTTAATTGCCATTAAATTTTACACAGACTTCCATGGCTCCAAAGGATGAACACCATGAAGGATGATCCCCTGACTTTTCCTCTAGCGCCATATCATGAGGTTGACATTTACAAGTTTGAGTGAAATGTCTCAACTATTGGATTTGTAGCCATGAAATTTGGTAAAGACAGTTCAAGTCCCCCTCAAGAATGAACGGTAGTAACTTTGCGTGTGTGTAGTCATCATCAGGTTCAATTTTAGAATTTTTGTAGC
>NW_019174592.1:899012-950499 GCF_002260705.1 Seriola dumerili
CAAACATCTGCAGATGACATTCCCAATAACCTCGGTACTTATGTTTAGTTATAATTAGCAGATAATAGCATGCAACTCAACGCACTGCTGCGCCTTAATACAGCTGCACAAAACTGCTACCGTCGCTACAGAGTATTGTTCTTGTCGTCCACACATTCAGTGAAAATACCAAAAAGCAATCCTGTGGTCTGTCTATAATTTCTAACTTTGCTACCCTGCACTCAGCCCGAAACCCACGGTTTCATACTGAAGATGATGATCTTTACAAATGAGACATAGTAGTTTTTTAGAAAATGTTACTCACATGACTAAACACTGCAATTTTCAGCTGCTGATTATAATGCATTTTGATCCACTATGGAATATATTCATGCTAGCAATACAGCGTGTGTGGGTTTGAGTCAAAATAAGATACATTATGGTTGCTACAGTTTACTGTCTGTCCATGATCCTCTCTGAGTGCTTGTTCTCGTTCTCACAGCCAACCCCCTCCTTTCTTCCCTCCATCTACTTCCTCTCTCCCTCAGGTGCTCTTGAGTTCAAGAGCTCTCAAAGCCTTTTCCTTAGCGGTCAATAGCCGAGCGAGGCCCCTTCAAATGGAGAGAGAAGAGAGAACACTCCGGTGGCAGCCCCCTCCTCCCCCTGTATCATTCACAGTGCAGTTTTGCCCTGACCTCATCCAGTCAGCTTTTTCATTGCAACACCTCAGCAGTCGCAGAGGCTCGGTTGTCGGTGGCAACAAAAATGTAAACAGTAATGTCTTTTGCATTTGGATATCCTAAGCAAAAAAAAAAGAAAGAAAGAAGTGTCTCAGAGGAGGCTCCAGTCTGCCAGTTGTAGTATTTGAATAGTCTGTCTAACAGTGGTAAGACTCAAGTGTATTCTCAAGTAGTGTATCTAAGCCTACCTGACTTTTTGTCAGCTACCCATTAAAATAATGAAAAAAAGGTCAGAAGAAGACATCAATATTGAGAAAAATACCTGATCTCTGAACAGATTTTGTGGGTATCTCACACTGTATGTCTATGTGTGTACGTGTGTGGGGAGTAACACTATCTTTATTTGCAGAATAATGTTCAAGAACCAAGTTACAAAGTGCAAGTGGCAACACAGTAAAGTCAAGTAAATTATAGAGGGTATTTGAGAGTGTACAAAGATTTTGCTTCGCATTTATCTTTGTCTGTGTGTGTATGTTTGTGTGTTTTTATTTTTACGTGTGCACAGACTTCTGTGATCTGATTTGTGGAGACTGATGGCTCTCTGGGCAAAGCTTGACTTCGTCCTTGGAAAGAGCAAAGAACACATTTTACCCTGGGGAGAGACATCTGACAGAGTATTAAGTTTCGTTGCCAGAGTGTATGCAGGTATGTGTATGAGCAGTCTGAGTGTGTAAGAGTGCTTCTCCTGTGGCTGTAAGGTGTGCGTGTGCAGATGGAGGGATTTTTAGATCCTATAACTATCACTGCGTTATGTAAGAAATGTGTTTTTGCATCTTCCCTACATGATATGGAGAGCAGAGGGAGGGGGATAAAACTTAAAATTTGATTTGGAAGATTTTGGACATGTGGGAAATCATTTCAACAAATGAAGCAGAACTGCTTAAAGATGAGGCAGGTAGAGGGAAAGTGGGTACGCCAACAACACTTCAAAATAACAACTTTCAATGCACTGATTGTCATAGACTGTTAACATCTAGGTGATACAACATGGTTTCTTTGTGGCAAATATTAACATATCAGTGGCTGCTCTTCTACTCACCATTGCGATCTATAGCAAAGGGCGTGGTGGTCGTGGTGATCTGGTAGTTACAGATCTGACTGTACTGTGGGGAGCAGTCCTGGTCAGTGGCCTCCACTTGCAGGATGCTGTCGTAAATCTTGCCCTCAGTCACTGCGGCGTGGTACTGGGGCTCCCGAAACACAGGAGCAAATTCATTCACATCGTTGACCTGGATATGCACCACCGCCCTGCAGAAGAGGGAAAATGGAGATTAGTGTAAAATAGCGTATCATCCGCATAGTGTAACTGATTTAAAGAAAGTTATTCTCTTTTTTGATTCTGCATGAAAAAAAGAAGGAAAAAAAAGAAAGAAAATTTGCATTAATTCATCAGATAGATTAGACTTCACAAAACAAATCATAATAAATTGTGGTAGCAGAGGAGAAACCCCCGTTTAACTCCCATCAGATATATAGGCACAAAATGTTTTGACATTCATGGTCCCCAGTGGATGGATCCTAATGACTTTGGTGATCCCCATAGCGTCACTGTGAGTTTGATATTTTCTGTTTTGAGTGAAATGCAAAGGATGCAAAAAATAAAAAATAAAACAAACTAAGATGATTGATAACAAAATGATGTTGGCATTTTGCTCACCAGATCACTATCCCTAATTGTAGCCTTGAAGAGCAGCTAGAATGGCTGTTAACTCTTAGTGTTGTTTAGAAATCTACACCAGACAAGGGGAAATAGTACAAGTGCTTGATTCTTATTGGCAGAGGAGAACTACTTAGCCCTTGAAACAGCTGTACAATGCATTCTGCAGCTCTGGACAGAGCTTTTCAAAGTTTGAAAATAAAATAACCCTTATGGAGATATAATATTGAAGATCAGGACATTTTGACCATTAAATTTTTTAATTCGTAAGTCCTCCAACTTTATGGAAATGTAATATTAAATCACTAGAGTATGCATTTAAAGGCATCCAATAAGCATTCACCACTACCTGCACATGAATTAAAATTATTAATGCATTAACCCAAAATGACCAGTCATGCTGCCACTATCTTTCTTGGCAAATGTCAGGCTGAAAAATAAATATGATCACGTTTCGCTGTTTTTATTTTCAGAAAGCCAGTTTGCTGCCAAAATAAGACAAAAGGGGAAAAGAGGGAGCAAAAAGAACAAGAGGTTATGTGAGTATTCATGTTTCTGTGTTGCATCTTACCTAAACATTGCGAAGCTCTGCTCACAAGGCTATACATGTGTTTGATGTTCACACACAGAGGAGTAGGAGTATTCACAGTGTCTGTCTCTTACATTAGACGGACTTTGCAATGGCAAGGAGTACGAGGCCTAATAACTGCAGCCTCACAAATAATTGTTTGGATCGTTAAGGGCAGAGTTCACTGCCAGTGATTAATTAGTTTGGTAACCAACAGTCACAATGTGCTTTATGTTATACACTATCTGACCTGACCCAATGGATTGCTTTGATTGGGTTGCTATGGCAAAATAATCTCCTCCTCTACCTTAGCTATGGCAACATACACAGTTCCCTTAGTGCACTAAACTGTGCTAATTAATCATTCCATAAGTGATCTACCATCTGCAATACATGTTCAGTAACACATCAGGAAAAAATACCCAAGATGCATCACTTTAAAAATGTCTTCATCAATACTCTACAGCAGGCAGAAGGCAACAGAAGTAGGCATAATCAATCCTTCAATTCATTGACTGACAACTGGTGATGGATGACGCTGGGCCAGAATAATAATGTTTAAGCTTTAGCATTGCAAAGCCAAAGTAATGCTCGGCTTCAGGAGACAAAGGGGCAGAGATGAGTATGTGGTTTATGGGATTAGCTGGTGGGTACGGTAATCATGGTGAAATTATGCCATTACAAGAAGCTGCGTATATATCTCTCCAGCATGTGGTCGGCCGGAGATGGGAAACTGGACAACAAAGAGAGAGACGGTGGGGAGGCTGAGCTCTGGCTGAATGGATTTCCACACTGCCTTATCTGTCCCTGTCACAAGTACACAGACATTGGACACCATTTGTTTTTGAGCCTCTGTACACAAGCAGATGCACAGTTAAATGGTTTAATAGGAACAGAAATGCATAAACAACTGGTGAAATAAATGGAAAAAAGGACAAAGAAATATGGGACTGGCAGCGGAGGCAGTAAGTACATTTACTCAAGTGAAATGTGAACTTTCCATTTTTTTACTTACTCCATTACAGTTCAGGTAATTTTTTACTTTTAAATCCACATGCATTTATCTGATGGCTGTAGCAAGTGGTTACTTTGCAGGTTAAGATTTTACATACAAAACATATGATCAGTGTAAAATATGATATTATTAGTATTATAATAGATGAGTCAACCCAAAGGACATAAATTAAAATATGAGCTCTGCCTGGTTGCTTGAAACCTGGCCCTCCCTCATTCAGTGTATAGATTAAAAAAAGTATAAGAGCTTTATGAGACGGAACAAATAACATTTGCACTAAGGCTCCTCAACGCAAATTTATAAAGGAGTGGAGCCCTGTGGTGTTAATGCAGTGTGGTTATTAACTCCACTCTGCATCCCTAAGCTTACAGGCACTTTCTATTCTCCTCCTTCCCTCATCAGCCAGACATATACAAACAAATCTCATGCAACAGACACACATTTCTTCATCTTCTTTTTCTTTCTTTATTACCTGCATCATTAAATGTAACCAGGCGAATTTTATAACGTACAGAGTAAGTTATAATTTATGAAAGCATCTATATATGGAGTTCCAAACCAATAGAAATGTAATATGAGTCAAAAAATATAACTGAATACATAAATAAATAATAGTGCCGGTAAAATATACAGCTTTACACATTTACTAAAACCTCCAACCAATTGATAAAATTAATTGAATGTAATTTATTTAACTAATTTTTCTTGGCAAGTCCAGGCATGCATTTAATCATCATATATTTCCCATTTTCTCTGTGAAACATTTGCATTAAAGCTCTATGAATATTTTTTAAAGAAAGAAATTAATGAGTCATTACCATGTATGAAACAACTGAATTTAAAGCTAGAAAAAAAACATGCTTTATTAACATGACAAAGCTCAGCTAACCTGTTTTATCAGGACTGTGTGGTGTGTAGCTTGCTCGGATGTGATTTACAGTTGATTCAAATGCTGCTAAATTGTGGCTAGTTCACAGAAGACATCCGCTCTTCCGTCTAAGCCCCACCCACTTCGCCACTGAACGTATTTACAGAAATTTCTCATGTGAAATAACCAAAACAGAGTGTTTGTGAAGGATCATTATTCATAATCAGAGGCTGTTTCAGGGCCTTTAACAGGATGTGAATTCTTCTTCCACCTCTTAACACAGGTACAGAACACACAAATGAACATTCATGTGACAGTGATTAATCATTTAGGATTAGGATTGGTGGGACGTTAATGGTGATGCTAACTGCAGTAGACGATGGTGATAGGAAGAACAGACAGATGATGGCAGCACCAGAGTGTGCAGTAAATCCCTCAGCCAGCCTTGTTTTGTCATATTAATGACGCTTGCTCATAAACATTAACCCCCCCCGCTTTGCCGCACTCCCCAGCGGTGAGGGAGGAAACACATGCTCTGTTCCTCTGGGGCTTGTACGGAGGGACTGCTGTGCTGTGTGTGTGTGTGTGTGCGTGCTCGTGCAATTATATATTCATGCACACAAATGCATGATATATAACTAAATGCAATAATTGTGAATATGTCTCATTGTGAGTGTGCGTTTCTCTGCTGATATCTCACATCTGGATGAAACAGATGCCTGGCTCTCTAGGGCAAGTGTGTGTGTGTGTGTGTCTGTGCTTGTGAGTGTGTCTTTTCATGTCACTGGAACACTGCCAAGCCGAGTCCATGGCCGTCATCCCTCCCTGTGACAGGCCACAGCTCATAAGCAGAGGGTCCACAATGAATCAGGGTGACATGGAAACACAGCAGGGGGTTAAGTGACCCCCGCGGGTGTGAGAATGATGACAACAGTGGTGGACAAAGTGGATAAAAACTTGAGCCAAGGGGGGGTGGATATTTGGGAAAAAAGTCAAAGGTTAAACAAGCTACATGACCCAAGAGAGTGAGGAAATAAAATCGAAGACCTTGTATACACTTACTGTAGCATTCAGATCTGGACTATGTGAACGCCATTCACATGACGGTGTTTTATTATCTCAGACCAGTAACTACAAACTGTCATTATGTAGCTATGAGAGAAATTCAGTTTCTATCCTTTACTTACAAAGTAAAAAATACACTTTTTTAATTAGAGACTTAATGTCGAGCAGCGTTTTCCAAAAGTGTTTCTGCAATCGGCAGAACATTAACATTCTCTAATGGCGAGTGTGCTGAACATGACATTAAGGAGCGCTAACATGAAACAGTCGGACCGGCATCAAGCTGCGTGCTACTTTAACTTAAAAGCGATCATTCTATGAACACATTCTAAAAATGATGTAAACTGGATCACAGTAGTTTTCCTGCAAATACAACTTCTGATGTACTTTCAACCCACTTTCATATAAGAGAGCTGACACAGGTTAAACTCCAGTTGTCACTATAAGCAGACACTCCAGTCTGCGGATATAGATCCATATTTACATAACTGCCAGTCTACAGAATTACACATAATTGTGTTAGTGGTACAAAAATAAAGTTGAGTTTCAGTTTCATTTTCGTTTCATTTGCATTTTTTCTAACCCATATTAACTCATCTTTACTCCTGCTCAACATTAGATTATATTTTTACACAGAGTGAAGACTATGGAGTTTGTATCCATCACTTAGGCAGTGTGCTTGAGGGAGATGCTTCAGCTGACATATCAACATGTAAATACTGTTTTAAGAGACGGCAACGTTGATAGGAAAAGGGAAGGGAACATGCTATCAACATCCACCTTTTGTTGACCAATCCAACCACCCAACCCCGTCTCTTTAGTGACGACCCATCTTCAGGGCGCGCCACATTTGGTCACAAAAACATCATGTGTTTATCTTAGGTTGCTGTTTAGATGACGGCAACATTCTTTAATTAGGCTAGCTATAAGGTCCATAAGAAAATGACAGTTAATTCAGAATACTGCAGCCACAATTGTGACTAATACAAAAAAGAGATTGTACCGCTCCACTGTTTGCTGGCTACCTGTGTCTTTTAGACTTGATTCCCTATATTCACAAACACTTTCCTATAGCACTTTTTACAAATAAAATAAAATGCAGTTTATCCAATAAAAAGATGAGGAGATGTTTTCTGTCAGTGGAGGGCTGTGGAGACGTATTTAAGTGCCAGGTGTGATTTCAGTCCAGCTAAATCATATGCAGACACAATCAGATAGCAGCTGCATGTTAAGGCCAGTTGATGCATGTTAATGCAAGGTTAGTATTGTTCCCAGTTTATTACATATTCATCTGCAGTCATTACTTATCAACACTCAGCTACACACAGCCACTCAAACAGAGCCATTATTGACTGTCTCCAATGCAGACACACACACACACACACACACACACACACACACACACACACACACACACACACACACACACACACACACACACACAGAGCACAAAGGCAAAGGACTCAATTAATCTTTGTCAAGAATTAGCCGAGAGGTTGAATCATCAATTTCCTTGTGTAAGACTAGAATGGAAATAAACAACCCTAACTATACCAATGGGATCAAATGCACAACACAACTCAGGATGGTAACCTCATCAATATGCAAGGAAATCCCACTTCCACATCGGCTGGCACCCCGAGGCACTAGCACACAGCTCCACAGGAGCCAATGTAATCTCAATACAAGGTGATTATAATGCATGGTAATCCAGTTCAGTGTTCAGCTTCATGCCAGATCCTGCTTACTTAACGGCAGGCAGCATGGATCAAATCATTGATGGATGGCTTGGATCATCATGCAACAGAACGGAGGTACTCAAAGAATTTATAGCTGCAATCTCTGATGCAATTAACCACATAGTAGAAAATATATTTTTAATAGCTCTTTAAGAGTATTTCTTCACAATTAAATGACTGAATGTCCATTTGCTCGACTTTGCTGACAAACATCCGACGTGATCGTGGTTTGAATCCAGGGATGGGGCGCGGGTGCCACTTTCTCTCGTCCGGTAACTCAAGCAGACAAGCACATATGGCACAGTTCCTGTTGGTGCATATTCATAATTGAAACACAGAGACTATTTTCTCCCATTACATTATGTTCGCTGAAGATAAACAACATCTTCCTACACTAGATGTTTTTTTTTTTTTTTAGGGGGGGGGGGGGGGGGGTTCTCTCGCCAGGAATAATGATCACGTCAACTAACAGGTTTTGACAGAATGAGGTTTCACTCATATTAGCATCAAGTGTGACAAGCGAGAAGTTAAGATCCTTGGTAGAATAAAGCACAGACACGTTGACAGGGCTGCACGTGGAGTCCCCTGGTCTTCTCGCTGCAGAAATTTATCATGTCAGCTTATGCTAACAAGGAACAGATTTTGGCACACTTCTTCAATCATAAAAAAGTGACTTTTTCTTTGTTAATATTGAGTGAGTTTTTAGGTGGTTGTCTATGTGAGTGTGCGTGTTTGTGCGTGCACGTGGTTATGAGATGCAAAATCGGCCTATCTATCCCCAGCTCCGGTATTTGTCTTATTTATATGTAAATTTTGGTATATCAGTGTGAATTTGACTCAGCATTTGGGACTTGTGAGTGTGTGTGTGTGTGTGTGTGTGTGGGGTTGTCCTTCAGCTCGCTGTTCGCTGAGATAATTAGCCTCTCCAAACTGCTGCGAGGTTAGGACATGCAGGCCTCTAAGATTCACTAATGATGACTTTAATAACTGCCACGCTGCCAAGCAAGCACTGGATGTGTGTGTGTGTGTGTGTGAATGTGTGGCTGCATGGACATGAGAAAACATCTGTGTGTCAAAATTACATTTCACAAAAAATTTGCACACACATCCCCGGGGGGGGGGGGGGACCCCTCCTCTCCAACAGCCTCCATGCACGTAACCCTGGGCCAGCGTGTCAGGCTTGGGTAGCGGTTAGGTGCAAGTCCAGGAAGGATTATGAATATGACATGTTTTGTAAGGAAGTGAGATGTCCCTTATGGCTAATTACTCCATAGCAACTGAAGAATCCTGCACAGAGAAAGGTGTGTGGGGAACGGTGAGGCACAAATAGTACAAAGAAAGTTCTAATCTTCAGATGCTAATTAGCGAGATAATATTTATATTCTTTCCATCCCAGATTCACACTGGTGAATCTAAAGACTTCTACTCAAATGTTCAGAGCAGCGATGGCAAACTTTAAGATCTGTTTGGTAATGATGTCACCCTAAACATTGGTGTCTTATATGTTTTGGCTGGCAACCTCCTTTTATACTTGTGGCCTCTTGTGTAAGAACTGCAATTCAAGTGAAAAATAATTGCCCTCACAAAGGCTGTTTTCATCTGAATAATATTTCGAGATGTAATGAGGTAAAACTACATCGTATTTCACAAAAAAACGCTAAGATCAGAGAGAAGTCAGAAAAAGAAACACCCTTCTGGTGTCCTGATACACAAGTTGGGAAAAAAAACGGCAACCTCCAGGGTTGAAAAATAAATCCAACATGGAAGTGCTGAAAACTGCAGTTCCTTGAATGACCACTAGAGGTTGGCTCCAAAAACTAAATCCCCACAGACTCCCATGTTAAAATGCTCAACTTTATAGCCCATTCAGGCCCCCCCCAACCATTTCACCGAGGGTAAGGCTTCAAAATNAAAAACTAAATCCCCACAGACTCCCATGTTAAAATGCTCATCTTTATAGCAGAAATAAACATGCTTACAGCCTGGTATAAAACAAACTATATACCTAGCTAATTAACCCCTTCATGGCAACTGCACAGGGGGTGAATTTTCATAAAAGTCGCCCATTTAGGCCCCCCCCCCAACCATTTCACCGAGGGTAAGGCTTCAAAACGGCTCTTCAGAAACCTATGAGTGATGTCACGGAGGCTACTTCGATCTTTATTTGTGGTTAGAAACTGCTGTACTAAAGTAATAATAAAATAAATGAATATGGGAATGTGTAGGTGTTCATTTTTAATATTTATGTGCTGAAAATCAGATTAAAAAGCTTTATTGCCATCTTTCAGATGGATTTTTAAAATACCAGAAAGGACGACTTGACATCGGTTTAAAAGCTTTTGTTAATGTTTAGGCTGAATTGCTTTTGTATTACATCAATCGAAGCTAAATGAATATTTATGGCTCTTCACAACAAAAGGCTGAGAACACTTCACAGCTCAGGACAAATTGTTCATTTGGCAGATGTCAGCCCCACAGTGTTGTAGATTAATTTGTGTTTCATTTAAAGCTGACCCGGGCAGAAACGGTCTCATCGAGTTTAAGGTGAATTCATCCAGCTTTACATTTTGCTGACAAATGACTAAAGCTTTCACAGGCAGCCAAGTTGAAATATCTGAAGAGGGCAGACCAAAGCAACGTGATTCAGAACTGTCAAATCACTGTTGTGCAATGTTATATCGCTGCTCTGACTCTGAAAAAGACCATCGTTAATGTCAGTGTTTGTCAACCCCTGCACTGTTGCCGTGGTGTCTGAAAAAGTCACCAAGAGCAGAGGAATACAACATTTCTACCGGCATCGCAGGAAGATGCATATTTGCAAAAGTTTGGCATGGCACTTTGAAGCGGAAACAATATCTCATTTGGTTGCATCTCAGCTGCAGAGACAGATTCGTACAGCCAGGGCAGAAGAGACAGAAGTACTGACAGAGAGAAGGACACAATCTCACAGCAGGAGCTGAGCTGAGCTGCAGCCAGCCAGGAAAAAAAAACCTACAGGAGGAAGAAGTAGGCCAGCAGCCAGTGGTAAGCAGAGCAGGGAAGAATAGGTTTAAACTCATCCTGTGTCACTCCTGATCCTCTCCCCTGTCCTCTTTAGCTGCTAATTTTCTTGACTGCCTTCCTTCTCCGCTGTTGATGTGTCATGTGTAATTTGAGCACAGCCTCAGGCAAAGGTTCTTCCCTCTTCCCTGTTAGCGCCTTTCTAAATCGGAGCGAGCGAGGAAGCGACGCGGCAAAAGGCCAGCCTCGTCCTTTGAGGGTTGCCAGCGAAAGGACAGGCCATTTAAAGTGTCCTCAAATTCACTTGCCCTCCAGCGTCGGGTCCGTCTGCACCAAGCCAAACAGGGTCTGCGACACAGCGGACCAGTGAGGTGTGTTGATAGAAAGTCATAGTGTGACATAGAGAAATACCTGTGTGTTCAAACATGATCAACAGTGTGGAGACGCAGAATTACATTTTACAAGTCTGTGTCCAAGGGCTCATTGCTTAGTACATTATTAGTTGTTACAATATTTATTACACTAGATAAATATTGAAGCTATTGATAACAATGTCATTATACGATGACAATCGCGGGGGTGAACCAGGACAGTGCAGGTGCGTCCTTCAGGGAACTGAAGAGTTACAATCCTTAAACTATCTTGCTTTTTTAACTAAAGCTGTCAAATAAATGTAGTGGAGTAGAAAGTACAATATTAAATATTAAACCATAAACTCTGTATCCATGTCTGTACTAATCCTCCATTGACTCACTGCTCATGACTGAGCACCAGTGTTTGCTAAAATAAGTTAATATATGACATTTTATATTGGTGATTTGAAGATTCGGAGAGGTGAGCAAACGTTTAACTAACGTTAAAATCGCATCATGAGATTCTTCCAGGCATCAATAGGGGAAATATATTGTAATATTTACAATTACACCAAGAGCGATATATAAATGTTTCAATCACCTGGACCTGTTGTATTTTTTATTTTTATTTTTAATTTTCAATAATTTCCCAAACAGGTTCCATTTCTTTGCGTCTGTGCACAAAGTCTTGTCCCCTTTTCAATAGTTTCTAGATCCGCCCCTGCAACAGCAGGGAAATAGTAGCTCAAATCCATCACCCTCTTTGCCTTGTACACAACAAAGTCTCTCACTCACACACACACACACACACACACACACACACACTGTACACACACTCACTGTACACACACTAAACCAGGAATTATAGCAGCAGGAGTCTTCAAGCGTCGGTGAAAATTTAAAATCAGTAGTGCGTAACTTGTATTTACTGTTGCTGTCTTACTAGTGTATGTGTGTGTGTGTGTGTGTGTGTGTGAGAGAGCATCTATAAGCTAGACAAGATGATGGATTTCTGTGTTTGGCTCCATTGTTGGCTGAGGTGAGGGGGTTGAGAGGTAACACAGCAAGGGGAGATGTGCGGCGTAAAATGGACAAAGGTGGTTGTCTGAGAGGCTGCATGGAGAGCAATTTCAGACAGAAGCTGCTTTCAGGAGAGCCAACAAGTGTGACAAATTGTTTTTATCAGTTGACCTCCTTAAAGTAGTCCAGTTCTGTTTGCGGAGGTGGACGTTGGTGTTGTGGTTCTCAGAGCGAGCTGGGATCAAGCTGTAGTGGACAGGCGCTGTACGGAGAGGGAGAGTCAGGATGATTCTGACGGTGTGTGACTGACAGACATTTTCGGGGCAACATTTGGTAATTTTTTAAATATTAAATTATTAATCCGTCATCATTAGTTTTGAGAAAACTTTCTTTTTCTTTTCTTGTAAACATCCAGAGAGCCCCAATGCTATGCACAATGTTGTATGCATGTCTCGACAGTGTTATGTAACCTGTGGTGGTGATATCTCTGCATGGGGCCTTGCGAGTTGAGGCACTCTCCTTCAATTTTCTCCGTGTGCTCAGAGATTTAAACAGAGCAAACAGCATGTTATTACCCAGTGTTTTGCCTCTCAGGCTGCAGACAATCTCTCTAAACCGTCGCTGCACTGTAGCACAGCTGATTTTATTTGGACTTTGGCCATTGTCTGAATGAATGATGAATTATACAATAAGCACTTAGTTAGTTTTACATAATTTATTCCAAGCATTTCTATATGAATTATGAAAAATCTTGTTTATTTAGTTGCGTCTTGGCGGTCGTCGTTCCTTCTCACTGACTTTTTTATAAGCAAAGACAGTTCTGCTAAATTCATATGAAATTCACACTCATTCTGAAGCATAAAGTCAAACCTATCGCTGCATCCCACTCTCATGTCAAGTACGCACACATACGTGTATCGTTCATGTGCTTGTCTATTCTGGCAGACTTCAAAAGCTCTCTTTCTTTTGAACCCCGCTGTCTGTTTTACTCACTTGTGGGACTTTTTGCCCTCCGTGCCCCCGGGGCCCGAGCCGCAGTCGTGAGCCTGGATGATGAAGGTGTATTCCTTCTGCAACTCGCAGTCCACCAGGCCGCGGGCCCTCAGCTGGCCCTCGCCAGACGTACCGTTCAGCACCACTGCTTTGAACGGAGCCTCCAGCCCGTGGATGTTGAACGCACAGATCTCCCCTAGAAACCAGGAAGAAGGGGGGGGGGGGGGGGGGGGGGGGGGGGGTTAATCACAGTCAATCAGGTGAATTCCAGGTAGAGAATGAATGATGCGTGTGTGTGCGTGTGCGTGTGTGTGTGTGTGTAAATTAGGGTTAAGTGCATGCTACATTTAAGTTTTATAAGAGAAGAAAGAATTACCACAGTGAACTCCGTTTACCTGATGTGTTAAAAGCAGAAAACTGGTTTGCACTAAAAAAAAAACTTTTTACATTGACATTTGATTTGACTGTTCTTCAACAAGTTCATGGTTTAGCTGATGCCTTCCTCAGTGTTCACACTCAGTCTGTCACAGTCTGACAGTTCTCATACAGAAACAAAGTTGAAATAATTAACTCTGGTGGCCATAACATTAATTTATTTATTTTAATACGCGTTTCTCTGAGGATATCATTAAGAGAAACATTTGAAATGGGAAGACAGAATGGAGAAAACCGCTCCCACTTCATATCTCCATTAGAACAACTGTCATAGGAAAGGAGCACGCAGAGCAGATTACAAGGAAACTGGGTGGTTTTACATTGGGATGTCGGAGATTTGGAATTTGAAATCATTCTCTCTTTCTTTCTTGGATTTTCCTCAGTATGTCTAACTCATTGTAACGCCACATATCCCCCTCCTTATAATCTACTCTGTGTGTGCTCTGTGTCTTTGACAGTATCTCATTTATTCCGCTGCGTGACCCTGACACTTCGTATCGGTTTAAAAGAGGTCGGACGGTGACGATCACCGAGCCTTTGCACTGAGGGAGACATCAGCCGTAATGTTCGAGCTTGTTTCTGCATCACAAGACGTGAACACAGGTGTGAACTTCAAAACTTCAAACTTTCTTTAACTTTAATTTACTGTTCCTCGGGACATCTGGGAATGAAAAACAAGCAATTTTAATTTGTAAAGATCTGCAACCACTTAGATGAGGGAAACATTCAGAAGTTGATGTATCCTGGACGAGAGCTGAACTGCCATGAATAGGCTTTCACAGAGTTTCCCCTCTGTTCAGTCACCTTGGGTAATTACCACTTCAGAGCAGTGGTTCCAAACCAGTGGGCCGGGGGTCACCGGCGGGCCCCAGTGGGCCGACAAATTGTTGGCAAAACAGTACAATTCTGGTGGAAATATGATTCTATATAAAAAAATAAAAACATAAATAATGTATTTAAATGTTTTGAAACGAAATGACGTTTGACATAACATGAGGTTTTGTCATGCAGGTTTTGTGTTTGGACCACGTCGTTTACCTGTCTGCTATCTCGGTGTGATTGTTCACTGAAAGATTACATGCATGGCAAAAACTGGAGTATCAAAATGGAACGCCGGTTAGCAACAGGACGAATTAAAAGGAAAGAGAGTGAATCGACAAGTGATCTCTCAATCCTGAATGTCAGTGTCATTCAAATAAAAAGCGCTGTGAGAACATGTTGTATTGTTACGGGTGAGGGTGAGGGCCGCCAACATTTTTGAGATTTTCAAGTGGGCCATGAGTTGGAAAAGGTTGGGAACCACTGCTTACATAAAAAAAGATATAGACAGAACACTTGACTTTCCTAAACACATCAAGCTTACTGTGTTATTGCTCTTTTGAAAAAACACCAAGGACATTCCTGCTGTTCCCCACCCACCCACCCACCCAACCCCATCACCCACTAACATGTCGACATTCTCTCTAGCTCACCCCAAAACAACACACAGCACAATTGAGTTACATGAGGCTCAAAATGCGGCAGCTCAAAGTCACCCTCGTGAAGAGATACATAGGAGGAAAATCCATTTAAATCTAGAGTGAGCAGCTGACAAGAGCCAAAACAAAAGAGCCCAGAGGCGGCTGACATTTATTAGCAGGCCGTATGAGGAAGTGGTCCATTGGTTGGTGTGAGAAGTTTTTTTTTTTTTTTTCTTGGAGAGCTGTCCTTCCCCTCACGCTTCCACTAGTGGGATTTGAGGAAATCACTTAACGCGTCGGGCTCACACTCTGACCTGTGACGGCTAATTGCACTGATATCACTTAAACTAACAGCAAAGACTAAATTGGATTCCCAAGCAGCTTTGTGTGTGCATTGCTCCTGGCAAGTTCTGATAAGAGCAACTTTATTTTCCACTGCTTTCCCCTTTCTCTCCCCTTTTATCCTGTTTCTGTCATAATCCCCTCCACCTCAGCTCACCTCACCCTCCCCCCCTCCTCACCCTCCCTTCCTGTTGGGGGAGGGGGGGGCAGGGGCTCTGAAATGACATTTTGCCTACAGAGGAGCTGTAGGCAAAATGATGAAGAAAAAGTAGAAGGAGGGAAAAAGGAAGAGCAGAAAATGAGAGAAATAGGGAGGGAGGTGGGGGTGTCAACGCTGTCTGCACGCCGTAAAGACTTCCCGCTCTGTATTGCCTGAACAATGACTTATCAGAGTTAAATGGGCCCCCACAATATGGAGAAGCATGGCTCGCCGGGGAGAGCAAAATCATAAAATGGCACTGAGCAAACGGTGTGCGACAGGGAGTGACAGAAGATGCAACAGTCTGGATGTGCGGCTTCTCTCAATAGTGCACCACCGTACAAAACAAGCAAATGGAAAATCCATCACCGCTGGAGCGAGAAATAAATCCAATATACACAGGCAAGTGCAGAAGCTTCCCATCAGGCTGAATATGCTGATATGCTGATGGCGCACGCCCACGATCGAGCCCGGGTGGGCCCCACATGCTGCTGATGGTTTAATTGTACCTGTTGGGTGGGTGGGTGGGGGCAGGGTCAAGGTGATGGCAGGAGGAAGGCCTCCCTTTTTTTTTAAGTACTCAAATGAACATTCAGGAGAGGATACAGGCCTGACACCCTCCTCCTCCTCTTCCTCCTCCTCTTTTTTTTTTTTTTTTTTTACATCCGCTTACTGCTTCGCTCCAGACCTGATAAGTGTTTTGCCACCCGCAGAGAGGCAAAGATGTGGCTGGTGGAGGAGGGAGGGACGAGGGTGGGAGAGCTGGTCCCGGAGGCAGCGGAGGAACAGATGTTGGGCGGCTGGTACTTGGCAGAGGCAGAGAGCTTACCAACGCTCATTACTGCGCTAAACTGTTAGCTAAATATGTGTCTCCGCGTCACATTAGGCTTTTAAGAGGTAGATTTATGGTCAGAAGGAACTTTGTCTTCTTGAAGAAGAAGAGGGGGGGGGAGCTGTTTAAAACTAATGGATGCAAATGAATGGATATTGGACGCTGCAGTGTTATTCCTTTATTAGTTTATTTGCTGGGTTATCATCACTGTTTGGCTATTTAGGATAATGAATTGTTTTTATGATCTTCAGTCGTAAAACTGATTTTTATTGTAACTGCAACACACTAACACCCACACACGCATATAGTTAAACTTTGATACTAACTTCCTTGACTTTTTAGACTCCCGCTATTTGTCTCATTCTTTCCCCCAACCTTATTCTCCACCGCCTGTGATTACTAACTTCCCCTTCGGGCACCATTACGTTTTCATTTAATCAAGTCTAAATTAATGACTGTCTATTAGTCAGTGGGAATGTGTGCTCGGGATCTAAGCTGCTGTCCTGCTGGTGTCAGAAGTCCTGCAGCGCTCAACCCCTCGAGGGAAGCTGGCACCTGTCCACACCAGACTATCTTTGAGGACGCAGAGCTCATTATCAGTGAAGGCAGAGCTGCGTTACTGGCAACAGTAGGCTGTGTTTGCAGAGTTGGAGGAGTGTGACAAAGTATTGGGGGCCACAGCGCCTCAGGGCCCTAAGTTATTATCAAAGCTGACAGAGCATCGCTGATGAGCCGCCTGCATCCGGATATACACACAGGCTTGCTCCTGCTGAAAAGGCGCTCACGCACATAGGTGCATAGATATGCGCTGCAGCTGTTTACTGAGCGTTTGAGTGAGAAGTGAACGTGGAGATATCAGGTGGGAAAACAGTCACACCGCTGAGAGGAAGACGAGGAGGAGAAAGACATGAAGGGGGGGTGAAAGGAGGAGCTGAGAAGGATGGGAACATGGCCACTGCCTTAGGGCAGCTCCGATCTCCCCTACTGGAGAGTGACCAAAGCACAGGCATCAGTACACACACACACACATTTACTCAAACTGTGCCAGTTCGGCAGCTCTAATCAGAGCTGACATGCCTTTCATCCTCCTACTGTTGGAACACACACCGGATAGACAGCAAGTAAATCAGATTACTGGATATCAGACTGTTATTGAACACATTCTGGACCAGGCAGCGGTTTGCTGGCACCAAAATGTTTGCACTCACATTAACTTAATATTTTCACCCGTCATTATTAGTAAATCAACCCTATTTGAACAAGAGTTGCTGTCTAGTTTGCAGTTTACACAGTTGTCATGATTTCAGCTGCTTTTCCAATTTGGATTTGGCATCAAATTATCTCTTGTATTAGTCACCCACGTAACCTGCTAATTCTCCTTCTCATTTAAGTCGCAAAAACAGAATCACACATCCACAGGCACTCTGGGATACACGGATACACACTCACTCGCGCACACACTCCAGCCCTCTCAGCTGCAGTGCAGAGATAGACTGTCAGCCTCATAACTCTGCAGAGGGCTGAAATTGAAAATGCTGTAATTATGCTCTTCATGAAATTAGCCAGCCGAGGAAAAAACACAATTGAGAAGCTGTCCATTTTGGAGATAAGGATTAATACTAATCAAGCTTGCATGTTCTGACTGGAGCGCGAGAAACTTAGAGTGGTGTTGTTCAGCGTGTGTGTGCGCGTGTGTGTGTGTGTGAGCGTGAGTGTGTGTCGGATGGGGGATTTTTAATTAAAGACACACTTTCTCAACGGGGGTTTAGAGACGGAGGTGGGGGTGTGTTTGTGTGTGTGACTGTGGAGCGGGTGTGAGATGATTTACTCGACCTCGCGGTTGCCACCTCCCTACCACCTCCCATCCATCGTCTCCTCTCTGTTAATTACATTAAAGGCTCCTCTCACGGAGTTAATGACATCCCACTGTCTTGTAACAAAGTGAACACCCACCCTCTGTGTGAATGTTTGTGTGTGTGTGTGAGAGAGAGAGAGAGAGAGAGAGAGAGACGGAGAGAGAGAGAGAGAGACAGAGAGAGAGAGAGAGAGCGGTGTCAGAGTGTATATGTTGGAGGACTGAACCTGCCAATCATAGTCTCATGTTGTGGCACCAGTACGTGGGCTCAGGGACGCTGCTCCCCTCTCCCTTTGTGGACGGGACACGGTCACACCTGTACACAATCTGATTTTAAAACCAATAAGGTATTAGAAATGCACATGTTCATTCTTGATTGTATTATAGCCGTTCATTATTAGTTTTCCTGTACCTCCTCTATAGAGAAACTTCTTTTCGATTTGTTTGGACTCCTCATTTGTCTGTTTCCTTACAGTTTGACAGCTTGACAGTTGTACAACAAGCTAGCAAACTTTTTATTTTTGCAGTAAAGGCATGAGCTGTCAATCACATGTTTATGTTGATTACGCGGGCTGCGTTGGACTGTGATCAAATGTGACAAATCTAATAAAAGGCACAATGCTGCAGAACAGCAGAATGGACATATACTGTTTCTTTTAGTCTTATATTACAGTAAATATTAAAATGGTTTATAGGAGTGCTCCGTTGTTTATGTATTGCACGTCCATAAAGTTGCGGTAAAGAGACATAAAACATGGTCATAATCAGTGCAGTAGATGTTGAGATATCCTTACTATAAAGTCCAATTTATAGTCTGTGAATACAGTTTGTGTATGTGGGACTCTCGGCGGCTGCATATTCTGCTGTGCACTTTTGAGAAATCCAATTGCTTTCGAAGGATTTAATTTAAATCCCTCTCTAAACTGTGTATTCTGTTTCACCTGGAAAGAAGTTACACTGCAGAAGTTAAAGACGCTTTAACTTTCGTTTCATAAACACACCATAATTCATCTTATTAGCGCCTCTTCGTTGGATCCTCCCTGTCTTGTATATGCACACACCTGCACACCATTCAAACATCACGCCAGTTGGTAAAGCAGACTTTTTCTGCTCAATTTGTGGTGTTTAAGCTCAAGCCGACATAACCCTGGTGACATCATCAGAGTCGTTTCTCAGAGGCTGAGTAGTAAACTGACCATGAGGTGGAGAATAGGTGGGGTGTCCCTTTAAAGCGAGAGAGGATAGTCAATGATTTCACTTGTTTCCAAACTTACTTTTCTTCTAGATGTGAGTAATGTGAGTAACAACGGGCAGCATCGTAAAGCGAGGCGAATTAGAGCGAGAGTCTAATGCAGAGTAACACCACTGGCAGCAGCTTTTAGGCCAAATCACCGTACCCATGCTTCTTAATCTCCTCTCTCCAGGCATTTCACTGGACAGCGGCGTTCCGGGGTCCTGAAAGCATCAATACTATTTTGTCTTAGAGGCTTGAAAGGCCTGTTAGTCCTGCCAACTGTGTGCAATACCATATACCCACCCCCACCCCCACCCCCGTATATGTCAATAAAGTTAATCACAAACCCCAGTGGGCGACGTGTCAATTACTTCAGCCTGGGAAATGGAACGGAGCCAAATGCTCTGCTGCGCAAGTGTCAAACTATCAATAACGAACTGGCATCAAACGCAGCACAAGTTTAAAACATTACAGTAAACACAAACACCTCAATTTAATCAGTTTGGCTACAGCTTTCCATCTGCTCGAAACAATTCGCTCGATGCTTTCAACCCATACGGCAGCCAAGAAGATCAAGTTTCACAGCAGTGACATAAAACTGACAACATGTATTTCTTCCGAGATGATTGACTTTCCCTATTTCCTTCGTAAGTTATAAACCGCATCCATAAAGTGTTCATTGTGGGGAAATTACACGATGCAATATAAAGTGTTGGGATTTAATTATGATTTACGTTAATCTTTTGTGTCATTACTACGACTTTACTGCCTTTTTCTTAAAGCCTAGAGTCTTTACAACCCTCTGTAACATATCTCTATGTAATTTATAATACAGTAAGGCCACATTATTGTTGTCTGTCACCGCTGAAAAGTCCACTGTGCACAGTGACTGGATTTAGGCCATTTACAGTAAGTCTAAGCCTGGATTAATTATTTTTTCCTCATGGTTTCTTTTTCTTTTTTTTGCATACTAATGCTGGATAACATTTAGATTATTTACAATAATAGCTCCAGTCTAAAACTGATAACTCCCTTAGCCCCCCCCCCCAAACACCCAGCCCAAAAAAAACAAAAAACACAAGCACACTCACACTCACACAACTCTTCTTTGTCACATACAATAATAAACAGGGAACATGGTAATTCATATGTTTTGACTTCCAAACAAGGATGAGCAGAGAAAGAAACCAAGAGGGAGATAAAATGCTGCTAAACATTAACAAACGGCAGAGGCGATCACATTAAACACAGGCCCAAATCAATAGTTACTATTTTCTAATTCTGTTCATGGAAATAGCCTCAGGGGAGAGCATGTGTCCTTGTCTGAGCAAGGCCAGTTAGAGTTCAATGTGTTCAAATATCCGTATCAGAGTTTATGACCCCCATTAATGCCCCTGAGGACGTTCCCTGCTCAGCTGAGCAACATGATGAAACAAAGACCACCGCCTCGCTGACACTCTCTTTGACCATGGATAAGGTTTATTAGATCTAAGGTCAGGAAAGCAGAACAAATCTAACAGCAACCACACAACAGAATATACAGAGTAAGTGTAAATTTGCCTGAGAGCCACACTCAGTCTCAGCAGAGGAAATACAACTTTAATGGAATAAAAACAAATGTAGTTACACTGTATAGAAAGTTTTTTCTTCACACAACAAACTCATGTAACCTGGTTTGCTTCAGCAATTACAGTATGTCAAGTTAACTGTATTTGTTTTGCCCATTACACAGTGTTTCAGCTGAATGACTGTATATAATCCAGTAAAGATCATACACATGAGTGTGGGCGGCGGTGTGGCAGTGTGTACATTTCAAGAAGTGTCAATAAGCTGAACACACAGGTGTTTGGGTGTCGCCGACCAATATTTACATTGAGTTTGCCAGACTGTGTCGGATCAGCGCAGCTGGTTCACATTTAGTATTTATGAACTATAAATAAATCACCATTTCATAATTGTTTTGTTGCCCTACAACAGAAACAGAAATATATTGTGTATTAATTGTATTAATGGTGACTTTGGCTGTATTAAAACACATTTAACTGTTGCCTCACATAGATAGACACGTGATAGACTGGTAACCTCTCTGGGGTGTAACCCACCCTTGCCCAATGTCAGCTGGCATCAGCTACAGCCCCCCCATGACCCTAAAAAGATAAGTGATATGGTTAATGAATGAATGAATGATTACACTGTAGATGCCCCAGAGAACTGGAGGAAAGTGAATGGATTTTTTCAACTAATTTCTTTCATGTCTAACTGTGATCACTCACTTTTAAATGTCAATATGGTCGATCGCACAGCTGTCAATAACCTGTATCTAATCATTTATGTTAAACAGTTTGGTCAGCTCAGCTTGGGGCATAGCTGAGGGCAGTGACTGTTTTGTACTGACATCACAAAGTTCAGGAAGTCCTGACGGTTCGTTTTGATGCTCAGTTTCTGAATACAGGCTGTGTGCATTTCTCTGTGGAGTGAACGCTTTGATGCTTTCACAGTGTAAATATACTAAACCTGCTTTATAATCAAACAACACATGGAAATCTCACTTAATACAATATGGGACCTTTAAAATGTCCTGGTAAGACACTCTACAAGTGTAGAGTATTAGGATTACTGTTACTGCTGTTACTGTTACAATCTATTACTCTTGGAATCACATTTCTTATCCACTAGAAGACATAACCTTTGACTGAAAGAGCAGTGAGGACGGCTGAATCTTTTCTTAAGCTGAACAGAAATAGTCACTCTCGTGGTGTCAAAGGGAACATCCAGTACACATGATTAAATGTCCATTCATTCAAAATTCAAAATAAAAGGACCTCAAACCTAAATACACTATCTAACATCCTGGCCAATCTTACCACAAGGCATCACCTACTGCCCTCCACAAAGCCCAGTGGAAATTTAAAATTTCCAGATCTCTGTGATGAAATAATTATCCCCACTCCCCACTATGTAGTGCCACACTGGCCAAAATACGGCCTGAAATCCTGCCATTGAGCTATCGATCGTCTCATCGCATGCCGGCGGCTCCGGCATGCCGGGCCCAGCTGTTCACCATCATCACCACTGAGTGTTACAGGCTCGGCTCCAACCGCACAATGGGTATGGCTCCACTCAGCCTGCCTTAATCTGCTCATGACTCAACAAAACCTGGGCCGAGGCCAGCATCAAGAAGTACGGCTTTGTCCAGTGCAATCAGGGCTGAAATCAAACAAGAAGTGAAGAGACGAGACACAGATGGATGCTGAGCTGTGTTTTGATTTTAGTAAATGCCACAGAAAAATGGGTTTAGCAGAAAATCGGTTACAATACTTACATGAGGTCATTATAGAACCGTAGACACATCATGCCCCAGCTGACCACAACACAAAATATATGCTAATCTTGTTTATGCTCTTTTAGGGGATTTGAGAGGGGGAAACAAGATCAAAAGGTTGATGCTGCTTCAGCATGGCCCCCATATCTCCGGTGTATTTTATATGTAAATTGCTATCAGTTACATCACCCTGCTCAAGCAGCCACAGCAACTATGAGGCAGGAACCTATCCTTTCTAGTGGAGTCTGCGGTAATGAGTGCATTAGGCTGATGGCGCAGTGAGAGTGCAGGATGGATGAGCTCGCCGTGGAGCGGTTGCTGCAGACTGTGAAAGACGACAGCCTCGGGTGACACTTCTACTACTGCTGCTGGCAGTGTTTACCTTCGGGGAGGGTGGGGGTGGGGGGTGGAAAACAGGAGGAGAAAATAGGGGACGGAGGAGAGGAAAGAGGGGAGGGAGTGAGCACAGCGACGCCAAGCGTGTTCAGTGTGTCAGGAAATAGCCGCAGGGGGAAAAAAAAGTGTTCTTGTGTCTTTGGGACGTCCCTGGAGAGGAGTCGTAAGGAATTATTTTGTTCTTATTCCTCAGAGAACTAGTAAAGACACTGCAATCACGGCAGGCAGAAGTAACAACATGACAGATGTGACAGATGAGATGATTTCTGCTTGTCAAGGACTCACCAAACTGTTCAACGCCCTCTTTAAGATTTAGGATTTATTACATTAGAAAAGGTAGAAAATTTTATAAACCCAAATTGGCTTCATCAGGTTCAAACAGACTCTGGTGTGTAAACAGTCTTTGTCCAACCTATGTGTTTGGCTCCAACAACAGGATCAGCCAGGATTATGACAAACTACTGTACAGTGGGAATTATGAAGAGCTTTCTCCAAAGCAACACTGAAAGTGTATCATTGAACCATATGTATACAAAATTACAGAGAACACGATTGAAGGAACAAAGCTGTGCAAAAATATATCAACACTAAAAATATGTCATTCAAACCAAAGAGCACGATTCAAAAAAATCTTAAACAGGTCTGAAAAGGTTTGATCTTTAAAACCCACGCTGTTCCAATCACCCTCAGATGAGAACTCTGTTTGAGGTTTCCTGGTGTCACAAGAAACAAAATTAAAAGAGATATTCTCACTGCTCCGAAAGCACTGGATCCCTACAATCCCCACAGTACAAACATCTCGTGTTACAAATCCAGAGTTCGCAACTCAGCATTTGGTAACCCTTTACTTTAACCCCCATCTAGCCTTTATGTGTGCTATATAAACATTAAATAGATGCTTGGTAACACACTAGAACGTTGCTAGAAGAAGATATGAGGACATTTTTAAGATTGTTGTGTCGTTATCTGTTCATACGACAGCCTCCAATTATTGGTGACCACAGGAGACATTACAGATGTTATAACATTAATAACCGCTGCTTACAAGTGTCTTATTAAACATTCGTGAAATGTTTATGTAGTGCTTATAAATGCTAATCAGGGGCGGAAACAATCCTCATGACAAGTAAACAAGATCGTCATGTGTAAAATAAGTGGAGTGCACCTTTAATTTGGTGCTTTTTGATGTAAAATTACATGTGAAATTAGTTTGATTTGGAGGTGATCTACAGAGAGAGAAAGACCTTCAAACAGGTCCAGGCCCATAATGTGTTAATGTCCTTTGATTATGTGCTTCACTGATTGGCTTGTAGGAGAATAACACAAAACACACTGAACCTTAGAGAGAGAGAGAGAGAGAGACAGAGAGAGAGAGAGAGAGAGACCAGGCAGCTGTTACCGGGCGAAGCTGGAACCAACACTAAAGAAGGCCTTAGACACAGATGCATGGTTACTGACATTTTCACTATTCAACTGGGTGATTCTGTAGTAGCCTCAGGTTATATGTGTCATTTCATAAAATCATAGGCAGGATGCTTTTCCAACACATCGTGTGAACAGTCAGATGCATGTTTGTTTCCCCCGAACACAAACTAAAAATGCTTGGAGGCAAAATGTTTTTCCAAAGCTCTCATTGGAGAGAAGTTTGCGTCGGGGCGAGTTGTGAAAAATTGACTTGACTTTTTTTTCACCCAGGTCTTTTGGCACCAGTGGGCCACCATCGCTCACTGATACTGTTCAAATTGGGCCAGGGACCTGGGAGTGTGAAGGTAGGGCAGCCTCTGCCAAAAGTGTGTGTGTGTGTGTGTGTGTGTGTGTGTGTGTGTGTGTGTGTGGGTGAGTGAGTGGGTGTGCCAGAGCCAGTGAGAATGAAAGGTGAGAGATTATGGGAGGAACAATGCACATCACAAAAACGCCCTGCAGACTTGATTTCTTGCTGTCTACACCTGTTTTTCCAACAGCTGAGTGTAAGTGTGTGTGTGTGAGTGTGTGTGAGTGTGTATGAGTGTGGCAGAGAGAGAGAGATAAATAAAGAATGAGAGAGAGAGAGAGAGAGAGATCAGGATGGAAACAGTGACAACAGCTAGTTCTGATTTGGCTTCTTGCTGTTCCTACACCTGCCTCGGTTTTTTAAATAAAATTGTAAAGGTGTGTCTGCACTCTCTGTTCTCAGTGTCGTCGTCGCTGCCTCCCATCCCAGAAAAAACCTGCACAGGCTGAAAACGCTCTGTGATTGGCCCTGGCAAACACGAGCGAGAGAACAGCTCTATCCCTTCTCTCATTTATTCCTCTCATTCGCTCTCTCATTTATTCCTGTCGTTCAGTCGCGCCATTTCTCAAATTCAGCGTCTTATTAAGTGTCTGTCATCTCTGCCATTTGTCCACGGAGCTGCGTTTCTCCATTCCTTCATTTGCCCTTCACACCACTCTTCCCTCCTCCTCCTCGGGCTTCACCGTGCTGGAGAAATACTGCTGTGCATTTCTGCTTTGAACTTGTATTTCTAAGCTTTTATGTAAGCAGGTATGTTAAGGACGTGTTTGTTTTGTTTGTGTGGCTAAAATAGAGCATTTACACCTTCCACAGTTTTCATGACAGCAAACATCCTCCCTTTCAGTTAACTCAAAAAGTCAGACCTTGATAAAATGCTGATACAATGACCTGCCGTAATACTTAAACATTAAGTACCAAAATAAAAGCAGAGACCGCATTTACGATCATCTATCGCTGCTCACTGAATCACTTTTAGAAATGAGTCTTCCCAGTATCCTTTCCAAGCACTTTCTGTGTATCATAGACTCAAAATGAATACTCGTTGAACTTGAATTCCACCTGCACACTGATGTACATCAAAGCTTGTTGTGATTTTGCTGTCGTCTCCATTTCACTCCCAAATTAGCCTCATATCACTCTCTTTTCCTGTCTGCTTCCTCTCTCCTGATCCTTGCCAGTAGAGCCTGACTGGATAATTCAGCGAAGGCCCGTGGGGCGTAGAAGTCAGACTGAACTCTCCTGATATTCAAAGCACAGCCACCGTTGAGTGAGAAGTGATTAAACCTGGCAACACAGAGAAGGCCTTTTTCCCTTACAGCTCTCAGCTGATTTGTGATTAAATCGCTTTCTCTTGATAGATCAGGGGGGGTCACATTTTTCACCGTGTCACTTCTCATGTTGCTGCGGTTCCACTTTACAAGAATGTTGATTACTATTGTGAACCAGGGCTAAAGCACATTTAAGCCAAGAAAACGTGCTTAGCTTGCATGGAAAAAATATCTGTTCCAACAACAGAGACACACTTTGTCTCAGTGATTAATTTAAATACTGAGGTTGGTCTCCACGCACCATAATGTTGACTAATGTAGCACTGACAGAATCACTAATACGCCGCGAGGACCTGGGCCTTGGAATCGGTTTGGTAAGCAGTTTTTCTTTGGCTGCTCACATCTATACAGATATTTAACCAATCAAACAAAGTTCAGCTTATGTAATAGATGCTACTGTTATAAAGTGTGTGGACTTTTTTTGTTTTGTTTTTTGGAACCTGTGTTCTTTGTCATCAGGACAAACTAATAATGCAATTATGGTTATAATATCTATTATTTTTTCAAATTAAAAGCCCTTTCCTTGGAGGGAAGGAGAGGCTCCTGAATGCATTGTTGGGGGGTCGGGCTGCATGCCCCCCCCCATTGCTCCAGTGTGGCCTCTCCCTATATATAAATATATATATATATATATATATATACACACCACAGACTGTGTGTTTAGGGGTAGGTTGTTGTTTTTCCACAGTACACTCAGACTTCAGTAAGAAGACAAGTAAAAGAAACAGTGATGAAGTGAGTCTAAGTCCTGAAGTAATCCTTCATAATTTCAAGAGCCATCGCACCATGCAGAATAATAATGCTAAAACAAGCTTGTAGTGAATGGATTTGAACTGTGATTTTCTCACCTAGCCTATAACCATCTCACAATGTAAGATTTCTGTTCAGTCAGACGTCTGCAGGCAGGTCACTTTCTCAGGGGGTGGCTGACTGAGTTTCCAGCGAGTTGATTCCTCTCTCGCTCTCATTCCTCTCTTTGACTCATCGTCTCTGACAGTTTACGTTTTTCAGACTCTATTTTTGAGCTCATCCTCTGTGACAGCTGTAATTCTCAGCTGTTTTGACGGATTTTCTCCCTGGTTCATTTTTGCAGGAGACGTTATGAACTTGTTTTCGCTCGTCATGAGTTTATTTTCTCTGTGGCAGTGAAACACATTACAGCAGCCTTCAGAAACTGCTGCAGGTTACACTGGGCTGATGAAACACTTTTAAGTGCTGACTGACTCTGAAAGACTCACTATAGGCAGTCAAACAACCCATAATGCAACACTCTATAAAAGAATGTAGTTACACTTGAATTCTCTTTTTTCAAAAAAAAAAAAAAAAATATGTGATGTAATAAACACACAATTGTTTTGTCCTCAAATAAAAAACGACCTCCACAAACTCAATTTCCAGGGAAGAATGCTGTCAATATACCAGTTATACTGATATGGTATCCATTCCCTCCAGATTGATAGTGAACTCATGTCCAGGGTGAGTACACCTTGTTGCTGTGTGTATTGTAATTTAGTCCTTTCAAGTAATAATCACCTATTAACGAGACAGCTCTCCGGCTTTCAGCCTTTAGTGGACCATTAAGTCCTCACAACGCAGGATGGCTCATGAGGCCACTTATTCCCATAATGCAACATTATCTCAAATCAGCTCAGGAAAGTGACCTTTATATATCACACAGTTACACAGATTACACAGGTCCTGGCTGATGTACTGAGTGATGGACCATTAAACCATTATCTGGGCGTTTTTTAATCATAAAAGCTTCATAAATGTTCCTTTAAAATAACCTAATTACTTTAATGAGGTGTTTCAACAACTACATCAAGAAAGCAAAAAAAATGTCTATATATATATATATATATATATTATACTACACTGTGCATGCTTGAATCCCAGGTATGAATTCTAATTAATGGCAGTTGCAGCAAGTGAATTTAATGTGCTATTTGTAGTTTGTCTTTTCAAATATATGCAGTCTTGTGCATTAACCATCTTTATCTTCATATTACATGCTTAGCAACTGTCATCCTCCACCTTGCTTTTAATCTATCCTGATTATTTCAATTGACAATAACAATGAACCTGCATTAATTAATTTTTGGCCAATTGGGGTCAAAACAATGCAGCTTTAACCATAATTTAATCCCATTTTTTTCCCAGATATGAAAATATTCCAACCATGTGTCAATTGTAACCCTTTGAAATAATCATTATTTTTTTTTTATTTTTTAATGTTAAAGTAGGTGAAAATGTGTGTTTTATGGCCAGTCACTGTTGTAACCGGTGGGATTAAATGGGTTAACCACAGTTTATTTGCCATATGCACAATCTTCCCCTAAACTTTCCCTAAACACTGTTGTTGCCAAGAGAAAGTAGTCAACATGGGAACACATGTGTCAAGTATATGAGGGTAAAAATACATAAAATTTGTTCATTCTATGTCAAAGTTGAAAACAACAATGAAAGAAAATAGAAAAAAAAGCAAAAACACATTGAGGTCCCAAAGGTAACACAGGCTAATTGAGAGCAAGCAGATGTACTGTATGAGATGAGCTTTAAATAATGTAATTCCATTCTTCACTTGCATTCCTTCCACAACAATATCTTGATGCAAAGCAGAGACATGGACTGCATTTCAGAGTGATGGCGCATGATGAGGTTTTCATTAAAGTAGCACAGCAGAGCTTGATCTCTATTCTCGACAGTGTCATATTGTACCAGAGGCTAATCAATAGCTGGGAGGCAGATGCACATATTCTTTACTCTGCTCTTTTGATACTTGGCACCGGGTTACATGACACTATTAACCTTCAGAGTCTTTTTTGATCTTGGCCACAGCTCGTTGCTCGAGACCTTCTCTCCATTTCAAGAGTCTCCTCAATCTGTCCTTCATGTCAACCAGCTCCATTCACCTGGTGAGCCTCTGCCAGCGAGCTAATTAGCTTTAGCACTTTTACAACCTTTATATTATCTTTACTGCAGCCTCTCAGTACGCCACATTAACTGCAGAGTAGGGGCTGTCAGCTGTTCTGGAAACAGCCATAGGTAAAGCTGAGCCACTCAATGTAACTACAGACAGCGATAACATCAAATAAAGCATCATTCACTCAGATAAAGTCAAGCACTAATTGGCTGCTTAAGGCTATAATCACTCATCACAAAGTCTAACATATTGCCTAATATACAGTATAATTATATATTCAGTATGTGTATCAAAGAATTATGTTGGTTGCCTGTTTCACAACTGATATAAAGATATCATGTGGTAAATAAACAAAAGATATTTCTCTGTAGTATGTGTATCCTTGATGTCTAACTAAATGTGAATGAATTTCCCTCCTCAGAAAACAAAGCCAATGTTTTAAATAGTTGGAATCCTCATTGTTTTCATCCTCGCAACCTCCTTCTTCACTGCCTTTGTTTGTGCGTTCCAGCATGTTACCGCCACCAACTGTCAATCAACTGAATAGCTTAAAAACCGATGGCAGGAATATGCGTCGCTTCGCCTGCCTGCTTGCACTTGCTCGTCTTCATGTATATGCAAACACAAACAAAAATCAGCTGTCAGCAGAGTGGACGCTGAAACATCGATAGTGTGCACCTGAGTGTATAGTAGTAGAAATTCTACCTTTGTTACATCTGCTTTCTAGTGTTTGTAGGAACCTTCACTATTTATTCATATCCCCTATTCTACCTCTGCTGCCCATGCTGCATCTGCCTCAGCTGAGAAGCCTTGTTAAACTAACGCTGAGCTCATTTGTGTAAGAGTTTGAATGCATTGCTTTCTTTGAAGCAGTTAAAACTGGTGTTAAGTTGCACTTTAATAAAAAAAAATAATAATTATGTATGCTGAAAGAAAATTTTAAAATGTGTCCTTGAATCAAACAGTGCTATGAATACCAGACAGCAGGTAGATAAAATTAAATTACTGTATTTGTTAAGAGAATTGTTCAATAAATAAACCTCATAAAGTAAACATCAAAATATCTCTGGCTGTGAAATGGCGGTATGGTAAATTTCTTAAATTTTACTAAAGTAAATATCATAGCAATAATGGCGAGGGGATAAAAGGCAATATAAAGTACTCCTGTTTCAGTGCCTGGAGATATTTCCTCTGAAATCCATTCACCTCTGCGAGAGCTAAGATAAAGACAGCAAAGGTCATGTTATGATATCTGTGTTATTGCCTCCTCTTGCAGGTGGTAAGCTAAAAAAAATAAACACATCAAAATATAATGCAAAAAAATAACATTAAAATAATGAAAAAAATGAAATGAAGAGCACCTGTAGGCATGCACAGATGTATATACTGCATGTTAAAGCCTTTGTAAGATTAGAGAAGTAAGTACTGAATGTTTCTCCTTAAACTGTGGGTTAAAATGTGTATAAACCTCCTTTAATACTAAAATGTATGGTACTAAACAGAAAGACATTCTATAATTCCATACATATATGTGACCCTCAATTAATATTATAAGTAAAGTTTGAACATTGATTCATTAGCGTCAGTCATGAGGCTCTCTAAACTATTTATGACAACAACAGCCCATGTGTCAGGAGGAGATTAATAATGCATTATTCCCTGCCTACAGCAGATGATAGACAGTGGATGGAGTCTTAGCTGCATGCTTGTTGGACGCTGCTTTGATGCTGGATCAATATTGAAAAAGATAATGAGAAATGCTTCATGCATGTCAATGCGTCTTCTTAGCAGCCATGTTGTCATATTTACTCGCTTGAAATCCATCTTTCTTTTGGAACAGATAATATTATCATAGGGATGTAAATCACAGGCCAGTCTGCACAAATGTCACTTGCAGTAATTTTCAATCATTTTCCTTTGAGGGTATTATCACACCAACCAATTTGGGTTTCAGATCTCTTGCCCTTCACTATCCCCTCCAGCTGTATGTGTGTGTTTTCCACTCCTGCCTCTACACCCCCGCAGCACAGCTCAGGAAATCTGTGCGTGCGTGTGCGTGAGTGTACGCCTTTGCCATTCACTGCGAGCTGGCTGAGCAAATTGATACTGCACTGGGATTTTTGGCGATCTGTAAGTCCGCTGTCACGGTGATGAGAGCAGCACAAAGACGGCGACGGTGCGGTAAATGTCAGCATATCTGCGAGGAGTGACACAGAATATCCCAGCCAGGCACGTGGGGGCTGTCCGCCTCGACCCAGCACACACATGACAAGGCCAAACTCGTAGATACAAGAATAATCCCCGCTCATATAGCCTGCTGAATGGGAAATAACTCACACACAGACACACACACACACACACACACACACAGGTACAAGCAAGGGAGACTCAAATCCACAGACACTTAGAGGAGCTCGCAAACTTCCCAGTTTAACTGTGTGGTGCATCAGCTCTAAATCAGTCAGTCGTACCTGTCAGGAGAAGCTGTATTTCAGTTTCACAGGTTGAACATTAGTTCTGAGCGAATATGACATATTTGTGTATGTGTTTGTCTGTGTTTGTCTGTGTGTGTCTGTGTGTGTGTGTGTTTGCATAGGGAAAGAAGTAGGCATACATATTCAGATAGTTTCACGTGTGAGCATATCTACTTGGAAGCGTTTTCATTCCCATCATTCTCCCTTTCACTCACAGACATATACCTACACAGGGGTAAAGCTTAAGAAGTGTGTGTTTGTCAGTGATACATGGTATTCTGGGAAGATGTGTGTCCTTGCAGGTTTTAACAGACACAAACTAAAGCTGCACTCAGGTACAAGCACACAGATATCAAAAGCATACAATTTGAGAATTGTTGATTTGGACAGTTAAATTGACTGGTGCTTCTCTCAGCTTTTTAAGATGCTGTTTAAAAAACCGTAATTTTCTATGCTGCTATGTTTAGCTAACTCCATTTTACATCACTTGAATGTATGTCTTATTTGTGACAAGAAACTCTACCTAGCTTTCAGTTTTCAAATCCAGGCAGCTCTTGTTATACATTTTATAAGGAGGGAAACTCCGACTCTGGAGCAGCACGGCTCTAGGGATGGCGTGGTCTACCACTTTGGTGCAGACTGAAATGTCTCAATAACTAACAGATGGATTGCCTTGAAATTTGATCAAAATATCTATAGTGCCCAGTAGAATGATTCCTGATAGCCATGACTTTTCATCTAGCACCACCAGTCGGTCAATTTTTCACTGTGAAATATAACTTAGAGTTGTATTTAAAGTGAAATATTTCAACATCTGTTGGATGGATTGGCACAAAATTTGGTAAACACTCCGATGATGTCACTGGCACAAGATGGCAGCACCCATATCTGAGATGTTTTGGCTTCATTTTTGTAGAGTTGGACGAAGTTGACATGTTGTCCTTTTATACAGTCATTGGTGAAAATGTTAGCATAAAATGTTAGCTTAAAGCCTAACATAGCTGCTAGCGTAGCTGTAAACTCTTATTGTGTCAAGTGTTGCTAAGGACAAACTTGGTGACTTCCTGTCTGGTACGATTCTGTTTGCTAACAATACCGTGTGATTGCTGTCCACTTGGACATATGTAAAATCCATTGGTTGTGTGGAATACTGTAAGCATCTGGTAATTTCTCACCATTACTTAGAGCTAATTTATCTGAGCACCTGAACCTGTGTTGATTACAACCGTCAACTACAATCTTGTGACCAGCTACCCCCCTGAATGTGCATGCATCCAGTAATCTTTGCAAACAAGAAGCCTGTCTATAGCTCTGTAAGATCCACAAGGGACTGGAATCACTGTTTCCCTCCAGTAAAACCGCATTACCATACCTCCTCTGCTAATACTAATGCTGTCCTGAGAGGGCTATAATACTCAGAGAAAATCACTGGCCTTGTCCAGATGGTATTAGCGCTAAATCCCATCCGGACTTGCTGAAATTCCCTACTGTATTTTGAGTGACATCCCAGGGTTGTTTTAATACAGGATAAACGTCAAGTGGCCTATTTCATGACTCTAAATTGGATCAGATGATTGCAGTAGCAAAAGTAATTTGATTCTGCGTAGGGGAGAAGACAAATTCACGGTATGGTAAGTAAACACTAAATTGTACAATAATTTGCTATTACAACACATTAATATTCAAATGTAGGACATACTCCTCATACACATGGAGAACACAGTCATAGTGTTAATGAATGAGCATTTAAATTTGTACATATTGGTACACAGATTTATTCCAAGTAGAGCTTGGTAGGGTGAAAAAAGATTTGATTGAGAAGACGCTTATTTTCCAGACATTGGCATACTTTCCTATCTCACAATGACACATATCATGTGTCTGCATCACTCTGCACTCACACACCCACCCACACACACACAGACACACAAACACACACACACACCATCTTCATTATTCCCACCAGATTCAGTGCTGTCGCCACCATCACATTCCTGGCCGACCCTCCCCAAGGACTGTTTAAAGAATGAAATCTGCTCTCTACTCACTGTGTTCAGCCTTGATACCACTGATGGAACATGATAACAGCTGTCTCTATCTTGGCATGAGGAGGGTTAGTACGAAGGAGCAAAGGAAAGAACTGTTTCCTCCACTGACACACAAACACACACACACACACACACTCTTAGTGAGGAAAGAGATGGGATTCAGCGCTGGGAAGTTTGGAGTTGGAAGCTGTCAGAGTCTATTTCTCAGGGGGGTGAATGAGACTTTGGAAAGAACAATTTGAGCTTTTCAGCTGAGGGAATTTAACTTTCCTCACTCTTTTTTATTTTTAGAGCAAAGCAAGGTTAAAGTTTGATCTGTATAAAAATAAACTGATAATAAGTCTTATTGATAATCACATCTCAGCTGGTCAGAGTGATGGATATAGTGCCGTTTCTTGTATGACACATTAATTGCGTAATCGATTCATGACGCCCTGAGATAATATCAAACATTGGAATACGGCTTGATCAACTGGTATTTGGATTGATCTCTGTCTGCAACATGACACTCGATCTGCTCTCAATAATTTGTTCAAGTAATTTTCCCTTGTTCATTCAAATTACAATACTTATTGGAAATATGTTAATATAAACAATTATACACCTCCAGTTATAGCACAGAGGCACATTGTATGACAGGAGGTGAGTCAAATTATAAAAATCTGAAATGTAGAATAAAACACCTATACACAGCAGTTTGCTTCGAGATAAATGCTAACATGCTCACAATGAGGATGCCAACACGCTAAACACAAAGTACAGCCGAGGCTGACTGGAATGTCTTGAGGTATTTCATCATAAACCAAAACATTGGACAAACTGAACATTTTGACCTGATGATGGTGCCACATGGAAAATTCAGGGGGTCACCAAAGTGGTTACAAATAATCGAGAGGGGAACATGATGTCTGATGAAAATTTCACGACAATCCATTTAACAGTTGTTGAGACGTTTGTGAACCTCATGGTTGTGCAAGAGGACAAGTCAGGGGATTATTAATATCACTATGGTTCCGACTCTGGGAACCATGAATGAATCCAGTCAGTAATTGTTGAGATGTTTCTGGATCAAAGTGGTTGAAGGACTGACCGACTCTGCCATTCCTAAAATACAGAACGATATATATGGATCCATTATCAACAGTAATTCTGTATGAAATTGGTTTAAGTTTTTCTTTTTTTTTTTTTGGTGAAAGGTGATTAATCATTACTACACAACTGGAAGGTCATCTGCCAATTTCTCACAGCAGAATGTCACCAGTATACTTCATGAGAATTAGACCACAGCTCTGCAAGTTGCACATCTTGACATTTCTTCAGTTAAATCCTTGAGTTTCTGTACATTTTCTAACATCCAAAAAAGAAATAAAATGTAGACACTGTACCCCAAAGATCTAGTTTTTATTTATTTTCTAATTTTTTTGTGGGGATTCCCAGTCAGATTAATTTAGACAGAATTCTAAAGAAAAATTGTGGTTTAGAGTGATCAAAACATTCAAATTGATCAAAAACTTGTAGCATATTCGCAACCAAAGACTCACTGACAATGTTAATAAACCCAGTGGGTAGATGAGTAGAGGAGAGCGGAGAGGAGAAAGAGAGAAGCTGAATCCCAATAACCCAGTGAGGGTGAGGTTGAAAGGGAGAAGGGGAGGTTGAAATAAATTGATTGAGTTTGGGAGAGAGATGGGGGACTACAGATCAGTCAAGGAGAGAGAGAGAGAGAGATAGAGAGAGAGAAGGTTGGTGCAAACAAATCAGAAAGAGAGACAGAGAGATGCAGGTGGATTACAGCCTAATCCATGCCTCCCTCAGTGTGCTCTTATTACATTAGAGCAGAGTGAGAAACACAGCACCACAGGCTGACCTTCTCTAACTCCATTTCATTCCACTGAATCAGACCAAATGATTTGAGCTGAGCTGAGCTGTGCTGCCCTGAAAGAGGAAACGTGTGCTACTGTACAAGCCACTGTTATCACATTCAGCACGGATTAAGCCTCATGCAAGATGGAGGACGGCAGACACACAACATAAGTTGTGACTATTTTAGCCATTACATTCAGATATCTACAGTGACCTTTACCTTTGCAGACGTGCCACTACAATCCATTATCCAGTAAATCAAAAGGTAAAACAATTATTAACACTAACAGGCACTTAAAGCTGTGTAACTTTACCAAAGTCAACAGGGATCAGGAGTTATATCCACAGGCTAACCAGCAGTTAACAGTCTGACTCCCAAGACTCTTTGGGCGTATGGGCTGCAGATGTGCAGGTACAGGAAGTGTTGAGGGCAGCGAGTCTGCACCAGACTTGATATGAGCAGCAACCACATCAAATCAAGTCAGTCAGCCAGTCCCTACCTGCAGTGTTTAAGCAAGCCACACAGTAGGTGAATTTATAACACTATGTAGGGTTGTAACACTTTCATTCATGTGGCTGACAGTTTGTTAACACATAAAAGCACAGTAGGCAGGAAGAAGGCGAAAGCTTTTGTCAGTGTTTGACTTCAGGGTGTGAGCATATGGACATTTCCTGGAGGCAGCACATACCAGCATAAACTCAGTTCATATAGAAATTGTAAAAATAGCTGTAGAAAATTCCAATGTTAGATTAAACAGAGATATAAGCCCTGATAAATGAGCTTTTGAGGAGCTAGAAGGCCGAAGTTTTTATCTTTGAACAGCACTATCGTAGTTCAATCTAGTATCAATCTTCTGGTCAAATCCTCAGCGGGACAGTAAATAAGCATATTGGGCAAATGTAGAACTAATTAATCAGCAATTGAAATTGATGATACTGTGTACAATGTCTCTGTGTTTGGTTTTGACTAACGTTAAAAAGACACATTTTTTGGAGGTTTGTACTGTTTCAGGTTTGTGTTATTACAATACATTATTGTCGTAAAAATAAAATGTAGACATATATATATATACATATACATATATGTATAAGAAATGACTCCTTTATCATTGTTGAATAGTTCTCTTGTAACCTACTTTGTCATGCTCCACCTTTGCTTTGCTGCACGTCTGAGTTTGACCTTCATCTTACTTTTATCTATTTAATTAATCTGTTCACCTACATTTTCATGATTTGGAGACCACACTGAAGGAACAGAGTCACTCATTTATATTTCACTGCTGTTTTCATTGCTGTCAGAAGCTACATGCCTCGCATGGGTCAACAGCGTGGTGTTTTGAAGGTCTGATGCATGCATATGAAACTAATTCATATTCAGCAACAGCAACACACCATGTTTTGTCTTATTTTCTGTTGCTCAACAGCCCGCCCGCTAGTGTTGTGAACGCACTCTGCTTGACATTTCAAACACCTCCTGCTGTTGCCTTAAGATGATTTGAATTTTGAAGACTATTAGCAACATATATGCTTCTAAAGCTGAGAAAGTCACTGTTCTAAGTTTAAAGCCGGACAAATACAAACTCACATCTCCAGGAACAGCTCTTCAACTGATCCAATAGAATCCTCACAAGATCGCTCTGCCAGCCAATCAATGCGTCTGCAATTAGTGTCGCTCTAATTAGAAACCATTGTTCTGAGGACCGGCTGAGGCAGTTCATTCATCAATATGAAATTAAGCAGCAGCCACTTAGCATGGGATTACTATCATGAGTTCATTTGTATTGGAATCAATTCATTTGTGTCATTTGCCGCAATCATGCCACGAGGCTGCATGTGGGAGTGCCTGAGAAGTGCAAGCAGTCCGCGAGGCTTGTCATATCAGAGAGAGAGAGAGAGAGAGAGAGAGGGTGGAAGAGGGAGTTGCACAAAGAGGAAAAGACATAAAGAGAGCACAAACTGTGAAATTACTGCTGATTTCTTCCTGAGGAAAAGTCACTTATCGCAAATCAAACTGAGTAAATGAAAGGACCAGTGCAAATCAAATAGCCTATCTTAACCACCTTGGCAATATCCAGCAGCTAATAAAACATCCCATTCTGAGACCCCAATTTGACATCCTGTCTTGTACGGCTCTGACACAGGCGGACGCACTTCAAATTACAATGAGAGATATCATCATCACAAATGTATCATTAAGAAAGATGAGAGAGCTGTTGGATTTCCATGGCTATCTCTGTCCCTGTCGCTGCCTTTGACACTTCCTCTCCTCTCTCTTTATCTCTCTAACGCACACACACACACACACACACACACACACACACACACACACACACCCACACACACACACACACATACTGTCGTATATATTGTACACTTGTGAACACGCATGCACACACACACGTCTCCTCAGATACAAATTCCTGCTTGTCTGCTCTCAGGGGACTATATAAAGTAATTGTGTTCAGCAGTGAATTTCACAGTCATTTCCATCCTAAATGCATATACTGATACTTCAGGGTGGGAGCTGCTGAGTAAAAGCAGCCTCTGATGTTGCATATGGCAACACTGAGAAATCCAGTTGCATCCAACTCAAAGTGAGGAAATTGAATTTTAAAAAAACAACAAAAAACATCGAAATGCACTGAATGGAACACAAAAAGTCTGTTTCCCCCAAAACACAGTATGCCTGCTGTACAGTTTCATATACTGGCACAACCTTGACTTATTTTTATGACTCAGCTTTGCATTAAAAGCTATCGAGCTGCAGTTTTGCGAAAAGCCTCAGCCATTACTCAGTTGAGGCATTTAATTTGTGCTTGTACTGTTCACACAGTTAGTGTAAATGAAAGGCGGTACGGAGAAAGAGGGGGATTAAAAAAAGGACCTTGATGGAAAAGAGTGCTGTTTCTTATCAGCGCTGAGTTTGATAATGCGCACTTGCTATAGACAACAATCATACACAGTATCTGTGATGAGTAATGAGCCGTTCTCACCTCATACTCACAGGCAGAGGGGAGCAACAAGTACAAGTACAAAACAGTACAAAACATAATGAAGAACATTATATGAATTTTAGGAAACGCAAATGATGATGATGATGATGATGATGATGATGATGGTGACCATTTATTGGTTCAAAACCAACATGGAAGTGCTAAAAACAACCGTTCCTCAAACAGCCACTTGAATCAATCCCCATAGACTCCCATGTTAAAATGCCCAACTTCACATTGCCAAGACGGGGCCGGCGGAGCAGCTCACTGTGAGCTTCAAAACTGCTCTTCACAAACCTATGAGTGATGTCACAGAGGCTACGTCCATCTTTATTTACAGTCTATGGTTATAAAATGCAGAAATGCTTTGAATGCAATACACAGGCAAAAATCTTTAATGTTGTGGCCGTCAGACCTTTGCTAAGTCCTACCGAAGAATACGTGACTAAATAAAGTGACCAACAGTGTGGGGGATTTCTGGTTCCTTCTCAGGTCTAATTCAAAAAACAATAAACGTAACCACTGTTTCAAATGTTCCTGAAGAAGTGGACCGAACGATGATTTTCTCACACTTGCTGCTTAAATCCCATTCATTCAGATCGATTAACCAATCTACAATTTTTCTCACACAGCTCCTTCAACAGAAAGTCTGTTTCAATTCTCTCAATTCAAATTAGCTTCATATCAGAACAAAACTGTGTGACTCATTTCTTAAGAAGACAGGACCTGCATAATCTCAAATGTGTCTCTGTTTTTTCCCACAGGTCTAGACATTTGACATACCAGCGTGCTGCTTGTATAGTGGCAAGCACATGGAAACCCACCTAAATGGAGTCCATGCAGCAAAGTGTATGAGGTAGCAGGTGTAATGTTAAACCTCTGTCAGTTAATCAAACAGCAGCACATGCTATAGCAGAGCTCCTGTGGTGAACGCATGTTCCTGAGTCTGTATTGTTTCACATGCTGGTTGTGCATGTGGTATTTTGTTTACCTGACTCGTGGAGATGTCATTTGCCACAACAACTTAGTCTCTGTAGTGTTCAGTCTCTATGAATGAGACCCACAATGGAGACCCCACCTCGCTACCGATACTGCTGCTTTCAGAAGAAAACACACTCCCAGTTGTCTAGTGCAAAAGCAATATTTAATGGAATTGTGCATAGACAACACACAAGGTAAGTTTCACTCTTAAGCACAAGCACAAGGACAAGCATACACCAATACTGAATTAAATCAGTAAAATAAAATCAGCTGCAGCAGAAGACTAAAGGAGACACATGGGCGCAACCCTGATGTCATCCTCATGGACACACATCAAGTGCACAATGTGTCCTCAGGCAGACATTTTGGGCTCTTTATGCACACTTTTTTCGCAGTTCACAGACGTTGCCTGAGGAAATTACCCACAGTTCATAGTGTTGTGACGTTAAACACGGGGTTACCATGGTTGCCAGGGGATGCCCTGAAGCATGGACATCAATTACGTCTGTGGGGGTTCAGAGCTTAGGTATAACGGGGGACATTGGAATTGGTTCATGCTCTATGCATATTCATGAATCAGGTGTTTTCACTTTCCCTTATCCGAGCTCTCCTCAGGACCATCGCAGTGGACAGGCTATAATTCTTTTCAGTACATGGAATAAGAGGAAACACCTGTGAGGGCATGCAGAACCTTTAAGTGTGGCTGGTTGGACATGTCATGCTGTCACCGGCATGGGTGACCGGCTAAGTAGCATTAGCATTAGCTCAAGCAGCATCATGTCCTCAAAATCACCATCATCCTCAGTGGTATCCTTGCAGTGGTTTGTTGCTTTACTTGCTTCTTTGATAAAAAACAAAATAATTTAATCCTCAATCTTGTTTCCACTAACTTGCAAGCAGGTTGTTTTTGCTATCTGCTGACTCTCTTTTTTCAATTCAGTATTGCCATTTAAAAACGCTAAGCCTCTTATTGTTAGCCCTCCACTGAGTGCTACTTGTGTTATAGATCATGGAGGTTTCCTTAGGTGGCTATGCCACAGCTACCGCAAGTGACCTCCTATCGCCGCCCGCGTTAATGGTAATACAGTATTCATTTCTCGGCTGCATTTCAGGGAAATGGGACAGGCCCTGTTAGCCTGTTATGACACCTTGGGTCTAGAAATTCAGATGTGGGAGGATTCAGCCTCTGAATTGGGACACAGTGCCTGACACACTTTGGCAAGGTGAGAGCATCGTACTGTGGAGGCAGAACTAGAGGATGGGGCATCCATTTAACCTTAACCAACTGTGGGTTTTCCACTGTATGTTAATCATCAGTAAGAAAATATATTGAGCGGTTTTATTGCTTAAACATCCTCTGCTTTTTACATAAAGTCAGTGAGGCCAATACATGTTGCACACACAATAGATCATATAATCCGTATGTTGTCAGAGAATTTAATGCTTGCTTTTCCATGACGTGTAATCTGCTTTCCAGAGTTCATGCTCATCCCAAAACATTGCGAGACTTATAAAACTCTTTGTGCAGGCATTCAGCAGGCTGCAGATCTGTCAAGCTAAATTTGATTTCTATTACAAGGGGCAGGGAGTGCTAGATGGCCCTTGGACATGAGGCTTAGAGGATTGACAAATTGAGTCACTAAATGCCTGCTTTGAGCGATGGTACAATTTTGTGGTCGACAGTCCACTAAGGGCTAAGTCACCCTGAGAACAGTAGTTTTGGTTCCTACGCTGACAGTCTCCAGTGAAAGGCAAGTAAAAGCCCGACTATAAAAAAAACCCTTCACTTTCCAAAGAAATCTGAAGACATAAACAGCACAAACTCACCCACGCATGTGCACAATCCCTCAAGATCACAAACTTCAAACTCTGAACATCTTGTTGCTTCAAATCCGGCTTGGGATTTCCTGCTTGGCACCTTCTCTTACTCTCTTTTCTCTTGCCAAGGTCTACTGTACCTCACAGTCTTCAAAAACAAAAGCTGTTTTGTTTTTCAAGCGTAACACCAAACTCAACACACAGAGGGTCATGACATGCTTTTTTTGATATTTCAACGGTGCTGCTTTTTAGTCGCACAAAGTGATAACTTTACATTTCCTCAACTTTCTTTTTCATCTTGAAACTTTCCTCTAAGCTCCAAATCTCGACTTTGAGGTTTGATAAGTCATAAATATGCAAGTAATAACATGTTGGCTGGAACAACATTTAGTAATAACAGACCCACAGCTTTGAATGATAATTAAAATTTCTAAATAAGCGTGGACTCTTATTATAATACTCTGCTAATGTGTTTACATTAATTTCCCCTTTGTTGTTGTTATTATTGCAGCCTTTTGCCGTATGGAGTCTGACTTGCTGGATTCAAAGCCTGCCATCGCTCAAGCTGACGCCCTTCTATAATCATGTCCCAGAGATTCTAATTACTATGGAGTATTACGCAAATTTGTCTGCAGCTAAATGATGCTTTTCATCCAGAAAATTACCAAAATTCCTTACAGCATTATTAGTGCTTTAGCACCACTCCCCAGGCGACCCTCCATCCGTCTTTCCTTTATTGTTTTTATCCTCTCCCCCGGCACATGCACACGCTCCTCCATCCATGACAGCTACGGTGCACAGTTGGTGGTTTCCCAATCTTTGTAAAAGGCACAGTCTTTAAACATGTCTATTTCAATCATCCCAAATAAGAGGGAACTCGCAAAAAAAAAAAAATCCTTGTTTAGAGGGCAGTGAGTTATAAGAAGAATTTTTTTTTCTGTGTTAACCAGTAAAATAAAAGTTGGGAAAGAATCCATGAATACAATTCACTCCATACTTGTTATTGCAGTAATCGTAGCCCCGACAATACTCCACACAATAAAAGGAGGCTCCTATTTTCTGCACACAATGATGTTGTTGATTATCTGGGTTGGACTAATTTGTTGTCTCATCTTGATCGCCAGCAGGGGTCTGATTGCTAATTTAAAAGTGGCTAATGTTAGTGATGCATTAACATTACAATAACTTCTCCAAAGTTTTGATTCTAGGGGTTTCAATTCCATTACGCGCTAATGCTTGTATTTATCTGACCCAAGATCATTTTTCAACTTAAATGAGATGGATTTATGCAGTTATCCAAGTTATCCAAATAGAAATGAATGGATGCTGTTAAAGGAAAATATGACAAGTAGATTGTCAGAAGGCAAATGCTGCAAAGAGATGTGCAAGATTAAAGGAAAATTCCAAATCTGGGTGGGGAAAGAGAAAGAGCAGTGCTTGTGCCTCCCTCTCTACCACCCCTGAAGTGCTCTTGAACAAAGCCCTTAACCTGCAAATGACACGAAGTGGAACTGTTTGTACTCTGCAGCTTCCAGGTGTGCAACTGTAGCCTCTTTTAAACTGAGATCCCACTATTTTCACTAACAAGAGCTCTCATTATGCCGATTTACACTGAACCAGATCTGTTAGATCTACAAGGAAACTGAACTTTCCCATTAACAGAAAAGATGGACTGTTGGTGCCTTAATTCTAATTCAAGACGACAGCCATGCTAGCAGCTCTGTGTGGCTGTATATGAGCTAAATGTTTCCTTCAGCGTACTAACATCCTCACATCAAAGTGCTAGTAAATATGTTTACCATGTTCACTGTATTAATTTAGCATGTAAGCATGCTGTCCCATTGACCGACAGGTTAAATTACCATTCCTAAAGCCATGGTACTAGCATGGCTAAAGTATCAGCCAGAAACTCATAGAGACAGCCCTTGGTGAGGAAAGGATTGAAGTTTGATGCTGAACTTGCAACATTTCTTCTAGACTGCTACTTAAACAGCTGTTAATGCTAATGCCGGCTATGTAGCAATAGAAAGACTTACAAATAGCTCTTTTAAGCCCTTCAACCAACAGTACATGTCTTTTACAATCCTCGGTGCACAAGAGAGAAGATGTTTTATCGTCAGCACTGCAGGCACTCTCCCGACGGCTCTCGCCATCGTTGGTCCAGCTGTGTCCCGGCCTGCCAGCTGCTGGCTCAGCTCCAGGCTGCCTGTCACAGGGTCAGCTCAGAGAGACGACCACTCACAGCCTGTAAAACAATGCTGATGGCTAAAACACTCACACCATCCATCATGCAGGTGCAAAGACTGTACTTATTCCCTACGGGCTTCACACATGCACACACAGGTGTACGAGCGCACGCACACACAAACACACCCACATACATGCCTTTGAGCCATCGTTTAGTGGAAGTTATCGATTAGTCTTCTGCAATTAACACATAGTCCCTCAGGGGGAAAAAAATCAGTACTGATGAATCGCTTGTTTTGATGGTGGAAGTATACGTGTGTGCATGTGTGAGAGTGTGTGTGTGCGTGTGTGTGCGTGTGTGTGTGTGTGTGTGTATACAGGTTATTGGGTCATTAAGGTTGAAGAAGTGATAGTCAGGCCCTGAGGTGAGCTGAACTAAAAGTGCCCTAGTCGACAGTATAAAACTGCTGCTGCCCTATGATACTGTGACCTGAGGCGTCCACTGTGGTCTGACGGAGACATTACAAGAGCACAAACCACAAAGACCAAATTCTCCCAGGAAATGAACAAGAGAAAATATAAAAGACAGAAAATAATCAAGTGAAGTCCCACATCAAGTTTCATAGCCAGGTTACTGTCAAATTTATTTCTTTTAGCTGCCATATAAAGGTTCACAGGACAGTACAGATTACACTGTATGATGTCTAAAATCATATTTTTCCAAAACATCACCAGCAATACATCCACCAGTGGGCAAATACTAATCTAATCACAGCTAATCAAATATATCTATCTGACAGTATCAGGGTGTGATGGGGTGTGAAAAGGGCAATTTCCCCCATAAGGTGAGTCCTCAAATGTGAGACCGGCCTTATTATCATCAACTCTATGAGAAGAGACATGGTTTAATCTCACAACTAGCAGGAAAAATATCTTACCAGCAGTTACTGTGACGCCCTTGAGCGAGATATTAAACCCAAATTTACACCAAGTTATTTCAATTTCCTGTTGCCATTGAAGTATTGTCCATAAATTTATGGGGGCCACAGGAAGAGCAGCTACTGTTACAATACTAATACTGATGGCTAATGGGGATAGGGGAAAAAAGAAAGTTATTTAAATTGACAGTATATAAAATTTCATATTGTTCAGTTTAGTGTCATCTTAAAACATTAAGCCATTATTTCTATTCATTTATTTATTTATGTTTATTGTTAATCTATTCAGTCATGTAGTTGTGTTCATTTGGGCACATAGGAACAATGTCAGACTGAACTTATGAAGAGCGATATATTATAATGAAATGACATCTAAGTCCATGTGCCTTTTGTTTACAAGCCCTGCTTTGCTTGTGTTTGGGCGCTGGACTTCATAATGATTCCATCTTCATAGATTTAGAGAACGAAACCCGAACTAAATGCTATTTGACTGCCTGAGCGCTCGATGGCGAACAAACTGGCGTGTCTCATTCCATTTTATAGCCGACCCGTGTTGTTCCCAGTTTCTCATTCTGCCTGTCACTGTAACCCTCCTCCGGCTTCCAGCTCTAACAGGGGAGAAAAGAGCAGTGAAGAAACTAAATCTTGAGTAGACAATTTCATTATACCCAATCCAGCTTTATTTTATTACACATGCAGGAATCCATTTACCTTCTTAATTTAATCAGCCGAGCTTTTATTAGCTCATTCATATATTTTTTGTCAAAGGGCTCTCACCTCACTGTCTCCCCGCTCGTCTCTGACAGATTGGGAACTCAACCGAAACGAAAGCAGGGGGGCCCTTATTTTTTGGTGGTGAGTTAAAAAGGTCAAATAGGAAATTGAGGTTGGGATAATATATGCCATCAATTTGTACTTCATTTTCACTCAGCCTGAGCCGTTGTCTATCTTCCTCAACAGTTTTATGTGCCATTTTATTGATGGAATATATTTCTGACAGACAGCACGGTGGGCATCTCTGGGATCTTCATCCAAAGTTCAGACAAATAACAGCTGGGCTTCAGATTGGAGTTTATTTATTCATTCATCTATTTGTCTGATTTTGTTTTTTGGGGGGCAGCCAGAGAAGAAAGCTGCTTCGATTTACAACAGCACACATGTTCAGAAAAGTAGAGCTGACCTCGGAAGCCCAGGGAAACAAATAGCTCTTAGTGCCGTGAGTGTAAAATAGGTTTATCTCCAAATATGTCAAGGTGTTATCTGAAAACCAGAAGCTGTCAGACTTTTTAAAAAGGTCTCATTGCAGGACAAAGAAATTGCATCTTCGGTCAAGCCCGGCTCAGTTGTTGTCACGGAGTGACTTTTTACTGTTGTTTTTTAATGTTACTTGAATAAATCATGGCTAGATCTTTAGTTAGATTTTGGTATATTCATTGCCAAAAAGATTTTGATCGGCTCACAAAACTCCACATTAGTAGACATGAAAGTATGAAAGTTCTCACCACTGCTATTTCATATGCTCCATCTCTTCCCAGCATCCACCTGTGGACTCTGAGTCTAAGTTCCCTGGGGGAATTGATGATCATCACCGCTCACGTCAGTCCCTGCTTTCCCGAGCTTGGTGCATTCTTGCGTGGAGTGACAACCTCAGAGTCTAGAGACCAAATATCAGCTGTGTACATTTTGTGCCTTCGCAGAGTAATCAACTCCACCTGAGGAGGCTGAACCGAAATAACTGACAATGGGATCCCTTCAGACACAAGCCAGAGCCACTTTTGTTGATCGCTGCATTTCCATGGAGCTTTCTCAAGGCTAAATGAGCTATAGGACAAGTGCGGCTGGCAGAGTGCCCCACCGGAACAGCTCCATCCTTTAACACTCTGATTGATCACATTACAGTTAATTAAATATTGGCAAATTGCTCCCATCCAAGGTTGGGCCATTAAAGTTTACACTCCAGCCACATTTATCACTTTCCATGTCTGTTTTATCACCACCGCTTGTCACCTTTCCTGTGTGTCAAGTGGATGATGATAAACGCCCAAACCCTTCATTTCTCTCACTTCTACATTTTAACCTCCTTATTCTTTTTTTGGTTCAGCTTCTTACGCTTTCCCACTGGCTTTTCATTTCAATGAAGTATGACAGCTCCAATGAAGGAGTGCACTGCAGTGAGTCTTTTCCATATTCCTCGGTCTGTGTGTAACCGTCAGTATCTCAAAAGGGATCAGGCAAGGGGAAAATGACAGGTAAGAGCTAGGAGCATGAAAATGACACTATCGGGCAACAGCAGAAGTAAAACACAATTGTTCAGCTGTCAGCTAAGGTGCTACCCTAATAAACTACAATAATGCTGATGGGCAGGGTTATGTTGCATGTCTGACATGCATATGGTATTAAGATGGCTCTCATTCTCACTGACAATACAGTATGAGTACATTCTCCCCTATTTTCAACACGAGTTGGTCTCTTCCAGAAATCCCTCAGGTCTCACACAATGGCTGTGGGAGAAACCGAGTTAGCAGATAGGGATGGACACAAATTGTTGTCCACTTGGGTACGGTTGCAGAGTGATTCATTACTAATGCATTCAGTTTACAGGCCTGAGGGGAAGTGAAGACAGCATATCACCTCTGATAAGCCACAAGGCGCTCCTTGAAAATGAGCCATCCTTTTTATTTGGGGAGAGCTGAGTGGTAAAGGAGGATCTGGGCTGTAAAGCTCAAGCCTGTGATTAAATGCACAAGATAAAATCCCCAGACACTTGACGATTACTTATCATGAGCCGGCCACCCCTAGAAAATAAGTCTGATTAAAGGTTGTGGCAATTTGGTTTTGCATAGCAGAAGGGGTTTCTGGGTAACCGTAACTCACACGGGGCAGAGAGGCTAATGTGGACAGCTCCGAAAAGTGTATCTGCGGTCTTGTTTGTGAAATAATTGGCTGAGGAGAGGGATGTCTTGCAAGACAGGGATTTGGCCGACAAAGAAAATTGTAATTATAGTAACACTTTATTTGGACAGTCCTCCTACAGAGAGTATTTGTAACATTTCAACATGTTATTAGTGGAGATTCAACAATTCAAATGTTTCCCTAACCCTAACAATTAAATTGTTTATTCAATATTTGTATCTACATTGTAGAACATTAGTTGAACACTCAAATGTGAAACGAAGATTAATGACAAACACTTTATAAACTCTCTGTAGGTGGACTATATAAATAAAGTGTAAACATAATTATTCTCTAATTAGTGTTTTTTTTAAATAGTAGTAGTAGTATTTTCCAGACATTTTAAAGGTGCCATGTTGTATAAAGTGAGTCACAAAGTCTTTTTTTTTTATTATAAAGCAGTTCTAGGTTCTATATTGATACTGTGAAATTATCAGAGCACTCAGTCCACAGAGAAATGCACACAGCCTGTATTCAGAAACTGAGCCTTAAAATGAGTCATCAGGACTTCTGTAACTTTGTGATGTCACAACAAAGCAGTCACCATACTCAGCCATTCCCCAAGCTCAGCCATCCCACACGCATCATCCAGCCGTGCAGGATTTGGTTTCTCCTATATTTTTATTCACTCACTCAGAAAACAGTCAGCCAATCTAATTGGCTCAACAACCTGTTGACTGGTTTTTGGTACTTAAAACCACCGATATGTTTTCTTAAGGATATCAACACTTCAAAACCGGAAAAGTGTAAAATACTGGACCTTTAATGTGTTAAAAGTGACATGTACTAAGTGAAATTGTGTTGGCAGATGTATACAGTATGTCTTCACACAGTGTCACAAAACATGACATTTTGATTCGGATCACTGTACCAAAGGTTTCAGTATGCTTAAAATGAATTTGATCGTACAATGTATAAAGTCTAAGTATAAAGCAAAAGTGTTTAGACCTGTTCTAAAATGCCACATGAAAAGCATGAGATGCAATGAATAGTAGAAATAGGGCATACTGTGCACAGTTTCGGACAGTCTCCCCTTGAAGGGAGTCACGGTGTTGAATATTACCTCTGGAGGTAGTTGTGCAAAACAAAAAAAAAAAGAGAGCTTGAGGGGAAGTTCAAATCCTACATACAGTTCCCCAACTCTGCACACCTCAGTAGTCGGTGCGTGAAATGGGCATACTTGTCAGATTGTCAGTTTTGGACGGTTGCAGAAATTGTAGAAAGCAGCGTTCTCTGTTCTGATGTAGGAGAAGTAGAAGCGTGTTACAAATTCAAGGCCTCACCACTGGCAGTAATTTGGGGTTCAGTGTCTTGCTCAAGGACACTTCTGCATGTGGACTACGTGAGAGAATGAATCATTCTATAGGCTGATCATTAACCATCCCGTCCACATGAGCATTTAACATGAGATTCCTCCCTAAGATGCTGTAACATGATCTGAAATGTACCCTGCTTGAAGCATACTGAAGCCTCACACAAAGGTGCCCAATTAGAGACAGGATTCACTCCAGATCGAATGGGCTTACAGTAAATCATACTTTAAGAGTACACATGCTAGCAGTTCCTCATCACTAGCCTGAGGAGGGAGGGTCAGCTCCCTTGGCTGCTCCTGAGTGACACATTATGGCGCTCCAGATCCATAAGGACTATCAAACATTCTCGATGTTCGCGAGACACTTTGCCAATGTCACCCGAGCCATTGCAATTTCAGCAGTGTAGTTACTTAAAATGTGCACATTCGCACTACCTGAGTGCTGCTGAGGTAGCACATAACAAGGTGCAAACTGACGGCATCTCGTAATCTGCTCATCCAGTGGTGTCTACTGTTCTGGCATGAAGGTGTAAATTGCATTCAGTAAATGGGACATGGCTTCACAGGCGGAAAAACTTATAGTGAGCACTTAGCCTGAGTTGAAACTCTTTCTCTACTCCAACTCTCCACCTCTTTTAAGTGAGTGCTTCTCCTTCATGTGTTAATGCATGTTGTTCTGGCACAAGCTCAGAGACAGTGTTCAATAAAACTAAAGAAGGTCTCCATCGTCTCAGTGCCAGGTCAGGCTTTTGAGCTGGAGCTCGCCAAGATATGTGTGATGAGTGTCATCGCTGAAGACCTGACCTCAGTGTTATAACATTAGTGGGAGGTGTAGTTTTAGAGTGACAGTCAAGAGTGACAGCTGGGTTAATAATGTCATGTGTTTCTATACTGACCACCCTCTTGGCCACCTGCCACATAGACACTTTGCTGTACAGGAGACAGACTGTGGGTTATTCAGCAGTTCTTCTGTAAAAGGTGTTTTTTACCGCGTTACAAAAACCCCCATCAAAGAGAGCAGTGTATTTTATATTCTACTGACTGATTCTGCATGCCAGCTGACGGCGGAGAAACAGGAATGTCTGTCCCATTTACAAAACATTTCCCTCTGTAAACTGATTAAAGGCTGTAGCTCTTTGATTTTGATATACTGACACCGAAACCTGATGTTTACTGATGTAGGCTTTTTCGATAAGCCGCGTTTGTAGCAATGCAAGATATATCTCAATATCACACAGCGGGTCCACAATATGTAACAGCAGTGCTTTTAACCTGCAGCAGTTCTCCAGTGCCACAGCCAGACAAGGCCATTGATATTGGACAATTCTACACAATTCCAGATTGGATTCAATGATGTTACCAACATTTCAAAAGCCCCGCTTTCTGTTGGACTCCGACCCGTGGCCCTTCGCTGCATGTCATCCCCTCTCAACCTCCCTGTCTGTCTCTCTATTCACTATCTGAATAAAGGCAAAAATGCCCCCCCCCAAAAAAAACACTTAAAATTTCTACAAAAAATAAATAAATTTGGGTTCATGAACTGCGACTCTGTAGTTCATGAAAGATTAAGTACTAATACTAAAGTAATATTAGACAGTCATGTCAACTTTATGGCTTGTAACAAGTCTAACGATTTTGGAATTTGAAGTTCAAACACCCGAGAATACAGAAAAACAATATGTCACGGGGACAAAGGCCGCTTCTATATGGCTGATAAAAATAATGGGCATGTGATGAAGCAGAAAATTGATAACGTCAGTGCCCCTGAAGGGAAGTACTGCATGGTCCCTTCGCCTCGCACTCCACTTCAACTTTGATGCAGAAAACTTCAGGAACCCATGAGTCACTGTGGACATAAATAACTTATAGTGTGGAGGAAACTATGGTTTACCACTGCCTCTGTTTGCTACAGAAGCTACTGTATGACCATACTGTTCAAAGAATAACAGCATCATTGACTATTGTGTTTCTTCTCAGGCATCGACGCCTGACAACATATAATGCAAAACGGCATGCAGTGATTCTTGAGATAAGGTTACAATTAATTCAATGCACTGAGAACAGCCACATTATGGCACTTTACATGCTCAGGTGCCATGCAGGTAGAGATCTGTTGAATGTGATGTAAACACCTGCAGCTGGGCTCTGACACATATACGCTGTAAAGAGAGAAGCGAGGGCGGGCTGGCGCTGATGCAAAGACAAAGAGAGACAGACAGAAACATATCTTCTTATGGATATCAACACTTACGTCTTATATGGCCTGAACGTGCAGCCTGCAGTCATTCCTTGTAAGACCTCGCTTCTGTCTCTCGCCTGACAGATACCTTCACATGCGCTGTGCCTCCTGTTGCTTGTGCCTCCATGACATAAGGCCAAGACCATGCACATGCCTCAGGCAAAGATGGGAGAAGAGTGAGACAGATAAAAGGGAGAGTTCACCGTGCGATGCTGGAAAAGATCTACTTTTACTCTTGGTAATGGAGGATTTTACAAGTACCATCAACACCCATGCGGCCCGTCCGTTTATCTAGAAGATAAAAATTTAACATCTGCTAAATGGTGAGCTCCTTCAAAAAAAAGACTGAGGGCATGAGTACAGCCAGTGGAAGCGAGAGATTAAAGAGGGAGAAGAGACAGGAAGCTGTAGAGAGAAAGCAGAGACCTTAAATGGAACAGGGGATGAAAGTATTAGAAGAGAAAGATAGGAGCGGACAATACAGGAAGACAGATGAGTCAGGGAATGAGTGTAGGGAATATTTACATTGCATGTAAGCTACCAAAAGCACCCCCCCCCCCCCCCCCCCCCCCCCCCCCCACCCCCCCCACC
>NW_019174592.1:950524-1158439 GCF_002260705.1 Seriola dumerili
GATAAGTTCAACCATTATTCAAATATTGCTTGTTTGCTATTTCTTGCTGAAATAGTTATATGAGAATACCCCTCTCAATAATCTGTTGCCTCTGTGAGTCTACTACCAGGAACCCATCGATACGGTCCGCCCCGAGGCTCAAACGCCACTGCAAACTTAAGACAAAACACATAACCACTTCAGGAAAACACCTTCATCAATTGACAACATACAGTATGTGCTGCAAATACTCAACACCACAGACCAAATACAAACATGCGTGCAAGTAGCACGGATGCAAGTGAAATGTTTCCAGGGGACACTAAAAAGTGATGGACTCGGGTGCAGGGAGACATTCGACGCAATGAATGACTCGAGAATACATCTAAGCCTAACTTACATATAAATCCGAGCTAATTAGTCCCTAATGCTTAAGCTTTGCGTCGATTGCACTGTGACTTTTCCCAAAAAAAAAAAAAAGTTTTTTCACCACCCGGACAGAATGAAAGCTCGATGTGTAGCGTGCCACAGCCAGATTGAAGTATTTGCGAGCGTTGGATGATTTGGTATGTGTTGGGAGTATTTGCAGGCGTTTTTTTCGACGTCAAATTGATGAAGATAGTATTCTGAATTTAGCTTGTGTGTTTGTCCATTTGCTCTTCGTGTTATTCTTAATTAGCTTGCTTATGCATAGTGTATGATGGTGGTGGAAGCAGGGGAAAATGGCTTCAGGTTAACTCTATGTTAATTCGTGTGCTTTGAGGTAATCGGTGGCAGGCTGTTTTTTTTTCTAACCTTAGTGTGACATGAGTCATTTAGCATGTTTCCCACGTGCTTTGATTCTCAAAGCCAAGTTAACTGATCTGCTCATGATTAATGCAAACAGATATCAGAGCTAGGTATCTATTGTTTTTCAACGTAACTCTTAGGTAACAAAGCAATATAAGCGCACGTTCCAACGACAATGCCAAACTTCTCTTTACACAAAGAAACTGTAGTAAGATTCAGAAAGAAATATCCAAAATAGAAGTGATAGTGTGGCTGCAGACTCTTTTTGTTTCTTTCTTTGAAAGACTGACCAAGTATGCTCAGCACACCGGCATCACATCTGCTATTTTGAAAATGTTCTTTGAATTATGAGGGCTTGAAAAAGACTTTAATCAGGTAAGTAACTTTTAACAGTTCATACATATTCATGTGCTCATATTGGTCTTGGGACTGATGTGCGAGGCGTTGAAATCTCAGCATCGAAAGAATCAAAAATTGAAGCCTCGAAACGGCTGCTCTGATTGAATCAATAAGCCACCCCTACATCAAACAACTTCCGCAGCACCAATATGGAGTTTAACAATGATGGAGAATGATGAAATATGCTTTGCATATTACAACCTTCTGTCAAACCTGCATCTGTTACCATGATGTGAAACATAAAGGCACGGAATCAATCAATGGTGCTGCTTGCCTCTAGCATGATGGTCTTGATTTATATCTGAAGTGAGCAAATGTTGGTGAGTTTGCTCTGGCATGGGTCCTGTTGGAGATGAAGGAGGCATGAGTGTGATAGTGCTTTGGTAAAATCACAGTGATGCTGTCAGCCATTAAGGCACGCCGGAAGTACCAAACTGACCTCTTTTCAGCCAATTAAAATCGTCACCCTGGTTTCATTGTGTGGGTGCATGTTGTGTTTTTTTTAGTCTCGGCTTGCCTCTTCTGTTGTTTTTCATCTCCCTCTCTCTGAAGTGCTGAGATTTTATTAAGCGGACAGGACAGAGAACCAGTGATGACAGTTTCCTTTATGTCCCATGTACAATTAAGCCCTGCTGGTGTCTCTCTTCGTCTTCCGAGTCTGTCTTCCGTGTTACTGCCTATTATCGGCTCAATGGTTAATGTCTGCACTGTCAGCTCTTCTGCGTGTTTATATTCCTTTATTGCTATGCTTTTTGCTCTCCAGCTGCAATCTCCTTGGCTTTTCGCTGTATCTTTAAATGCTTTATTTATTTTATGTTTTTTTCCTCTATTCCCGTGCTATTTTCCTCTTCGGTCCTGCTCCCATATTCTGTCTCCTTTAAATGAAGCGCCCTGGTTCTGGCCTCACCGCCAGTGTCACGGTTAAGCTGTTCATGGTGGACGGTGCATCTGCGAGGAGGCGCTGGTTCGGGAAGCTGTGCCAGTATCCCCAGGTCCTGTGACGATGAGCCGTATGCCCAGTAGCAAGGAGCTTTGTGAGACCTCAAGACGGCGCTCATGGTGCCAGTAGCGAAAAGAGTGGGGAGGTGCGGTAGGACACTTTTTTTATATTTTTTTTTTTTAGTTTATACAAGGCTGCATTTTTATAAAAGCTCACCTATTAGGTTGTCAAGATTGACATTTTCAAATTTACTATATACACAAGAAAAATATTGTTCATTTCATAGAAATATTGCAGAAAGTTAGTCCCAAGATCTTCACCAAGTCACAATCTCAGCACAGCTGTTTTATCATAAATCGAGTTTTATCATCGAACGAGATACCAATACATAAGATGATATACATATACGTATTACCCTCCACTCAGATCAGAAACTTAATGCATCCTCTCTTTTGTCAGGCTGAAGAAATGCCACTCTCCACAATGCAATTATCTTCATAGACGCTTGCACGCAGTATAGAGAGCGCGATCCCACAATGCACCCTGGTATATTTTTATAGATTTTGTTTATTTGTCCTCCTCAGAGGTTTTATGTCCCTTTATGATTTTATGTCCTTTATCTGAAGCATCATCACAAGGATGTCTTTCTCCCTAAAGGCACAGAAAATGGAGGCAATTTTCTGTAAACTTTCACCTTTCCTCATTACAACTAGTTAATTCAGATCCTTCACCTAAATGTAACAAACTCTTGACACGATACACTACATGCACCACGAACATGTCACATTGAGCTGAATCTCAGCTTTTGCCTTTTCCTTGTGATTGATCAAGATAGTCTGTGATACTATTATTTAACCGTAAACACAACAGGCACATGTTCACCACGGTTCGTGTTTAGTCGGTCTTCATAATCTTTGTTCATACTGCTAACTATTTCTGTGGGTAAGATCCAGTTCTGCTTATATCGTCAAACAGGTCTTGAAAAGTCTGGCTATAACTGAACTGAACATATATATTGGATTTTATTTTCCCTAAATGATTCCTATTTCTGCAGCTCCCTGGTGGTCTACTATTGAATTGCCACAACGTCAAAAGGTGTTACTAATTTCAAACTGCTTTGATCTTTGCTGCAACTAAAAATACTGCTTTTATGGAAAAAATACAGAATTACCATTATCATAATAAAATAGGATGAAATATTTTTCACTAATCTCATATTCACCAAATTTACTTACTAAACAGCGTCGAGGATAGCCTTATCTACTCCACTGTCTCTGTATATTCTCTTTATACTTTCTACAATTTCCCGCCGTCATAGTTCATAGTGCCAAGCAATTAGACTGATATGCTTTCAACACAGAATCTTACAAGATGATCGTCAAATTTCCACTCTGAACAAACTGTTTTGTGCTCCGTCGCAAGGTTAACGCGCCGCTCTTTTTGATTTAAAATAATAATCTTCCTGTTGTGTTGTCGTCTTTACCCAAACAAGATTAAACAAAACACTTAATGTATATACAGAACGAGTTCATGACACGACCGTCCGTCAGCTGTATAGCATCCAAATTCTTTGCGAACACAATAAATCGTATTATCATTCCAGTAATTCACCTCCAAAAAACAAATGTAGTGATTAATCATCGTTTACATCATGTATCATAACAGGAAGACCCAACGTTCCATTGGTTTTCCACCCTCTCAAATTATCGATGTCTTGCTGCTCTTCTCATGTTCATGTAACAGTTAAGTGCAAATCCTTTGGTTGCGTTAGCTATACAACAACCTGCAGCTGTCATCTTTTCACATATTATTTTGAACCATTTTGATAGATGGAAACAATTGATGATGAATAGAAAAAGAAAATCAATGATTAAAGGTGACTGTGTTGCAGCTCCAATGTAGCTGTTTACTGTCCTTAGCTCACTGTATGTAAGGATATGTTCACAGTGCAAGTTCATCCATGTGCTCACTGCATTCGTATGTATCATACAAACAGAAATCCCTCGTGTTGCGTAGCGTGAATCCACAGAAGAGGCCGATTGCCAGCGGATTCCAGCTCTGCAGAGCCGAGCAGGGCGTTGAAAAGGGAAAATGAGCATGTGTAATTCTCCGCGCTCCACTACATTCCAGACACCAGAACAATCTCCCCTCTTCGTCACACTCTCTCTTATCTGTTTTTACTTTGCCTCTCCCGCTCCTCACTCGGCTGTCCTCATTGTCTGCCTCCACCTCTCATAGAGTCTTCCTTGTAATCCTGCTGTATGTTGAATAGAAATTGGGAACTTAAACATAGTTGCTGGAACCTCAGGGTATATAAGCTTTGGATTAAAAAAAAAATAAAGGAAAAACAGCAGTAGGTTTGTTCCCCGTCTACCAATCTTAATACCTGAATTAATCCCTGTGCTGCCCCCTTGGAAGAGAGGAGAAGCAGGACACCGATGGCGAGGAGAGAAGTCTTAAAGTGTGGGTGGGATTGGTTTCCTAGTGAAAAACGAAATATTTAGTAGCTGTTTCCCCAGGGAAGGTTTAATATCCTCCTGCCCCGAGACACGATTAAATCTTCTGTGTAAAATACAAAAACATACAGGAAAATAATACAAACAGCAGTTACTGAAAAATCACAAAGCAGCACGCCCAATGATGTAAAATTCGAAACACAAAAATATAACAGTGTCAAAAACCATTCAGGCTTGCATTGAAAATTTGATGTGAATTAACAGTTCTGACGAGTGAGCGTGTATGTTTTGTTGTGTGTGTGTGTTGCCTTGCAGGTTCCTGATCACTGTGGCCCAGCTGTATCTGTTCTCCCAAAGACTGGGGTTCCGGAGAGTACTGCGAAGCTGTGATGACCGGAATGAGATGTTGACAAACATGACGGCCTCATTATTGCACCATGTAAGCTGAAAAAACATGCACGCCGCGCCAGAACATCACACAACCAACAAATCTTCAGGATCGAGAAAGTTGGATCCAATCTGAATATGACTGTATGCGAAAACACCAAAAATGTGCTTAAGAATCATTTACGGTTATTCAATTACCCCTAATCAAGTATATGAAGGCAGCTAAAAACATCATCCTTCACATGAACACCCAAGACTGACCAACACTACAACTAGTATACAAGTAGTAAAGTTTTGCGCTATTGCCCATACTGATCATTGCTATTAACGGCTGTTTTACTTACCCAGTACAAATAAGAAACACTCTCACGTCAAGCATCAACACATTCATCTCTTTACTCACCAAGAGCTGTCTGCAGTAGAGTGGAAAAGCAACATCCAATTGTTAACTCTTGTCTCTGTATGTCTTTTCTTAAAGTTAGCATGCAACCAAATCGAGCCTCGGCCCATCTTGTCAAACCTGCACAGAGAACGTTATTAAACCTCTTCGACTTTTAAATCGCAAACGATGAGTGGCCCAAAGCCCTTTGATCAAGCGACAACCACCACCACTTGTGTCCTGTGGAAACACACACCATGTTCATCAGCATAGAAAATTTACACAATAGTCCTTGATTAACTATGTTCGCCCGACCACAGTATATAGGTGATCTGATATTGTAAAAACTCCATTCTACTTTGTAATCTGATAATTGAATACTTCCCACCATTTTCTCCTAACCATTACTCTTTAACTATTTTTTTTCCATATGTCACTGATTTATAAGAATAATTTCTCCTGCCAGTGATACTGAAACACTACAGTAACTACTGTCTAGTAGAGCTAATATCTGATGCAGATATATTTACACAGAACCTGCTTGCGTCTGACACCTGTGTAGAGCTATTAAAACAAAACCCTACCCCAACCCCAATTACACTCTCTCTATAATCGATGCTAGGTCTGACTCCCACTTGAATGTCAACTAGTTGTAAGTCAGAAACAAGACAAATTAATGGAGCACTAAACTTACAGCAGAACCATACTCCTCAGATATAAGCCGTTCTATCACCAGGAAGCACGTCTTCTCCCCACTGATTGTGGAATAATCTCAGTACAGTTTATAATTATTTTTGCCCCGGGCCTCATAAAAAATATGGACTAGCTGTTCTAGAAATTCATCATGGACTTTCATGACTCCAAATTCAGCGCTTAATGTCATTCAACTCGCGACAATCAGTGGGCATCCTAGAATGGCAGGACAAATGTTGCCTTAAAAATTAGTGTCAACACTGGCGAGAAAACAAAGATAAGAAATGTCATCTAGGCAATGTCTGTTAAATGTTCTGAATTACTATATACTAACATATCATGACTCAAATTACCATATCGCATGAGAGGTTATCTATATTATTACATGAAAGGCCAATTAACGAAAAAGGGGTGAATATGCACATGAAAGACATCCGCCTTCTCTTTCTAGTAGCCGTGATGCAAAACCCCCCCCCCCCCCCCCCCATTGCTAATGAATACAAAATTTGTCTTGGTCAAGTCTCTCCAATAATTACTCGCCATCCCAGAGATTTCATGCCCTCTTCCCAAAGCTGTTAGATTCTCATACACATACAACTGATGTAGTGATGTGGAAAATTTCAGGCGTATTAGAATAGCTGCTGGTTACATTTCATGCACTGACTATGATAATTTCAGCAGCCATTTCAGAAAGACAAAAAAAGGTCTATACCGCGTCTGCAACACAGTGGAAAAGCGTTAAAACAAATACATTACACTTTGTCACCATGGCAACTTTGGTGTTATTCGGTTATGTTTCATCTGGATAGAATGCTTCTTTCATCAGTTTCTTACCATCGAACTATAACAATCACCTAACACAAGGTTCTATGTGTAGGACAATACACATTACAAACTGTCTGTTGGTCTCTCTCGTTGATCTCTCATTGAAACCAGCATCGATTCGTCCATAATCTGGCTGAGGCGTTAACAGACGAAGACAACTCCCAATCGACACCAATGAACGCAGAAGACTGAGAATGTCACTGCAGAGTCGGCATTCAACCAGTACAACGCACGCATGATTCACCGGCTGCGACCTAATAGATCTCATAATGCATAGCGTCTCTCTGTAGGGAAGCCCAAAGTCGCACTATCTCCTCTAGCTTCCAGTGTTTACACTTTAAAACTATCTCATACAAAGAACACAACACTGTTTGCACATTAGGTGACATGGCTTCTTGTTTATTATGAAATATCTGAAGAGAACTGTAGTTTCGCAGCTGTAAGATACTCAGTAAAGCACCAAATGCGTGCTAGTTAATCCACGGTGCGAAAATGTCCCTGCACACATGCGTTACTCTTTACTCTTTTTTTTAACTTGTACATTATGTGACCTTTAATAACAGATTATTTCTTCACAAGTAGGAAGCAACTGGTGAGGTTGAGACGTCACAGACAGACGGTTAGGGAAGCGGAGAGAAAATATTAGAAGAAGACAGACGGAAGTCGATGTTGTTGGTTTGGTACTTTTCCTGGGGATCTTATCCGACAAATACAAAAGATTCAACTATGGCAGTAAATGGCCAGACCTTCATTGCTGTAGAATAAAGAAGGAGTACTTCGTCTAGTCTGCTCCTCTTTGATTCCGAGTAACACACAGCCAGCCACCTACCTTCCCTGAAAATCATGTGTGACTTCCTCCAGCTCAGCATACCCTTTACTCCTCATATTCTCCTTTACCACCCTTATCTCCCAGTCCTCTCACTCTGTTACTTGTTGTTACACCTCATCCCTGCTTACCAACATCTTTGCTGCCCTTCCGATTTTTCACCTCACTTTCATTGTTATCTACCCATCGTCACATCCATCACCCCTATTTCCCTCCTCAGACTCCTCCCTCCCTCTCCCGCAGAGATATTTGCAGTAGACTATCTCTCGGTTCAGCTGTGTGACCACGGAAGGGCCAGCAGGTCATTCCTCCTAAGCCCCAGCAGTCTCTGCAGCTCATGGAACCAGCAGAAGTAGCATGGGAGTACTGGTCATATTGATCAAACATGACAGCGTCACCGCTTGGCAGCTACAGGATTTATTGAGCGACTTGGATAGTCTTTCATACCTAAAATAAATACTCATCTCATCCCATAAAGGACAAATGTCATGTATCCCATATCAACCAATATGATGTGCTGGTATCCGCTTTCCTAATCGTTCTGAACCAAGATATTGTTCATCAGTATTTTCTTCCGAAGGTGATGCCTACTCACAGGATTGACTCATTACCACAATACTCGCTACCTGGAAGGTGGTGTACACGCAGTAGTGTTTTCTTCCTTTGTTACGCTTTGAGACACGAAAGAGGAGTGAGATAGTGAGTGAGTGATTGTAATGAACTATTTTTGTTGGTTTGTGACAAGACAGGGCCTCCTCTGACACATCAGTAAGGAAGGGAGGGGCAAGGACAGGTCATGCTGATGATAACTTTAGGCTGGAACTCTGACGCGGTGCTCTCACCAAGCGTGGCAGACTATATTAAAGGTTAACACAGGTTTTTCACTCTAAATTAAACCGAGATTTTTTCCATCCTATAGGTCGAGGTGGGTGAAAGCAGTGAGAAAGCCACCAAACTGTCGGCTGCGCATGTAGATCGAAACACCCCTCAATCCTCCCACCAGACCAGCTGTGCCCAGGGGAAGCAGAGTTTGAACAAGAGCACAACCTTGTTAATATATTGGGCACAGCTCTTTTTAATTCACAGCTTTTCTTCTCAACATCTGCCTCACAGGAATGGCTTGTGCAATTGCGGGGCAAGCTCTGTCGAGTGACCGGCTTGCGACATACGGTAAACGCTTAAGAATAAGTGCGCCGAGTCGACTACTGCGGAGCAGTACTGAGGGAAGCACCCAGGTGACACTTGCTGGGGTTAAGAGACAACGAGTTTGCACCTGGCCTCCCCGGATGCGACCGGAGAGCGTCGCGTCGACCTGTCAGTACAGACGACCCAGACTAGGTAACAACACCACCGCGGTGCGATAACCACAGAGAGATGGAGAACGAAAAGCTGGCCCGGCTATCCTAGTCAATTAAAAAGAGCTGTGGCATCAATGCCTGACCTTTACACAAGGTTCTTTCCTCTTTCACCACTCTCTTCCCTCGGGGCCAACCAGGTCTCTCTGAGCTTCGGGCTGGCAGTACTTGATGTTATTCTCGACATACACTGGCTCAGCGAGCCATTAGGCTTGTCTAACCTGATCAACTCGCACCCTTACATTCTACATGAATGACCGATTGTATACGATATCGACTCCTCGCAGATTGGATCGCAGCATCACATCAAAATCCTCCGCGAATACTACTGTGAGTGTATCCAGCATGTCGTCGGTAAAACACCTTATACAATGATCGATACTATCTCGCGGATAAACGTATATTCCGTCTCTCAATCACTATGGAATCAATGCCCTCACCCATTGTCGACTCGCTCGTGTCGTGCGCAGCTGCATAATTCTACTCTCTACAAGGCTGAGGCAGTTTCTCACCTTCCTCCTCCTACCAATAGCGTTGATGGATCCCTCGCCAGAAAAGTATCGCATGGGAATCCTATGCCCGCAACCTGATGAAGCTATCGAATTACCACGACGGCCGGAGCGTAGTGCTTCGTGGCGATGTGATCTATATCATCCTCGATGATGATAGTCGCTGCTCATCACGTATTATCACGATATAATCGATTATGCTAGCAAATAAGCACTTCCTCCCGTTCTAGATCTTCGAGGACCCTATATGCGCCGCTTATATATATATATATATATATGTCCTCACAATACCTCCCCGGTCAGTGTGCCATACTCGTCTATACAACTAAGCTGTTGTTCACGCTTCTCCTACACCTCTTACCATCCCCGAAGTGCACTACCTCAAGCAAGACGGCTAATCCTACATCAGATACGATCGTATTCTAGACGGCACGCCCACCCGAAATACTATGCCGAATATCAGAACTGGTGCAGAACACCGGCTGATTAGTCTCTCCTCTCCACTAAGCCACCTTGCGTTGCTCCTTCCGACATAGGACCGATCCATGTCCTACTCCCCTGCAAAACTATAACTCTGAATCTCCGTCTAGACTCGGCATGTCACCGAAAGCTTCACTATAGCATGCAGGTAGAATCTGTTTGAATGTGATGTAAACACCTGCAAGCTGGGTCTGACACATATACGCTGATAAGAGAGAAGCGAGGGCGGCTTGGCACGCTGATGCAAAGACAAGAGACAGACAGAAGACATATCTTCTTATGGATATCAACACTCTACGTCTTATATGGCCTCTGAACGTGCAGCCTGCAGTCATTCCTTGTAAGACCTCGCTTCTGTCTCTCGCCTGACAGATACCTTCACATGCGCTGTGCCTCCTGTTGCTTGTGCCTCCATGACATAAGGCCAAGACCATGCACATGCCTCAGGCAAAGATGGGAGAAGAGTGAGACAGATAAAAGGGAGAGTTCACCGTGCGATGCTGGAAAAGATCTACTTTTACTCTTGGTAATGGAGGATTTTTACAAGTACCATCAACACCCATGCGCCCCGTCCGTTTATCTAGAGATAATTTACATTTGCTAAATGGTGAGCTCCTTCAAAAAAAAACTGAGGGCATGAGTACAGCCAGTGGAGCGAGAGATTATAAAGAGGGAGAAAGACAAGGAAGCTGTAGAGAAGAAAGCAGAGACCTTAAATGGAACAGGGGATGAAAGTATTAGAAGAGAAAGATAGGAGCGGACAATACAGGAAGACAGATGAGTCAGGGAATGAGTGTAGGGAATATTTACATTGCATGTAAGCTACCAAAAGCCCCCCCCCCCCCCCCCCCCAACACACACATACTCCTCCATGGAGTACGAGTGCAGATCACCACTATCTCCTCCTGAGTTGCACCTCCATTTTATGCTCCAGCGGATGACAATAATTTAAGCCTCCCGATATGCAAATGTCCTTAATTGGACTGTCACAAGTTCCCAGGCATCGTCAACTTTACAAAATGACTGAGGCTGGGAGCAGATTGGATTTTGGTGGCCAATCTTGTACACTTAATTTTCAGTAATTTTGCAAGCGTCTCACAGCGGGGTCCTGCGACATGCCACTTACAAGAATATATATACCAGCTGGAAGAGGTAAAAAGAAAAAAAGAGAGAGACTACTTTCTGTCTTGTCATTTTCATTCTCTGCCTCATCTCTTTCTCTCTCTATACCCAATTACCCCCATCTCAACCAGGCCCTTCAATACTCATGCGACTCGTCTTGTTTGTACCTTTTTAAAACCTCTATGACTATAGGGATGGAGCCTCCCCCCTGGAGGCTCTTGTTGTTCCCATTCTGTCATATAACTATATTTTCTTCTGCACTCAAAACTCAGCCACGTTTAGAGGAACACGTTTTCTCTGCCTAGCACAAATCTAATGGCTTTGTTTTTTTTGTTTTTTGAAGATTGGGAGCGCACATGCATGAGTGTCTGACGTCAGCTACCACAGGAACACACTGTAATTCATGAGGATTAATATAATACTCATAATACATGAATATTCCATGGAGTTGTAGTGGTCGTGTTTTCTCTGAGGGAGAAGGAGCCAGAAGCATTCATTAATGTGTGTGAGTCTGTGTTTGCGAGACCGAAATCAGCTCATGCAATAAAAACCTAATGCATTTAATGTATTCTCCTTTCAGGTAAATAACCTTCATGTGCAGCCTCCTGGATATTGTCATCTGGAGTGATCCAAGGCTATTAATTATCCCTGTCGCTTCCCTGTCATGTTTTTGTGTAATCTTTGTTTATTTAAAACATCCATTTTTCCATGTTTGCTAGAGGACCGCCATCAATTACTAAGCAAGCGTTAAGTGTCAAGTCAGTGCACGTGTTTCATTTTAATGCAGACAGGAGAAACCTGCCTCACATATAACTTCCACCGCCTCCTTTCCACATGCAGCCGGTTACAATGAAGGATTGTTAAATCGCAATCTATTAAATGAAGTTACTTCATGTTTTTGCAATTTATCATAAGTATTTTCTTTCAGCAGTCCTTTTTCCTCCCGGTGCACCCATCCACACCTCCACTCACCCACCCCATCCAGCCTTCTCTCAGTTAATTGAGAAAACATGTGGAAATCATATTATCCATAATGACATGTGAAGAAAAGAATAAAAGATGAAACACCGGTGTGGAGATAGCAAGCTTGAGCCCAATGAGGCTAAAGCGGGCCTCTGATCACGAGCATCACTGCGAATCCCCCAGGTTGTCGTGGATGCACAAATCCCACAATGCCTCATCTCACTTTGAAAAATTAGTGCTATCCGTTCGATATATAACAGCGGAGAAAGGAGTGGATGATTTCTGCGGTGATTTCACTGTCAGGTGATTAAGGCTGCGAGACATTTGGTGGAATGATGTTTTAATAACCTTTGCGCTCTGAAATACAGAGCTACAGGTCCAAGGCAATCCCAGAATTAACTACATGGATGTGGGCGCGGGATTAGTATTAAATTTAAAGCTCTGACTGTTTCTATCAAAAGGAGATTTTCATTCATTTCTCCATGCTCTCCTGGGTGATGTTTAATAACGGCAGTTCATTGCTTTTTTATTCAGTGTGACAGACAATTTCTTGCCCTTGTATGAAGACTGTACCCATTCAGTAAAAGTCTAAAGGGAATGAAAGAGTAAGGGATTAATAAACTACAGCCAAGGTAAATGAAGGAGAGGCGTGGAGATTGACTGTGTTGCTGTGTTGAATGCTGATCTTGAATGTTCCTTCACAGAAAATCAAAAGCCTACAAGTGTGTTTGTCTGAGTCTAAACAGATCTGGTTGAAGTTTTTCATGAAGTTGTTTCCAGAGCAGTGTCTCATATATTGGCTAAAGTGTGTGTGTGTGTGTGTCCGGTGCATCTCTCTCCAGCTCCAAAGAGGAGGCAGAGAAAAAGTAGGTGATGGAATGATAGCAAGATGAAAAAAGAGAGGGGGGGGTTCAAGTGGAGAGGAAACTGTCAAATTTCAAAGAGAAAGGGAGGTCCTCCTTGGAAAACAGGCAGAAAGAGCAGTGAAAGTCAGAGGGAATGATTTGGAGATAGGACTGGTAGCCAGATCAGAGATATCGCAATGAAAAACACAAGTATTCAAGGGTAGACAGGATGAACCTCGAAATTTTAAGTTGTATATCAAAAGCGGAGCTGAACTCTTTGAAGCGCAGCAGTGATGTACTGGCAAGTGATGAATGTGATATTGACAAACTGCTAAAACATGGATCACTCTCATGGAGTGCTTCTTTCGAGAGTTGAACTTCGGTGGAGAGTCTTTGAAACAACATCCTTCTCTCTATCAGACTGTGACGACTCAGAGCAGACCTTTGGTCTCGTCCTTGTATGTTCGCCTCCCGGAGGAGCGCTCGAGACAGTTTGTTGACAGTGTAATTGCAGGCCTTGAGGCTTGAATACAAATTTCAACAAACACCAACGGCAAATATTCACCGTCACTGGTTTTGTCAAACGTGAACTATGAGCTACTGACACTTCCTGATCACATACGTCAATGTATTATGCAAAGAAATGCAGCGACAGTGATAATCAAACATAATGTAAGTGCTAGTTTCACACCTTATGTTCCTGTGATTATATTATAGTTCTCACGTAATGGAACATGAAATTCAAAGGTCCCACTTTTATGACAATTACTTTCTGTGTTAATTCACTGAACAGAGGTGTAGGATACAGATGCAAAAATATTTATTGTACAGGTTTGAGCTACAGGACGCCATTACAGTAATTTCCCCCTTGAAACAGAACATTTTCCTACACCCAGTTGTCTCCCATAAGAATCAATATTGTTAGCAGGTTTCTCAGTTTTAAATTTTACTAACTCTATCAACATTTATTTCATGAGTTATTTCAAATTACAAAATTAAATTGCTGGCTGTTGCCTGATAAACATGCATTGCAAACTGGTATATATGGTTTGTTAGAAAAACACCACTCACCAAAAACGCCATTCAGTTTTGATGGGAGGATACCAACAGAGCGATAAATCTGGCAATAAAAAAATCTAGCACCATCTGCCACATAGCTTTTAGCTAGCTAACAGTGGGGCACTAGCTGACAGCTATTAGCTAGCAAAAAGCAAATAATAGTCAGAATCCTTTAGTCATATCCTTTAAAAAAAAATCACATTCATATCTCATTCAACTTAATCGGGATCTTCCAACAGTCATTGCTCAGCAGCAGCTTGTTCTTCCTGTCTGTGACATTACTTTAGCTCATCTTAGCTAACGTAGCTTTCAGCTCAGCAGCCACAGAGAAGACTGAGAAACTGACATCCAATATTGTGACTTACCAGCAGTTGATATACTACTAAACCTAATTATACTAGTAGCAATAATGAGAGGAACAGTGAATTAGTACCAATAATGATACTGTTGAGAGTGTATGGAAGGGCTTGAGTAGAAAAACTTGGAACATCTGCAAGATCAAAGTACAGATCAACAACATGACAATATTGCTCGTATAGCAGAATTTCAGTCAAACAGAAGTAAATGCACTTCAGATTTGAAGTACATGAAGGACAAAGCCCCCAAAATCAGTTTGTGATTTCAGCAGCAATTGAAAGCCTTGGTTTGAAAGCAACCACATCAGTCAAGCATCTCTGCTTCTCAGTGGGATGAGGAGGTAGTTGACTGGAAATTCTGCTTAATGGCATTCAAGAGAACCTAACACGTGTTCCTTTTCGCTTCCTTTTGAAAGAACAAAAGGGTAAGTCGCGGCACTGACTCCACTTGCTCCCCTCTGCCAGTTCTGTAACTCATCAAAAGACAAAAAAGCTAAAAGCCTGGAAAAAAAAATCTCATTACAAAGACTATTTCCCTCATCTGTGTGGTTCAGTGAGGAAGCAGATTGCATTTCAGCACTTCATTAATAAATGAGTATGTGAACAATGGCAGAGTGATGGCTCCATTGTCTTGAAGCCAAAGACTAAGGCACTCAGAATGCCAGAAGCAAGACAGTCATTATGCTGCCTGCACTTTTCAGCTCAGAACTGTATAGAAATAAGTTTGCATGAATTAACATTATCACTGATTAACACTGTGCTTGAGATCGAATTTACAGGTTTCCTGTGTTAGTAGTTAAATCCTTATCTTGGAAAAACTTTGTTCTGTCCATCTGTTTACTATCGGCCCCTCATATACGCCAGAAATGGCTGTAATTAGACTGAAATCTTCCACAAAGAAAGAGCTGTCATCTGTGGGAAAATGATGCATCTGCTGTGGACAGTGCTGAGTCTCAGGGAGGATAAAGGATGTCACTCTAACCTCTGAATGCACCAGAGCTGGATGAAATCTGACAGGGGGAAATTATTTGAGCAAAGATTAAAAAAGAGTGCGTAGGAAGCGGGGAAGGAAAGTGAGGCCTTGTTCTAGGTCAGAATACAAGCACAATGACTAAAAGAGGAAGGAGAGGATGATTTGTGGTGGGAGGAATGTCTGAACAGACAGCACAGACAGATTAAAGGAATCTGACAGCCTTGTGGTGGAAAGGATTTTTTTTAAGATAGACTATCTCTCTGCAAAATTATTTCAATCTGTTACTTTTTAATCATGGTTTTAAGCAACAGCTTTGAAGTAGGGGATTTTGAGGGAATTGAGACAGCAGCACCTGTTGAAAAAAAGGGAAAAAAACTGTTGCCTTATTAAAAGCAGCCCCCTGGCCCCTCCAAATTCTCATTCAGCTCATGAAATGACTTTTAAAAGGCATAGAGGGTCTCCCATCAGAAAGCTCCTTCTTTAACTTCACATCTATATTTTTTCAGCCGTGATAGGCCTAGATAAAAGTGACTCGTAGTTTCCATTTATACAGTTTGACAGGGGATGAGTTCATTTTAGACTCCGCTCATATTGGATCAATATGGGGCTTTTTGCATAATGTGTGACACTTTTGCTCACTGATGCATGCTGAGCTTTAATCTGACTGGAATGACACTCAGTAGTTCACATACCCCATCCAAGGCCAAACAATCCTACACACGTCTGTGAGATCCAGGTTGTCATCTGGATCTGCAAATTGTGCAAAGTCATAGATCTAAACACCATAAATACATCTGAATTTTTACATCAAGATCCAAATATTCTTTACTGAGAAACTGATGGAAGTGTTGAAAAATCTCACAATGTTAGGGAAAGTGATAAGAAAATATTCCTGGAGCTGTCGCTTTAACCAGATTGGCACAAAAATTGTATGGGTCCTTCCCTGGCCCAGCACCCTCCACCAAGTTTGATGCAAATCAGTTCTGTACTTTTTGCACAATCTTGCTGCCAAACACAAACAAACAAACAAACAAACAAACAAACAAACAAACAAACATGGGTGCAATAATAACCCCCTTGACGAAAATCAAGCAAAGATTCTGTCTTGGAAATGTATTTTTTCCTATCAAGACAGAAAATGTTTGATTTGCCTTGTCAACACGTGCATCTTTTACTTCAAAGCGCTCTGCACTAACTTGTCGTTTACAAAGGGATAAACTGACTGTAGCCTTAACCTTTATCCTCCCTACTCATGATGTAATTCATCTCACTTCCAAACATTTATTCCAGCTCCGAGTCACGCAACATATTTCACCTTTCAAATGAAAACCCTCTCAATCTCTCTCGTTAATAAACACATTGCAATGCTCATTCTTCTCCACCTACACATTGTACGAAGCTCGCTGATTCCGTGCTAATGAGATACTTTTCATAATTAGCTTGAGATCTGTTTCCCAATCAGACAGACAGTGAGAGGCTAATTAATCACAGCACATTAGCCAGCCTGTATGTTTACTCGTGTCTATTTGCTTTGTTTTACGGCAGTGGATGACTATGCAATATCGCCTGCTGTTTTCAGAGTAATGGGAAGCTGTTGGATTCAGAGAAGAACGCCAAGGTCAGAGATAACTGATTTTTATTAATGCCTTGAGAAGTACAGGTTTGTAAATGCGGCAAAATTAGAAATCAGAAACATTGTTTGTTCAGGAGCAGGATGATTGCTGTCAGTCAGAACACAGGCGGGAATGCAAAGTACTCAGAGTGTGAGAGAAGGCAAACTGCATACGACACATCAGAGCCAACATAAAGGGTTTAACATAATTTATGCAGCATGAACGTGCATGTGTGTGTGTGTGTGTGGGTGTGTGCGTGTGTGTTTATGAGGTTTTATGAGCTTGTCTTACCCACCACTGCTGCTGACTGAGCAGCGTGTGCATACGCGGGTCACCGGTGAGACATTAGCTCAGTGTTCAAACAAAATCCGCAGGGCTCCGGGGACCAGTAAAAGTGAAGGATTTACACATGAAAAGCGTGTTACGCCACGAGGAAATGTTGTATGTGTTTGCCGGCAACAGAAAACCAGGAGTGACTGACAACCAGCTAACCTGTGTCAAATAACAGCGTTCAGCGCGGCTTTTGCCCATTAACCCTGCTGACCTGGCACTTTATAACGCTACTCAGTACAGTGGTAGTAGCCTCCAACAAAAGACACTCCATCTTAATAATCTAATGGACCACTGAGCTGGTCTCACACATTATCCACTGCTATGGAGTTCAGAGTACACAGCCTCAGTTGAAAAGGCAGCAGAGTGAATATTTCAGGATGTTCCTTACACTTGCACATTGTTCAGGTTTAGCTCCCATTGTCAACGGAAGTGAATCATAGTTAGCACAACATAACTGTTATGAATTCACAGACCACTAAGAATCTACCATATGCTTTTGCTACATTATAAAAGCAACCTTTTTTTTTTTTTTTTAATTAAAATCTTTTTTTTTTACCAAGGCCAAACTCTTACAGCTGTTCCAAATGCTCACGCTCCATCAGGGTGAAAAGCCTGTCATCATCCAGAGGTAAACGTTGCTTAAATAAGTGGATAACGCTGCATTCATGCCAACAGTCTTTCTAGGAAGACATTGATGATGTTGTGCTAGTTTGTGCAGACAAATTCAGTGACGGAAATAGTTGTAAAATACAGATAGCTCGGGAGAGTTCAAGCCCACTCTGAGCTTCAAAACCAGTCTTCTGAGACCTATGGGTGACGTCATGGAGACTACGTCCATCTTTATACAGTCTATGTGTTTTAGTTGCTTAACTGTGACCACACTGTATTTGCATAAACTGAAGAACAAATATTGTATGTATATTGAACTACATACTTGGATATTGTAGAAATAATTCATTAAACGACAGCTGTTCAAAAACCTTAACATTAAACCTAATCTGGAGTTTTGCATAATCGCCCTGTCAACACTGTCAGGTGTCAGGATTGTTTCTGTACCAAGCTGAAGCATCACTCTGGTACTTTTCACTTTTCTGGCACAATTTCAACAACATGACTCCATGTATAGCTGTCACTGGAATGGAAAAACTCAAGTTGATGACTGACAGTTCATGCAGGCACTTGTCAACTAATAAAACTATATGTTATGACAGACTAGAAGCATATGCTCACAACAAGTTTTGCTCATAGCACATGTGACTCATGAATAAAAACAGTCCTGGGTGTAGTAGAAAGCTAAAGATGTCTGTTTTCTTGATGTTATCTTTTGCATATGGCTGTATCACCTACCTTTTAGTATTTTATTTGTTTCTTAGGGCGAGACACCTGCATTTTGTCAGACATAGTCACGCATTCATGCATAAAACAATGAGTCTATCTATACCTGTACTTTTCACTCTTTCTGACATGCTGTCTCTGAGATTTTGAAGCTCATGAGCTGCTGCAGCGCTGCAGTGATGGCTGATGTCAGTCTTAGCCAAGCTTTCAGGCACAGCACTGCCACATTTCCTGTTGTTCCAGACCAGTGAGTGCGGTGACGGTTGCACCTTGCTCAGCAGTCCGAGACGATTACTGGACAGGTTTGGAGTTATGTAAAGGACAAGCAAAGGAAATAGTCTGGGCTTATCGGTATTTTTCTGCTGAATTAAACTGGATCTTGAGGTCCTTTCAGGTGAGCACAGATGGGAAATTCATTGTTTCAAATCGTGCATATTAACAAATAATCAACATTAAAATGTTTGCCAGATATACTGTATATATGTGCATAGCAATCACATCATTGAAATGTGTGCAGTGTTAATTATCCTGAAGCAGGTGGTGATTTTATGAGGTTATAAATGAATATAAAGGTGTTTTTTTCCCCATCACCCATTGAGCAGCATGACCACCATCAGTCAGACATCACTTGTCAGTACCTTAAATGTACTGTAATTAAAACCTGGCCGGCCTAATAAATGAGGCTTAACCTCTACCTGAGCACTGCCCTGCCCCGCCGCCCCGGCTGTTCGCTGGACGAGTGCAGGATTCACCTCTACTAATTACTGGATAACTGTCTCTGCCCTGAACTGTATCTGCCTGGTTGGAAATCACTGTTTAGGGAGGTAAACACATGAGGGTGACTGGTGCTGTGTGTGTAGGTCTGTTGGCACAGCTCAAAAAGGTGCACAGGGACAGAGGTAAGATGCACAAAATATGTGGAATGTGGATGAGAGGAAATAAAAGAGGGAAGGGAGGTGATGTTAATGTTCTTGTTTGTTAATAAGTCTCATTTAGGAAATCCAGGAATACCCATGTGTTCTGCCTGCTGTGTGTGTGTGTGTGTGTGTGTGTGTGTGTGTGTGTGTGTGTGCGTGTGTGTTTGTGTTTGTGTGTGTGTGTGTGTGTGTTTCTCATTGTGTGGCTGTCAGTCTGTGGAGAGCCAAAGGACATATGCTGGTCAGCCAGCTACCCTCCCTACTGTCTCATCATTTTCTCTCTTTCTCCCTGTAGAGTGGCCATTACAGTGAGCCCCCTCAGGCCATGCCACAGCATATGCACACACACACACACACACACACACACACACACACACACACAAACAATGAAAAAATGTTTTTAGTAAGCATACACACATGCACATTAACACACACATACACACACAAACACTTCATCTCCATCCATCCATCCATCCAGCCCAGCTCGAGGGCCTCTGTGAGTGGGCTCCAGCCCCCATGCTGCAGCCCCATGCATGGGCCTTGGCCACATTAGCAGCCTGGCGGGAGATAGGCTGGCCGGGCTCGCCAACAGCCTCCAGCTAACGTCCTCCCACAAGAGCTGGCACCCTTTAGACGAGCTGGAATAGTCACAAAGTGGGAAGAATCTAATCCGGTTTGACTTTTTTTTTTTTTTTTTTGCAGTGTCCTCAACCACCATGGGCCTTATTTGGGCCACTCTCCACTCTAAATAAATATGAAATATGAGTCCTGTATGTGGATATGTGCTTACTGGGAATTATTGGATTAAATGGTTGCAGCACAGAGGAGTAGCACTAAGAAAGAAAAAAAAAGCTGTGATGCAGCAGTTCTACTACATGAAGCCTATTTAAGCTCCTTCGGCGTGATATCACATCACATCACATGACAGCTTAATATGGTTTATATCCTTATTGTAAGTAAATCCTGCAGCTACGCTTCCCTGTGAGGATTAACACCTGAGTCATTGTTAACTGCCTCCACTTGGTCTGAGTTTGCCCGCCTTTACCGCTGTTGCTTAGTCTCCGGTTAACAATCGCTAGGACTGAGATGTGCCGTACCTGCGTAGGGGATGGGGGCGTCTTTGTCCAGGGCCACCAGCGGAGGATCCAGCAGAACGATGTCAGTGTTTTCAGTGATCACCCCATGGTATGATGTCTCAATCCACGGCTTGTGTTTATTCACTGCAGAGACAGGAAGCAAAGTGTGAGATGTCAGGGAAATACTTGTGCTACAAGGTACAACAGAAGTGTCAGTCTTCATGCACTGAGATATACATCTTCAATTTCACTTCCCCTGTAAAGCTGTCCATAGGTAAATGATTTAGACATGCACACACACAGACAAATACAGTGTGCAGAACCACAAATACATGCACATTTCACTCTGTTCTTAGCAAAGCTCCTCCAGCCTCAGCTTCAACAAGACATTCTTATTTTGCTAATCTCCCCACCACCACCTCGTCTCTCTCTTTTCTTCTCTTCTTGCTCAAACATCCCCTGCAGGTTTCAAAGTACCAGTGCCATGCTTGATCAATGACCACCACTGTGCTGCCAGTAGAAAACTGTATCCAGGGCCAAGTCTAAACAAAGTTCATGTGCTGAGGGCCTGATTAAGGGCCATAATTGAGTAACGGCCCCCTGGGCTGTGTGTGGCACCATGCCGGCCCACTTGCCATTTCTTCCCCCATCTTACAGTCAAAAGAAGAAGAAGAAAAGAGTGCTGGAAAACAATTGCAACCCTCATGTCCTTCTTAGTGCATTTTAGCTGGGCCAGAAAAATTACAATTACACTTTGGGCTGCTTTTGAAAGTTCAAGTTCAAATTGATGGATTGAAAATGACACAAAGCAATGCTGTAATTTAAGGTCCCCTGAGAAACATCGCTTAAAAAAATACATATTACATGCTTGAAATGAAGTGCACAAGCAATAATTACTCTCCATTCAGCGAAAAGAAATCCGAAGACTGTGGATTCATCCTAAGTGGGCCCGCTAATCAAACTGCCATTGTTACAGACCCCCTCAATTATTCCCTGAATGCCAGTAAAAGCCACTTGGCAACGCTCAAATGTACTCTTTCCAAACAACCCAAACAGACAAACGTTACACCAGACGTCACACTCATTTATAATGTGAGCACAAAAAGAACACTTGTGTTGTTGCTGTTGTGAAACAAATGCAGCTGCATTTTATTTTATTCTCATCATTTCCACACAATGTTTTTGCTGCTCTTAAAATCTAATTAGTGATTTCTAATCAAGTGACATAGGAGGTACATCTGCAGCTGCCAGACAGTGGAAGAGCTAGTTCTGTTTTGATTAAATAAATAAATGTATGTTGACTTATTTGTGTTGAGGAGGAAAACAACCATCCAAATATACCATCTAAATTGGTGGTATAATGACGTCCTTTATTGTCACAATAATCTGTCTGCTGCAGCCATAAGTCTGACTGCACAGACCACCACCAACCAGTTGAAACACATTAACACTGTATGGTCACACTGTGCATGAAAATGAGTTAGCAAACATGACGAAAAAACTAAATATTTAGCTAAAAGTAATGAATGGTTGAAATAAACAGCCAAAATGAAAGCTACATGAATTTAGTTTTGTTTGTTTTCCTTCTGGAAATTGTTTTTGTGTCTGTGGCAATTGTCAGACATTAGAGTTAAATACACTGGACAAAAATATAAACACAACACTTGTTTCTGGCTCCCACTTGTTTTATGTTAAAATTAAAGACTTTTTCTAAGCGCAGAAAAAGACATCTTTTTCTAGTTTCTAAGTTTTCTTCACAAATGTGTTTAAATGTGTTTAATCTGTTAGTGAGCACTTTCCCTCCATCAAGATAATCTGTCCACCTGACAGGTGTGGCATATTGAGATAGTGATTACACAGCATGATTATTGCACAGGTGTGCCTCAGGCTGGTCACACTAAAAGACCACATTAAAATGCGCAGTTTTATTTTGAAAAAAAAAAGATTTATAAGTTACTGAAGAGAGGATTTCACTTGACTTGCGCTACAGATGTGCATTTCTTTTTTTTGTGGATCAGAAAATAGGTCAGGATCTGGTGTGACCGCCATCTGTCTTATCCAGTGTACAACCCCTCTCCTCAGTCAGAGTCGATCAGGTTGATTATTTGGACCCCTCCTCGTCAACGGTTATGCAAAGTCGCTAGACATCGGCAGGAACCGGATCACACCGTCGTGCACACAGATTCAGTGTGTGTGTGTGTGTGTGTATGTGTGTGTGTATCCTTTGTGTTTATAGAAAAAGTCTTAGATTTTTTATTTCTATTTGGGAGAAAAGACATGAGTGATGCTTTTATATTTGTATTCAGTGTAGATAAATTGTTGAAAGATTCAGCTTCTGTCACTTTAAGTGTATGAAAAATTACCATCACACTTTTTGTCATGAACCTCAACATCCATTTATATCAATACCTTTGCGACATGTTAGATTGTTTTTTTTGTACTTTGTATATTAACAGCAGTAAACAGTAAAAACACTTAGAAAGATATTGTGAGTGTGATAAAGGGACCAACCTAATTGTTTTGTTATTACGTTTTTGAGGACTAGGGTAGCAGCAAAAAGCTAGTGAGACCTGGGGAAAACATGCAAACACTCCAGAGATACATATTCATGAGTGTCAGCAGAAAGCATGGCTAAGAGCCCTGATACAGTCAGAGGAGATCATTTACAGGGGAAGAGAGATAGGAACACATTAGTCTATTAGGACGTGATAAATATGCATTAGTTTGCTGCAGCAGTGAGGGGTAAAATGATAGGCCTACTGGATTTCAAGTTTTAAATGCCAAACCATGTCATTTTGAGAATGAATAGCTTGCTGACGCTGCTGTTCAGGAATTTCAAGGGGAAACATGATGCATATGCGTCATCCCTGCCAAAGCTACGAGCTAAGAGACGCACAAACCTGTCGAAAAAAGGATCTTTTGTGGGTGTTTTGTGGAACATATTGTGATACGGAACAATTAGCACACGCGGCTCTGGAACTAAACAGCAAAAAACTGGGAAGTGTGTTATCATAAAGAAAGATAGAAAGCAAAAGATTTGAAAGCAGCTGTAAAAAAAGCTAATCTGCTGCTCCGTCTTGGGACAAGTGCACAACCCCAATAAATGTGTAATACACGGTATAACACTATTTGAGCAGAATGCGTGACAGCTAATGAGGAGTCTGGAGAATTGAAGGCACACAGCTAAGGAGCACTCTTGACCTTTAAATCCTTGAAGCATTAATGCTGCTCACCGTGACTACTTAGCAGAGTCAGGCTGACCTAAATGCTCCGTTATCAGCATAACCAAAACATTTTTTTATTGTGAGCGCACAAAGTGATCCAGCTGCAACGCCTCGATACAGCAGCTTTCTCTCAACCGACACAACTCATATAACGATAGTGGGAGACAACTGAAAAGCACATTCTCCACATCGGCGACCTTTGTGATATCGCTGGTGCACAAGATCGGGAGCATCTTTCCATCAGTCAGCGTGACCTAGCTACAAGTTAACGACATCTCAAAGCCTCGCTGGTCTGTGTGTGTGTGTGTGTGTGTGTGTGTGTGGGGATGGAATGGTTTTTCACCAGGAGTGATGAGGACATTAAAGGAATCGCTGCAGTTTCCCGATGGGGTGCCACCTACATGTCAACCCCACCCCTAACCCAGGGCTGCAGCTCATCCAATCTCTGGCGAGAAATACAACGCTGACGGCGTCTTAATAGAATGGGGCCCGTGTACTGACAGCTTGAGACATGCCCTCGAGTCATTATCACAGAATGGATGGATATGCTCCCCTCTTCTTGCAAATAATGCTGACTATCAGAGGTTGAAGAGGGGTGGAGGGGGAAGGTGGGAGTGGAGATATGAGCCAGACCATCAGTTCCAGAGGTTCCTAGGGGAAACATTGAAGCCACGATTGAAGTCGCAGCTGCAAGGCCTTGACACTTAGTGATAGTTCCCTCCTCATTCCTCAATGGCCACTCGAATCAAAGCTAAACACAGTTAATCCACTCATCAATATAAAGGGAACATGACACCACGCACCGCCAAAGCTCGTCTCTCATCATTTCAGTCTGCAGGTAGCGTCAGAAAGAAGCACTCCTCACACTTGCTCTCTTTGCTAAAAAAAAAGTCTTCGAGCCACGTTGTTGCGGTAACCACGCACACCGATGAGAAGATTTGTCCTTTTGACACTTTGATTGAACTCTGCCGCGCTCATCTACACCTCAGCCTCCAGGCTTCAGACATCCTCTAACAGGATGTGTGCTTAAAAACAAAAAAAAAAATCAGTAAACACACACACACACACACACACGCACACACGGGGAAAAAAAACGAAGCCTGAGAAGCACTCCGAGTGACCCCAATTTTTAAAAGCAAACACCTTCATTGGCTACTAAAAGCACTCGGTAAATGGCAAGCGATAACCCCTGTTTGTGAATGGAGGGAGGTCGACTTGCCGGCTTCTTAAGGCTGAACATGACTAGCTGAGACGCAAGGACTTTTAACATCGTGAGGACAGAGCAGGAATAAAACACACTATTTTCTCTTTTATATGTTAACAAGCAGAAGAAACTGCTCTTACCAGACTGTTGTGTTTTCTTATTTGGACCTGAGCTGTGATTCAAACACCATGACCTTTTGCCACTGTGTCACACATGGGGAAAGCAGCAGGGTGAATTTAGTTAACTGGCTTCGAGGCAGACTAGACAAAATTATTTTTACTTTATATACTATCTCTCAGAAAGCCTGTAACCTTATTTTAACCTTTAACTTTGTTTTTTCTTCATTTCTTTTAATAAGAAGCAACTTTTACTGCCTTCAGCTGCACTATATTCTCTGCTCTAGCAACTAAATTAATAAAATGTATTACTCATGTGTTTCAATAATAACCACAGCCTTGTAATTTTGTCTTCTCACAAATGAGTGGAGTTAAAGGCCACTGAATCATTTTTGTTCTTCAAATCCATTTAATTATGGGGTTTGAGGGATACACTTATCAAACCTGTACAGGCTAATATAATCAGGTTGTGTGACAGCTGAGAGGTGAACGCTGGAGCTCGGCTGCCCTTTACCGCTGACTGCTGGTCAGCGGGACTATCTCCCTCCGTCATTTCACTGTCAATTAAAGCAAGAGTCCTGGGTTTGACTCCAGGCTCTGAGCATGGCAGAGGCGCTATAATGGCTGATTAATCTCTGACCAGGCAAAGGTGTGCCACCGTAACTGTGCTGACGGGTGCCACCTTTTACGGGGCGGGTGCCGCAATCAGAACAGGCCCCCGGGGGGACAAGGGAGGAAGAGAAACAGTTGTAATTAAAAAGAAATTTGTAGGAAATTAAACTCTGATTGATAAGGTCAACAAAAGGGGCTGTGATGAATACATCAGCATAATGAAAAGTAAACGTAGCAGAGACAGTCAGCCATTACTGCAACCAACAGGCAATTACAGCTACATGGCAAGCTGGGAGCTGCTGCCAGCGCCGAGAGGCTCAGAGATGTCCATCAGCAGGTCACTGCAAATTATCGAGATACATCCCCGGCTCTGCTAACGTCGAGCTGGCGTCTCAGCTCTCTTTTTTTCTTCCCACTCAACCACTTCATCGTTGCAGTGATGCGTGTCTTCTTTGACCCTTAGAGATCCTCGGTCTGCAAGCTAATAAAACTGACATTACACTGTGCATGAAATTTTTATTTTGACTGCTAATTTATGAAATATATTAGCTGAGCTTTATGGATATTAAAGGTGTACTACAGTGATTTACTGCTGCACTTCCATGGAGCTGATGGACTCAGAGGAGACAGATTAAACACAGGAGGACGGTCAAAAATAGCTGCAGTCAAACTCCCATAATGCAATAATTTTGTTGGACCTTCCTAGCTGAATGCTAACATCTTTTAAACTCATCAACGTTGTTTTCTGACCGTAGAAAGCTCCCTTCACAGCAACAGACGACGTTATACAAATGTTGTTGCTGGTTGAGTACTACTCCTCCTGACGGGTAACCTCACATTTCCTCAACAAATGTCCATTCTCTTATTGAGAAGTGATCCTCTGAATGGGGCTTAAACAGGTGGTTTAACTCTTCTTCATGAGCCTTAGAGCAGTGAAGTCCATGTCTGGGTCAAAATGTTTCTTAATAAATCAGTTTTTACATTTCATTCCTAAGTATTGCAGCGTGGTCTAGTAAGGGTACTCTTCTCCACTATGCACTTATCACCTAATAGGCAAAAATAATAATGAATATAGTCAGTCCTTTTTCATTTTACATTATATGACCAGAAATTCAGAGTTTAATGTACTGGATAAATGGAAGGAAATTTTACAAAATTGAAAAGAACAGATACTAATTTCTGAATGAAGTGGAGGCTGAGTGACAGAAATGTTATAATTATAATAGCAAGTGATAAAACAATGGAATTTGACAATAACCTGTTTCTCGAAAGCAGGATCTTGAAAGCAGATGAGAGGTGACTCTCGGCTCATTTTACCATCACACCAATGTTTGCGACGTTAAATACGACAAAGGAACCAAAGTGAAGATCAAACTGCAGCAGCTGCCAAAGCTCAACAAATAAATATGAGAAAGGCTTTATGCGCTTGGTTAGAATACAAGTGAGTTCATTACTCAGTCAGAGCATACAGAAAAGAAAAACTGTGTTCCTGCCAAAACACCTGGGTCACACTGAGGCCGCCCCTCCACAGTGCGTCTCAGACACTGACACCCTGACCTCTGCTGTGCTTGTTGCAGAGCTCCTTCTGCCGTCCTCTCATCTCAGAACAGCGTCTGGAGGACACACAACGGAAACTAAACTCCACACTTTCATGCCATCTTAAAATATAACAAAACTCACCTCACGTCCTCCGCTCAGATGTAATTGAAAATCATGACGTGGCCGGGAAATAATTCACCTGTTGCACCCAGTTTGACCTTCTTTTTTTTTTTTTTGGATTTAGTTTCTTGTGATTATGAGCTGTTCGTAGCCCCTGGCAGGGTGAGATAAAGCAGGATCACTGTGCTTTTTTGAGTTTTGTTTAGAGTGGAATAACCTAACAATTCACCCTGCATTTGCCCTCGGTGTGTGTAAATGTGTAGGTGTGTAAAACGTACAACATAAGCTTGCGCATCTCTGTGAATGTGTGTTTGTGCAGCTTTTCTGGCCCACGGCAGGTTGTGCATTCTGGCCCTGATCCAAGTACCTGGTGCCTGGTATATGTGTGAGCGTGTGTGTGTGTGAGCGTGTGTGTGAGCGTGTGTGTGTGTGGTAACACGCGGCAGGGTGGTGGTGGGGGCGGTTCAGTGGCCGGTTGGAGAGTAGAGCAGTGTTGCAGCAGGACCCCGAAGCATCTGAGCCTAACAAATCCAAAGCAGCGAGGGCAGACATCAGCCTGTGACACCACCCAGGGAGCGCAATGACCACAGTAAACAAAACACACAAACAGACAAGCTCAAAGGCTGGTAGGCAGAAAAATTGATAAAGGTGTATTTATGGTCTCTTCCATATAGGTTGTTTGTCCCTACCATCTGATGCGACCCATAGACTCATCACCTGAAATGGCGTCATGGTCACAATAATTGATGTTACCTGACTTCCTCCTTTGCTCCCATCATAATTACAATGGCTGCCTGAGGTTGCCTAATAATAACTATGGGTTGTAATGAGCTGCTGGCACAGACGACCCGTGGTGTTGTTTTTTTTTTTTTAGAGGAGGACAGTCTCGGCTGTGCATTACCGTTGATGGGAAAGAAATGCTGAGAGGAGCCAAACGCTGCCACACATATCAAAGTTCCCCTTTATTTGCACCTCTGTGAACAATGGCATTTTTGTTTTGACATTTTCTCCCTTCTGCCCCTCAACATTGTCCCTGCAGCAAAATGGTAGAGCTCACACAAAGGTCAGGCTTTTATCATGAGTTTGTTTTCCATCCACCTTGGCTGAAGTACAACCCCTCACCCCCACCCGCCACCCCCCACCCCCCTCCGGAGTAAGAATACAAGAGCAAAGAGGAGCTGGAGAAAGAGAGAGGCGAATGGGAAAAAAAAAGCACTATACAAATTGTCTGAGTTGGCTTCTTGTGCCTTAAGTGAGTGTGCAGCGGTGTTACTGTATGTGTTGCTCCTCTTTCAGACGGGGACTTATTAACCTGCAGATAGGTAAAAGGCTGACTGCATAGTCACTCTGCTGACCCCCCCCCCCCCATTTCCCCGGGGGAAGAGTGAAAAAATACAAAGTGAGTGATCGAGATGTAGGAGTGTTATGCATTACGTTAGACACAAAAAAAAAAAAAATTGAAAGCATCCATCCAGATGACCGGGAGTGGATGTATAGGAGCTGAGAATGCACTTTCGCTGCCATTACCATCATGACCCCTCTTTATCAAATGGTTTCATAGTCACAAATGTTCCCTCTGTGCGTCATTTGAGAGCCATTATCCTGGTCCATTCTTGTACGTGCAATTTGAGATATGGCATTTACGGCCTCCTGCTTCTCTCACACACATGCGCCGGGAGTATGTCAAGAGAGACACCTACACAGCTAAGTACTGCCAGAGTTTGAAAAGCTATAATAAAACATTAGACGGTACAGGCTATGATGGTGCATTTATCTCAAAATCCCCATATTTGGAACTAGTTTGTACAGTTTTTTTCATATTTTAGCACCAACTGAGCACAAGTAACTGTGAAACTGTGGCATTTCTTAGTCGAAGCGCCATACTGATCTAATCTCAATAATGATTAGGTCTAGTTAGTGGATTTCTCCTTGGGTTGATGGCGGTTAGGGTTAATGTGGCATAAACATCAACCTACTTTCAGTTTGTCAAGTCAAATTAAAAACTTTGTTAAGTTGTCAGGACGATGTCAGTTTCATCCACCGCTGTTGACATTTCTGTTTGAAATGGATTCGGGCTTTAGGTCTGGCCCAAGAAGATAACATCCTCATTCTTCTTAATCCTGCCTACCTCAGCTTTGTAGTCAGGACTGATATTAAAGTGTAACTTCACCCAGTCTAAAAATCCTGCGTGCACTGACAACATATACAGCCCTGATGTGCAATTTGTGTAATTAGAATTAAAAGGAAAATCATTGTGCTGTTCTCTCTCTCTCTCTTTTTTTTTTTTTTTGATCCATTGCACCAGAGGCTGAAATCACCCTAAAACACCACCCTGATTCCTTCTACATGTAGTTGGGGGTACGCACCTAAATCTGGGGCGACCATAGATTGTAAATAAAGATGGACAAAGCCTCTGTGACATCAGCCATAGGTTTCTGAAGAGCGGTTTTGAAGCTCAGAGCGGGCTTTTCCACCATCGCTATCTTGGCAGCGCTTGACTCCACCTACCTCCCAGCTAATCCAAAAATAGTCAAAGAGGTGGGGCTTGTGTGGAGCCGAGACTTCAGCCAGTTTGTGGCAAGCATGTCGCCCACCTGTCACTTAAAGCGGCCCCGCCCCCAATTATACAGAATTTTAAGCCTGGATAAAATTCAAAAGGGTGAATGATATAAAAATTCACTCTGTACATTTGTCAAAGGGGGAAATTAGCGATAGAGACCAAAACTGTTTTTATGTACGAGGCTGTGAACATGTTTATTTGTGCTGTAAATAAACATATAAGCATTTTAACGTGAGAGTCTATGGGGAATGACTCGCTTTTGGAGCCAGCTTCATGTGGCCATTTGAGGAACTGCAGTTTTTGCCACTTCCATGTTGGCGTCATGTTTCAGCCCCGGAGGTTGCTGCTTGGTGGGGACACTGTAACTGGTTCTTATACTACTGAGGAGTTAGTTTTTAAACGACCGAAAAAATAGCAGATGTGTGCGACAACTCGGAGATCTGAAACCAGGCCAATTCAAGTCAAAATTGTTTTTTGTTTTTCTTCATTATTTTGACTTTTCTGATCCACCTGTGTGTGTTTCTATGAGCTGCTATGATGTCTGAGAGGGCAGTGACATTTAACAAGGGCAGAGGTGAACAGGAAGGTGCCAACAACAACAACAACAACAACAACATCCCTGCCCTTTTTATTCTTCAGTTTTGGGGCTTTGTGATGGAGCTGGAGGCAAGTGACACTGAGTGGCAGCATCAAGTGAAGGCTTCATGTCTTTTCCTTTGTTTTTCATTATTTATGAGCTTTTTCCCTCAATTTACTTTTGCACAAATTGCATATTAGAATAGGTGGGTGTACGTGCATGTACAGAGAGAGAACTAAAGATGTAGAAAACCCTGAATATAAAATGGCCACAGTTAAACACTCCCGCTGATTCAAACCTCTTCTACTCTCCCTTGCTGCTCAGTAAGAGTCTCTTGTTTGCAAATGACCTAAAGTGTGCGCTGTGTGTGCGTGTGCATGTGCATGTCCATGTGCATGTGTGTTTGTGTGTGTATTGGTGAACAAGGAGTCAGCGTAAGAGACGGGTTCTCAGGTCTTTTTGATCCCTGCAGAATTTTGTTCTGGCCAGTTTATGTGGCGCCTCAGGCCAGCTGTGAAACAGGGGGTTGAAAACACATTGAGCAAATAAAGGTATCCGCGGTGTAATCCTTTTAGAATGGCTGGGCTTTTGAAGTGAAGGCCGCCGTCTTATGGAACTTGAGGTGCACTATGCACAGTAATCTGGTTACAGAAACGCACACGTGTGTGTGTGTGTGTGTGTGGCTACTTGTGCATGTGTGTGACTGATGAAACACTTAACACATACAGCAGCAGGTCCTGGAGAACAATGTGTCCTTGTGTCTCTTTTTATATAGTCGACTTTATCCGTCTTTTTCCTTCTTTTTTTTTCTATTGATCTTTACATTCATTTTACTTTCAGTCTCCTCTCCACCTTCTCTACCCTTTCATCACTCAAATATATCCAATCAAAAGCCCACTCTTATAAGCTCTTTCACTCTTTTCATCTTAGTTGCTTAGTTATGCCATGAACACATACTCCCCCCCCCCCCCCGAACACACACACACACACACACCCTTAAGTTCTCAATAGCACTTAGTCCCCCGTGTTTCTAAGACTGTGTTCCTGATTCCTCCTGGCAGTCCATTCCATTTTGCCTCTCTCTATCTTTCTCATATCACTCTAAAAATCGAAGGCAAGTGGGCAAGGAGATGTGATGAGAGGAAGAGAGTATCCCTACTGGGACTCTCTCTGGACCTCTGTAAAACACACACACACAGACAGCACATGCACACGCACGTCACACACACAAAAGTAGTTCATCTCTCCTCATCCTGGAGGGATGGAGGGAGGGAGGGGAAAAGCGAGAGACAGCCTGAAAACTAAGACTTGTAATTTCTTCTCCTCCCCCAAGTGCCACTTATTTCCCAAAACAGATAATGCAGAGGAGAGAGCGAGAGAGAGAGTGGAAGTGGGGGGTGGGGGGCGTGAGGTTACAGGAAGAAATAGATTCCAGCTTAACGATGGTGGGATTTGTGGAGCACGCAGAGGGAGTGGACCTGTACCGGTGCTTCCTGTAACGATGGTGACATATATGAAAGTGAGAGAGCAACGTTTGGGGAGATTGTTCTACTGGTCACCTGCTGAGTGACGGGAATAAACATACTTCATGTGTCCCTGGGAGATGATTGAATAAGTCCAACATCTCAGACAGTTTGCCTCAGTCCATTGTCACCGACGATAAAGAAACTCAGTGAATGAATGTGTTTCTCTAAAATAAACTGGACAAAACAGACATAATGAACCGTAGAGTGAAGGACACTTTGACTGTACGAAGCTGCAAGTTATATAATGACGAAAAAATATTTTTTTTAAAGATGAGGAAGGCAGTTGTCAGTTGAAGACAGTTGTTAAAATTTATTGATGGAATCCAGCTTGTACTTTCAACAAAATAGGGACGAGCTCGTCTTCAGTGGTCTAATGATGAAAGCTCTACATATTTAATGCAACAGAGTCTGTTTCAAAGAACGTTCGAATAGTACTTTGGATAATAATGTTGGTTATTGATGTTAAGCACCCACTGCCTGTTGCACCAACTGCAAAGCTCAGTTGCAACTAGTTAGTTTCAACCTAAACTCTCCGTTCTGTTCACTATAGATTAAAAACATGCAGCAGGTTACTGTGACCCATGGTTACGTTTTGTTGTTGGACGACTGATCGCGGCCGCAGTAATTATGACAGGAGCAAAGGGGAAAGTGATTCTCATGTGAAACTAACAGTTTATGTTTTTTCTCTTATCCACGACTGCTGGACAAATTCAACCACATTGTTACTATTGTAACCATGACAACAAAGATCGTCTAATGATGAGGAAGTACTTATTTTGTTACCATTTAGTAGTTTTTGTGCCCTCTCTGTACAGTCCGTTTGTTTATTATTGTAACCATGACGATAAAGGTCCGGTCCGCCTGATGCCGTAGGGGGCACCATTTCAGGAGACTCCTATGGGTCGTATCAGAGGGTGGAAAACAACAACATCATGTCCACTACCTCACTGATGACCAAAGCTTCTGTTGTACTTCCTTTTGTTTTTTTTTATTGAGATGCAAACGGACGTATCACACGTATACAACAAGTCGTCCAAATGAAACAACAACATACCTTGTTTCTCCTTTAGAGCAACACACAGAAGTGCTTTCTGCTCTGACTCAGGATGTGACAGCGCCGTGGTGTATAGACAAAAACATCTTGGGTACTTTTAGGAAAACATCATGATTTAGGTTGAAATCTTGGTTAAGGTTAGATGACATTCATCGTCATGGTTGCAATAATAATAAGAATAATAATAATAATGATGATATTAGCTTAGACTTGTAATTCAGCTGTATGGTGCAACCATTTTTGACCAAGTTATAACTTTAGCTTAGGTGCAACAGTCTGCAGAGCCACAGACTTGCAAGCTGGTCATTGGCACAAAAAAAAAAAAGCTCCGAAATCCTTTTTTATTTGTAGATTATTGGCTCATTAATTGTACCGATGCCCTGATGGTTCATTCGGTTCAATGAGAGCCAAAATAAAACAGTCAGCGGGAACATTAAGTAACTTGCCTCTAGTCAAAGGAAATGGACAGGCTAATAGAAACTGGACCCTAGAAAAAACAGGAAAACTAGGAAAAACACACAGTAGATTAATAACCACAAACCCTGTGCAGAACATGAGTACCACTTTCATCCTACATCATACAGAACTGAATCTTTAAACCCAAGCCGTGTGTTTCACCTGTCCAGGAGAGTATTTTTTTCCGTAATGGGTTGAACCTGAAGAGCAGCAGTTCATGACCGTGCAGCCCCGACTGTGAACCATGAGAGCAGAGAGGCCTAGAGGGCAGCAACGGACATGAAAGGGAAAAAATGCTTCAAACACGATTTAACCCCCACCAATCTGAGAAATATATGCTCGGTCACACACACACACACACACACACACACACACACACACACACACACACATAAACACTAAGGAAGTAGCCAATCGGGCTTAGCTGTTGGATATGTGCTCTGGACATGTCTGACATACTGACAACTACTTTCCTCTCTGAAGGAGATGAAGGCAGGAGGAGAGTTATCACCTCCCAGGAGACTGATCAAGGAGATACACATGAAGGCACAGGAACACTTGCATGTGAGCGAGTTGATCCTTTCATGCTGTTAATGTGTGTGTGCGTGTGCGTGTGTGTGTGTGTGTGTGTGTGTGTGTGTTGAGCAATAAATTGACAGTGATATGGGCGGCCTCATGGAAGGTGCAACAACATATAAACATTTCAGAAAGTTGACTGTAGATCCAGTAAAAGAAAAAAAAAAAAATAACGCTAAAATAAACACAATAGCACACACCCACGGTCCCCACTTATAGTACACTTACATTCAGGAAATTCTGACAAACGTTTATTGTGCCATTCCTCCCACTGACCACCACTCTTCATTTCACGGTCTAGGTCAGCACCCTGGGTTCAGCTTGCTGTGTTTGGCACTTGCACAAGTTTTAAAGCAATAATTTATTCAGGGAAAAAAAAAAATTGTGCATTTCAATATCCTCTCAACCTCTTTTTAACCCAGCCAAAGTTCAAGTGGCTATTTTTTTTGTTTCCATTATACTGAAGCCAAAGAGAGCTAGGGAGAGAAACACATTGTTTATTGCACATAATTTCCTGAAAAGTCGCACTTTGTTGTTTCGGGCAGGAAATTAATTCAGGTGGAAAACATATGTGGGTTCAATGGATCTGTTTTGTGGTGTATTGTATTGTAGGCGCGCTGGAAAAGGCACCTAGCTTGTAATACAATGTAAAACAAGCTTCCACCATTTCACAGCACCGAGGCAAAAGCATGTTACCCGAGCGCAGCCCCATTATCCCTCTGACCCCTCATTTCTGTCTTATTTAGCCTTGAGATCTGTGTTTTGTTTGGTTTTGTTTTTTTTTTTAAGCAGTGGAGCTGGTGGATAAAAAGCCAAACTGCTGGTAGCCAGAAATGGAACAGCGCCGGCTGGTGAGTAATGGGAGAGTCGGCGGTATGTACAAGGGAAGTGATTTGGGCTCTTTTTGTTGCTCTGCACTGTGTTGGTAGCCTTGACTTGAAACAAAGAGACTCATCAGCAGCTAGTGGAGCAACAGTCCTCCACACATCTCACACACACACACACACACACACTGAGCTGCGGAAGAACCCACACAACCACAAAAAACACAGACACACAGATGAGGATATGTATAAACCCTGTTTAAAACTGCAACCGACTGTCAGCACCTTCAGTCATTAAGATGAAAGAAGCGATGGTTTCAAACGAGGGATGAACTGGAGACAACCTAGGTGGGCTCAGCGATTAGATGCCGTCTCTGTGGGGGATAGTGATTCTCCGGTAACTGTGCGGCCAGACGTGCAAACACACCCACACATAAATACTACATGCATACTAAGAAATTCATTCAGATCATACAACAGGCACATTGCATACGCACATGTTCCCTGGCACAGAAAACAACACACCACATGCAAGCACACTCTGGATCACAGTAACTGTGCTCCAGCTGAAGGTTATAGCCGGAGCTTTATCATTTGGAAAAGATAACACACTTCAATCAAACAGTTAAACCTTTCATACTGGTTAGTGCACTTCACTGTTCTTTACACACAACTGATAAATACAGAGTCAATGAGACACTAATGCTCACCAAATAATAAAAGAAAATATAGCGATAAAGGAAATGTGAATAAAAACGGAAAAACGAAAAAAGTAATTAAATTGACAAAACAGGTGGAAACAGAAAACGGATAACAGCCAGAAAACATTATTTTACAGATATCAACACTTTTAGCTACAATCGTGCCTGGACAGGCTCCTCCAAATTACATACGACTGTGACAATAAAATTCATTTTGGAGAACATTTCAGCAGTTTAATATCTATAACATTCATTTAATTTCGGTTGGCGTATTTCTGAATATTTCTCAAACCTTGACAGATTAAATTCTATATTTATTTATTTTTTTGTAATTAAAATATAGTTGGCCAATTTGAAGACTTTGGCGATAACGCTTTCAATTAATTGATAATTTAATTGGATTATATTTATGTAGTTTTGGTCACTGCTTCTATTGGTTGTGACAACATTAAATTCAAGGTGTGGGAACATGGCGACGTCGCGCAACAAGTTTTGATTTGTCAAGAAAAACAGTGAAGGGTTGATTGTGTAAACCTGGGGGTTGGAACATAATCTGCCTTCACAGACGCGAAGGGTCACAAGATATGAAATCATAGAAGCTAAAGTTTCTAACTTTGCTCAGTTCTGGTATTTTTCTTTGTCTGGGCTCTAAAACATATTCAAATAAGCCAAATCTAAATGATTTTTGGAGGTAAAGCAAAGTGAAAACTGTGCGCGTGAAAGTAGGGGAAGTACAGTTTGTTCAGATCAAACCAGGAAGTTGGTCTATAAACTGTAATCTCTGATTGGCCGGGCTACCAGTGGTGATGCATTCCCATACCTCTGCAGCTTACTCAGAGAGTACAGTACTATTATTACTAATGAAAATGATGGCAGCGAACCTGTCGGCCGGCCGGGAACCTTTCTGTGTGCAGTTTTCATGTTGCATGGGTTTCCTCCGGGTACTCCGGCTTCCTCCCACAGTCTAAAGACATGTTAGGTTAATTGGCGACTCTACATTATACATGTGTGAATGTGAGTGTAAGTAATTGGCTGTCTCTTTATGTCAGCCCTGTGATAGACTGGAGACCTGATCAGGGTGTACCCCACCCTCTCCCAATGTCAGCTGGGATTGGCTACAGCCCCTGCGACCCTAACAGGATGAGCAGTATGGCTAATGAATGAATGAATGAATGAATGACAAATGACGTCCAAAACTGCAAAAATAGACCTAAGGTGTCATCATCCTCAAGATAAACAAGATTATAAGAGACAAACACAGACGAGCATGAGTAGCTGCAGAGTCTGCAGCGAGGGAGAAACGGTGCCGTGGATGTGGAGGGATTAGTGAGCGAGAGCACACAGGCTTAGATGCTACTTTTCTTGCACTCTCTGAATAGTCCCACATATGGCATTTGGCTCTTTGTCCCACATGACCAGTTGGCTGGCTCGGAGGCCAATCATTTCTGACCCACTGCGACGGACTGCTGGCTGGCTGGCTGGCTGGCTGGCTGGCTGGCTGGGTGGGGGGTGGGGGGATGGGTGGGGGGGGGGGGGGGGCAGACAGACGCACAAACAAACAGAAAAGTGTGGGTCTGTCAACATTTTGGACAATAACAGAATCCATCAGTGTGGCCATGGAAAAACACAATATTTACAAAGGAAACATCACGCAGACAGTTGCTGCCCACGGGCCTCATGGCGGCCTTGTTGAATATATCCATCTGACGAAACCTCACAAACACTCTGTTCATGATCGACCTTACAGCGCTCTGAGAGAAATGCAATGGCCTAGAAATACACCTCTGTCCTCACTCCGATTAGTACTTTTCAATAACATTCACAGATTTGTCTGGAAAGGTTTCTTCTTCTTCTTCATGATTCTGTTTTTGTCTGAAAAATGAACTCCTGGCTGTAATTCACCTAAAATCATCAGTTCATGTGTTGGACAATATGGCGTAGTGCTAGTGGCAGCCTGTCGTAGCAGCTCCAAACAATGTCACACACCCCCTCCATAAAAACTGCAGACAAACTTAAGAGCACATGCAGCCACAGACTGAAGCAACCCCGCTGTGAGGAAACATTACAGGAAATCGTTCCTGCCTGGTGCAATCAGACTCTGAATCTAAACACTCACCCTTGCACATGGAGCCATAATCATAAACTTTTTCATTCATATTTTTATATTTACTTTCTCATTTCCACTGTGTACTTTTGTGTATCTTGTCTTTGTCTTTTTTTGTATTAGTATTTTATATTTTCACATATATTCAACTCATTATGTGACTTATAACAATAACCTTTTATCTAAACCCCTCCCTCGCGCAGTGATGGTCCAGTCATAGGTTAGCAATTGGAACTATACATGGTAGGCTGAAGCGGTGTGTATGGAGCTATATTAAAACCCATGTTCTGTATATAAAGAGTTTGGTATGTTATGTGTGTTTATAACCACTTTTCCAAAAACAAATCCACAACAGGAAACGTGTAAGGCTGCATTCCCTCACTCTCTGCCTTTCCCATTATTACTAACTCCTACCTCTCCTGTTATTTCAGTAATCGTATTACAGCCCTCCTAGTTCCACTCCAAATGGCATTGATTGATTTGTATGGCTTCACTTTAGGTTAAACCCATCTCAACCTGGTTCCAATTATTTTGCCAAGACACAGGGAAAGGGGTAATTTCATTTAAATAGCTATGATTATTGAAATGTTAGAAAAGCTTAAATGTTTCATAATTTGACAACCTCTGTTCATCTGGTTCCAGTGAAGTCTGAGAAAAGTATTCAGCGATGCACTCGGTGGGAAAAAACAGAGGAGAAAAGATGAATCATAAATTGCTTAAGGTAAGAAGTCATTTAAGGGAACACACACACACACACACACACACACACACACACACACCACATACAGGATGGGTCTATGCGGAGAAAATCAAAATCTCAAACTAAACATGAAGATTGATCTCACTAATGCATCTTTCTTGTGGCGCAGCAGGGACGGCTCAGCATGTTCTTTATCATTCACAATCAATGGGAAATGTCAGAACTGAGAGTCTGAATCTGCTAGTGTGGAAAAGCACAACGTCAGCTTCAAGACTCAGTTGACAAAGCGCTGAAAACATGCGTATTCCCAACAATAGCTACTGTCTGGTAATCAACTGTAGAATGCCTGTGTTGTCAAGTGTGTGATAAATTGAGCTGAATACCACAAGGGAAAAGAACCTATTGTGCTATAATCAGCCCAAATGATATTTGGTTATGAAAAATGGCTTTAATCTAAAGCCAGAGTCTGCATAATGGAGCCCAGCCATGCGTAGCATGGGGCTGTGGTTTGGTGAGACTACCACCTGACACTGGCCATTTGCTAACGTCATGGCTGCTGAGGAAGATGAACGTTTTGCAGAAATAATCAAGGGATAGGTTCAGGATTTTTCAAGTCTGTCTCAAAACAATAGTCAGGTGTTCATATTGATACACACCGACTCTGATTTTGCTTGCTGTAATTATTCATTCTGTACATATTGTCTAATTAGATATGACTTCTTCTTCTCCTTGTTTTGTGCAAAACTGTATCCCAAAGTTTATCTGAAGTTAAAATGAGGATGTAATGAGACTACTTTGAATCCTCCTTTACATTTTACCATTATGTTGTCAGGTAACCTTTAGTTGTTCGTAGTAGTTACAACTGGGGCAGAGAAGGAAGTCAGGTCATGTTATATACATATGATATCATATATATGTATATACAATTGTGTTAGGTGGAGGTTGGGTGGATGGATGGGTCACCAAAACAGACTTTCACACAGAAGACCATTGTTTTGTTTCCAATTTGAAGCCAATGGCCAACATTGTTTGTTTTATCTACAGCTTTCACCACATGGTCATTTGTAACCATGACAATAAATGTCCTCCTACCTAAGGGAGGTAATTATTTCAACCCGAACCATAATCTTTTCCTAAACCCATCAAGGAGTTTTTGTGCTTAAACCTAACCAAACCAAATCCAAAACCTTAACTGTGTGTATATCATTGTTACAATGACGACAAAGGTCCGGTACACCTGCCATCGGTTCGCTCTGAAAGAAGTCACAAGCGATTTGTATGGTCGTTTAAGTTGGACGACTTGTTGCTTTATCAGTCTGAGTTGGACAAATGCAGTGGGAATTTTAAGTTACAACGTATTTAGTATAAATGTCTTTATTAAAATCCTTCCACTGCAGCTCAACAGGAAAAACACAAGAGATTTTTGATTTTTGAAAATATCCACCTGATTTTACCTGAAGCCTCACATTAGCTCCAGATAAACTTCTGACTACATTTACCTACAAATGAGGACTGTGGATTTTATGCATCTATGCTTTGAGCTTCTTAGGGTTTTAGCCAGCATCATTTTGAAACACAAAGGAAATCGTTGCATGGCAGCCTCTTCATCCTGCTGTGACCTCGCCATGAACTCCAACACAAACCTCTGGACAACCCCTATAACAATGTTTACAGTCACCCCTGTAACAAGAGAGAGCAGGAGAACCCAGGCTGATGACCTTCCAGGAAATAAAAGAAAGTCCTTGCACCTTGCAATAGTATCCATCACGCACTGCAATGAAATGACATAACCCATTCTATTGCCAGCTCTGTGACCAGTTTTACAGCTAGTGCCATAACACAGTTCACGTAATGTATCCCTGGCCCATGCTTGACATGTGCCCCCCGTCCCCAGTGTGCAGAGTAGTGTCCATCAGTATTCCAGGTGAGGCGTGGTCCCTATGAATATTTGAGTCGCTCACAGACTCGTCACTGCGCGCACCATAAAGATGCTGGCCGCGGTTCAAAGGCCTCTTAGCATCAAAAAGAATACAGAGCTGAAGCAATTTCAGAGGAGGAGGGGGCGCGATGGCAGGTTGCAGAGGGGGTAAGGTGCAGGAGCAGTAAAATAATAGGACATTAAAATAAAATGGAGACGGTGATATCGCTTCCCTGTATGTGCTCTGTCTCTCTTCCTCACAGCAGGTGTAAATGACAAAAGGGGAATACATCTTATTGGCAGCTGATAAAGATTCACCTGAAGTCAGCACAGTCTTTTCTGAGCTTGCCTTCAGTGGTTGGCATTCATCAATCATCTTAGCCAGAGCACTGATCTGTAGTCAGATCAGGTCGTTCAGGTTAATGTGAATACGATGATCAAATTCAGTCAGTCAGAGTTTCCAGCTCAGCACTCCTCATCTGTAAAACTGGATAAATATCAGCTAATGGTTAGAGGCTAGCTGCATAGCTCAGTCAGACTGGTGTAGCGAGGCATCTCCTCATGTCTAATGTATGCGCACACACACACACACACACACACACACACACACACACACACACACACATACACACACTTGATTAGAGAAAGGTCTTCCCACTATTGCCTCTGCTGCTCATGCTGCCACATTCAGGCTACATCCTCACACACACACACACACACACACACACACATATATGCACGCATGCACACACGCACGCACTGTGGAATAAATAAATCCACCCACAAATCCGAATGTTGAATCAAACAATTCACAAGTGTTGAATCAAGAAGGTGTCAGAGATTGTGAGGTGACACTGGTGGCTGATGTGTTGGATCACAGATGGTTTTCTGTAAGTGTATGTGAAGTGTGTGTGTGTGTGTGTGTGTGTGTGTGTGTGTGTGTGTGTGTGTGTGTGTGTGTGTGTGTGTGTGTGTGTGTAGGGGGGGCTCCAGGTGTGACAAAGATAAAAACCTAAATCTTCATGGACCCTTGCTCTGCTTTGTGTTGCCAGCTCACGGTGTTGTGGGCAGCAGTGATGACTTTTTTTTTGTTTTGTTTCTGCTCAATCTATTCAAACCATTCTCTGTGACAAGATAAAAAAAGAAAAAAAAAGAAGAGAAACTCTGTCCTTCATTCTCGTTACTGACAAAATAAATATATTACAGCCATGCATGATCAGACTGCAGTGAGAGAGAAAGAAGGGATGAGCGAAAGGGGGAAGAAAGAAGTGAGAGACAGAAAGAGAGAGAAACACACTCATCCATTTTTCATGTCTGCTCACTGCAGATGAACCTGATGGACCACAGAGAGAGAGAGAGACAGAGAGAGAGCAAGGGAGAGAGAGAGAGAGAGAGAGAGAGAGAGAGGTGAATAGGAGAAAAGAAGGTAGCTTCTTTTTTTTCTGAATACAAGCTAATCTTCTATTTTTCAGTGTTCTCACATGTTTACTAAACTTTATTGGGAAGGCCAGAGTTTTTTTTTTCAGTTGATGCCTGTTGCAGCTTCATTTTCAAGGTTCCTCTGCTTGCACATTGATCATGTCAGCTGTCCACTGAATCTACACCTCTGCTTTTGACTACTTGTAATTCTATGTAGCAATCACTGATCGCCCTAAAGAGAGTTCACTTGCTAAATTGATCCACTGCCAAGAGCTATGTAACACGCAGCATGTGTACGCTGTCCACAATGTCAGCATATATGCACTTTACATATACATTATTCAGTCCATTGAGAGTGCCATGTCAAGCTGCTGTCAGTCAGGCTCAGGCAACCACCCCGAGGGCGGGTGTTGGAGGTCATGTTAGCAGGAAGTCAGCCGTCAGCAAGAGATTGCTGCAATAATAAAAAAAACTGAAAAGGGGAAGCTATAATCCAATCAGCCACTCGTACCTGCTGTTCATTAATTGTTCAAACTAATCTGATTACACCGGTGGAGGCCACAAGACCTGCAAATTGATACCATCTGATAAAAATGTTATGCATTAGTTATACACCAGGTCTCATTTTTTATCATTTGCATTATCTTGCAGACTATCTTCCTCTCTTTGCTGGCATGTGTGCATATGAGAGCGTGTGAGTCACTGGAAATCCGGATAACCTTTCAGATGATAATCTTTTCCCCCATGACTTGCACATTCCCCGTGCTAGATTATGCTAATGCAACATTTGAGCCACCATCAGTCGGTGAGAAAGAGACACAAAGCCCTGTTTTGTGAGCTGGCGGTGCATGATGGAAGGTGTACGGTAAGTGATAAAAAACAATGTGCAAAGTGAGCAACAGGTAGTAACTACAGAATGTTTGTTAGGTTTTCAGGGCCAGTGTGGTTGAGGATTGTGTAGTATCAGGGGGAACATTATAAGTGAGGGTATTGGTACAGTAATTTGTTTGGAAGGGAGAGACTACATTCCAGCTTTTAGCCATGCTAGCAGCACAGATCTAGAGACAACAATGTCTGGTGGTCTTTTGGCTGCCCTGCCATTTTTGGATGGATTGCCATGAAATCTTGTACCGACCTTCACGGTCCCCATACAATGTATCTTAAAGTGCTCGGTGATGCACTGACATTTCCTCCAGCACCACCATGAAGTTCACGTTAGTGGTTTTCTGTGAGAGGTGACAACAACTGGTGGGTGGAAATATGTACCAAACATTTCCACTGAGGATGGACTGTCTTGACTTTGGCAGCATCACCAGGTCACAAAGCATTGCTTTGCCTACGTATAGCTTCACAGAGCTCTTAGCATGACTTGCGACTCTCAGTCTTGTTCAGTTCTGTTTGCTGTACACCGGTATACATGTAAATTACTGTAATGTGGTGTCTTAATTAGATGCTGTTTTCATAAGACAGCGCTGTCATTAAGTCCACGACTGAAATAAAAGTCTCTGTGTTAGCATGCTTGCATAAATCAGCTGCTCTCCCTAATAACCCTGTTGACTGTGGACTCTCAGTCCTGAGAGTCTGTTTACATGAATGCCCAGAGAGATCTGTCTCTACTGCAAATTAAAAATACATGATTTCAAATGCAACTTATGCGAGACATGTTTGAAATAAGGAGATAAGGCAATGCAGTTGTTGCAGCTCTGGCAACTCTGGATAAATATATAGAGATTTCCGGTGGAAATTTATGAAGAAGTGTTTAATAATGTAAAGCTGGGGGAAAATGAAAAATCTCTTTTTCCACCTGCCAAACCATTGGTTATTATTCACTAGATTTCCAGCTCTGGCTCTGGTTCTTGTTATTTTGGTAGATGTTCTACCTTCTTTGTCAAGCCACTCAGTTATTTTTTATTTCTGCATGTTTGCCTTTGAGGGGTTCAGCCTCAGTAGTCTGAATATGTCCAACAGCCACACCACAACAGCATGCAGTTGCTATTGTTTTCCGTTGTGAGTCTGTGTTTGTGTTATTATGGCAAAATGTGGTCCTGGAAATGCAGTGCCTGACTCCACCTAACTACCGGCTAATCCAAAAATGGGCAAAGAGGTGGGGTGTGTGTGGAGCTGAGACTTTGGTGCGCTCACCCACCCGTCACTTAAAGTGGCCACGCCCTCAATTATGCATAACTTTAAGCTTTAATAAAAATTTAAAGGCGTGAGTTATGTAAAAAGGTCCTGGAGGTTGCCTTTTGCTGGAGACAAGTACTGTTTTGCTTACTACTACAGAGTTGGTTTTGAGTACTTAGGTGGGTGTTTATCTGTCTGGACAGATGTCATCGCGATAGCCTCACAACCGTGAAAGGTGCAGTCACAAAACTTTGAAGGTAGGTAGTTGAGTTCAAAGTGAAGAATGAGATCGAAGTTGGGTGTGGTCAGATCCATGAGAACTGAGTAATGATGTAGAATTGGTGTTGGAACTAGGCACTCGTTCATGTTGTAGGGAATCAACGTTCATGTCAAAGATATTGCTTAATCAAGCTCTAATATATAAAAAAAGATACCAACGTCACAACTTCATTTACATGCAACAGCCATTTTATCACGACTCCTTTTTCACCTTTTGCTATGCCAGGTGTGCAGGGCACGAAAATACCAAATGAACCGGCAGGTGCATTTTCAAGGTCACCGAAATGCCAACATGCTTTATATCTGCAGTGTTTGTGCAGCCATGACACCGCAGCCCAGACATGTAAAGCAAGTAAAAGAGAAACTACGGTATGTGTAATGCATCTGAACATGCAAGTTTATCTGCTGTTTGTTCTGTTTTACAGAGCAGCAGCAACTGTCTATACAGTGCGCTCGTGCATGTAAGCCCACGTAAGCCGTCCTATCTGTGCACATATGCACGCCCCTCAATCTGGTTGAGAGAGTAGTTTAATTATAGTCTGATTACACCTCAACATCTTCCCCTCATCCCTCCTCCCCATCCGCTTTCCTTTTTTTCCCCCTCTCTTTCACCACTTTCCATATTACAAGGCCTCTTGTTCCTTATTAATGAGATGCATTAAAATGGATAGATTACCACCACTTCCCCCACCTATATTTCTTCCCGTGCATTTTAACACATTGCATAGAGTTCATTCACTATCTGTTACTGACCCGTGTAGCCGCATTTTCCTGTACTTCATATTCTGTAGGCATCAACCTTGCAATATCTGCACTGCACTACATATGATTCCCCACGAAGCCCGAGTGCCAGTTAATCACTAGTTAAAGGAAACAATTTATGAGGAGGCTGGATGAATAGTGGTGTAATTATTGCTCAAGTTATTACCATGACGCCACATGAGAAATTCAGCCATGGAAACACCAAGTGAAATGAGAAATTTTAAAGTTACTTCAGTGATACTTGCAGTAAGATCAGAGTTATGATGTAGAACAATAACTTATTTGGTGTAGGGGAACCATTCTACCCTGACTAGGCTGTAACAACCTTGAAAGTTTCAAGCCATAGAGAGCAGTTCATCAACAGTTTTCTAGCTTGTGTGATTCAGTGTTGATTTAGCCTTTAATTAGATATCTTTTACACTTTAGCTGCAATTTTAATCTCCCGTAATCCTCACAACACACGAATGAGTTTCAGTGACATCACACAATGAGGAAACTTTCTGTTTGTTTGCCCTAACTTTTCGCTGACACCCATCTTCCTGCACTGTCGTTGTATTTTCTAAGCTCTGTTTGCTTTAGGTTCGGTTGCTAACGCCGGCTAGCGAGCTACCTTGTCAAATATGACTGTATTTACCTTTGAGGAGATGAAGCAGACAGCTGGGGATGATCAGCTTCCTGGCTGATTAGCTGCAATGTGATCTTACTTTCAAATGAGCAGAGACTTGATTAATATGTAGGAGGACTTAACAAATTGTGTACTACTTGAATTTAACTGTGAGGCAGAAAAGTTAGTCAGGCACTGGGAGCCTCAAGGATTTCTGAAAGTCACACATAAACGCTAGCTCGCTACTTTTTGAAGATGGCATGGGAGATATGTTATGCTGTACAAAAGACAGACTGCATCTGATGTTGTGATTGCGAGGAAAAGTTCCATCTTATCTCCAGGTATTTTCCTATGAAAAAAAACAAACACCTCATCTTTTTTTATTCTTTCTTTTTTCTTTTTTTTTTTGGCGATTAGTCATTTCTCTTGCCCCCCCCCTCTCCCCTTCTTGCCCCTCCTCATCTTTAATATCTCTCTCTTTCTCAGTACCGGTTCCACACTGTCAGCCAATTCCTGCCTATCTGCGGCCCAAAAATGGCTGTGCTTGGCTGATTCTACTGATAAGAGACTGAATGCCTGCTGTCCACAAAGGAGGAAGAAGAGAGGGAAAGGGAGAGAGAGAAAAAGGGGAGATGGAAAACAGAGAGAGATGGGAAACTGAGAAAGGATAAGAATAACAATGACTCTGTCTGTATTTTTGTAGAAAAAGCCAGCAGGGTTAGTGTTTTGTGACTTAACTTTCAAGACATTGGCACACTTCTAGTCTCAGCTAACTCTATATACATTAAATTATGTTCCAGTGCTGTTTAAAAGAGCCCCTGTGAGGTACTTGACTTGTCAGAGAGGAGAACCACTCCATAAAAAGTCTTTTTTTTTTCACCCCGGACATGGGCTGCTGATACTGTATCAGTGGAGGATGATGAATCATTTGCATTTACATCAAATGGTGATGAGGGGAGTGTTAGAGGCAGTGTGGGAGAGAATGAGGGAGGGTTAAGGTCAAGTTGTACTTCATAGAGGAGACACTAATCTCCTATGGGGGAAAGAAAAGGAGCTACCCTGGAAAGAGTAGAGCTGGAAGAAGGGTGAGGATGCGGTGAAATGAACATAGTGCAGCCATATTTAACTTCTAGCGGAGGCATTTTGCTGCAGCAGATGAAGGGATGGAGCGGGGACAAGAGTGCACGTGCATCTGAAAGTATTTTCTTTGTCTGCACATGGACGCTTTACATACACACGTACATACTGAAGTAGTGTGGTTGGTATGGTGACAGTTGCCAGATTGTTTCTGATTTAGAGCTTATCGGTCGCCTAGACGGAAATCATTTTTGTTTTGAAAGGTAAACGTATTAGTGTCGATGTAGCCTAAGGGTGAGGGGTGGACACAAACTCTGGTCTCCCACATGAAAGTCTGACACACTACACACCCATTCATGATTAGGGCACACAACTTCCTAGACTGAGACTAAATTGTGGCACTGAATAAATCCTGAGGTGTGGAATGAAAAACTGTGCTGATTTCTTCTTGTTACTTGTGGTTGGTGAATAACAAAGTGTTTAATTTTCTGCCACAATTGAACTGTGATTACATACAGTGTATCATTTTTACAAACAAAGACAGTTACTTTTGCCTCTTGAGTCTCTCCGTGATTGCTTCTTTTATTGTAGAATTACAATACCAGTGTTGACACTGACATGTCTTCAGCTTTTTTGCACCTTTTGCATCATAACCCTCAATCAAGGGAATCAACACAGAAGAGAAGTTAAAATAAAGCTGTGATAAGATTATTGTAATTTCCTCAGTAAACAAAAATGGCAATCCCATTTATCTCCTGCACTTCAGAAAGACAGTGTCAGAAAGATGGGTAACTCTCCTGCAGGCTAGTAGCATTTCTGCCACTTCACAGATCTTCATTTCTCTGTGTATTACTGGTAAAAAAAAAACGAAACAAAAAAAAAAACGATCACAGCCTGTTCAGTGGGGGTCTAGGCTTTATCCCCCCCTTATTTCTAATATGGTGAGGTTCATCCACTGTCATTTTCACAGGATGGCAGTTTGCTGCCTTACAGGTGAGTCTGAGCAGGATCGTTCTGATCTTTCCGTGAGGTGATTTCAAATCACAGCATACTCATAGTAACCCTCCTTCACAGATACTGAAGTAGATTTGAATTTGTATTTTGTAGCATGGTTTTGCTGAGATTTTATTTGCAACAGTTACACAATTTAACCAGGATTGTAACTATAATACTGAAAATCTATGTGTAGAGGTCTGATACATCCGGCTACATTGATATTTCAAATAGGCTGTGGGAAAGTGCAGCATGTGTATGTGAAAGGTTGGCAATCTCACTGTATTTGTTTTCCCCATCTGCACTACATCAAGCATTTTCTAAAACAGCAGTTTTTTTGAGGGTAGGATGCCAGTTTACTGTGGATGATGGAGGAGAAAAACTAAAAGAAAAAACATGATCTTCACGTTTATCCACATTATTGTGAACATGGTGGAAATCTTGAGAGAGATTAAGCTTTCTGTCTGAACTGCAACTCTGAGGTTGCCAGCACAGGGTTTACCATGAGGTTTGTAGACAACCTCTGGTGAAAGATCAGAGATGCATACGCGCTCTCACACAGAAGCAGACCAGTGTGCATGCTGTGAGCAGCCTGTGCCCTTCCTGTAGGTTTCCTGCTGTGCTACATAGAGACCAATGCTCTTTTCCCTCCCCATGTCCCTGAGTGATCACACATTGTGATCTCTTTAATGATCGCCAAGAGATCAGATCTTTATTTATCAGAGACAGACTACAGAATAAACAACGTCAGCAGCCTTTACTTGAGTGTTTAAAGTCTTCAGCCCACAGTGGTGGTCTACAGGCTGTCAGACACACTGGGACAAATCCCAGCGGGCTGCTACATGGCTGGGCCAGTGGACCTACAAAGAATCAATGTTTTTACCATCCCCGTCTGTGTCTGTGTGCCTGTCATTTGTGGTGCACATGAGAGCCTTCTGCATGGATGTTCCCCCCAACCCCTACCCCGTATTAATGCTGCTGCTTAAAGGCAGTGATAGGTTTCATGTTTCTGTAGTTAGTTGAACGGAATGAAAATTCAATTAATCAATTAAAAATTCCATTTTCAGAGTGAAAATGCAGCTGTTTCAATCAGGAGTATTCCTACTGATGCATAGAACCACAGCAGAACTCCTCAGAAGAATATAAAAAATTATAAAAAATAAGGGAAAGCCCAGATACACAAACATTTATCCTAAGACACGTCACTGGTGTTGTGTATAAATTATTTTTACTGTGAATCTTTGAATGTACTTAATTAGAGGCCAGTCACATTGGTGTCAGCTATATATGAGGCAATTGTTTCCATGTTATGGACACCCCCACACAGCCCTCTGTGATTGCCATGGACACCAAAAGAAGAGGAAGGAAGGAGGATAACTGATTGATTTGGCTTAGCCTACATCATCGTCATCCCATCCTCCTACCCATTCCCCTACTCATAACCATCAATAACATCATTACAAAAATCAGTTCCAAATGTATACACACAGTCTAGTGTATACTGTACATCATTTCTAATCAGTATCACATTCCTCCGGAGGGAGGATGGGTTCAGCCTTAGAGGTAGGGTAAGGAGCTCAGACATCCAGAAGGAGCTTGGACTAGAACTTGTGATCCTTCACACCCAAAGGAGCCAGTTGAAGTGGGTTGGGCATCTTCCCTTGGAGGTTTTCCAGAAATGCCCAACTCGTAGGAGACCCCACAGCAGACCGAGAACAGGCTGGAGAGACTGTAATGTAGGTCTCATCTGGTGTAGGAATGCCACAGGATCCCCCAATAGAAGTTGGAAGATGTTGCGGGGGTTAGGGGGGTCTGGACTACCAAACTTAGCCTGCTGCCACCGCAACCCAGTCTCGAAAAAAAAAGCAACACAAACTTCATGGATGGATGTCTGCTCCGGTGCTACTGATGAAGACTGAAGCTAAGTTCCCTTTGAGTCTTCTCATTTTCATTAAGCTGCTGCCTATCAGCCAATTAGGTTGTAACTAATCAATTAAAATCTAATCATTGTCAAGAGCCATAACCAATCAGGTCTTTGATGGAAGGTCTAAACATCAGCACGATGTCTCTGCCTGTTTCTGTGGAGATAAAAGAAGCAAGGAGAGGAAGAGAAGGAGAAAACATAGAGGTGGCTCCCAAGGACTTGGTAAAATGCAGCCAGGCTAATGACAGGAGATAAAAATCAAAGCTAAAAGCAACCTTGATGAATATGGTAATGAAGGTGCACACACAAACAGTACAAATTCCTTCTAAAAAAGGTTTTTCAAATTACTCTTCTATTTTCCTTTTCCTTTTTCACTCTCACCTCATATTACTCTCTGTAACATAGTAATCTTAGGGTGGGCATACAGCTTTAGCAACGGTGTTAAAGATCTGAGGTTTCAGCAGGACACTGATCCCCAACATGGCAGCTCTTCCAGCGATCCACTCTTTGTAAAGGCAGCGGCTAAATGTTTGAAATATAAAGTATAAAGAAAATGAAACATACAAAGGAGGGAAAAGATAACGAGTTCAAAAAGAAACAACTTTGCCATTGTTCCTGCTCATTGCGCGGAGGCCAACTCGGAGCAGGGCCGCTTTGATTGTTCTTAACGAGATTAACGTTTCAAGGAACCCTAACGAGGCTGCGCTGTTAATGAAGGCAAATCAGATAAGCGCAATGTGGAGAACATTAAAAAAAAGGGAGGGAGGTGAGAAGGGGATGGGGGCTAATTCCATCTCAGAGCCTCAAATATCGGTATTTGCCATTAATAATAATAAACCAAAAGGTATTGCTACACTCCACTTTCATAGCACTCACTTCATTACGCTTCTCTGTGAGGACCCATCAGTGTGGTATGCCTTGAAGTGTTGGCGCTCAAAAAAAAGAAGCAAGTGTATGTGTGTGTGTCATTAAACCTGGTGAGAGAGTCTATTAGGTAGGTGGGAGTTGTGAAGGTAATCCCCTTGATACCTCTGCTCCAGAACCACATCGCTTTCTCTCTCTTTCTATCTCTCTCCTCATCCCTCTATCACGTTGTCTTATCACTGCAGCAGCCTAATGATGATGAAGCTGTGGACTCAGCAAAGGAGTCAGAGGAACATTACCTATGTTGCACACACAGACACATCCTGTGTAATGGTTCTGGGGTGAAGCGGTGGGTTTATGCTTCAGCTATCAACGCTGCCTAATAGCCCGGTAGGAGCAACGGTGATTGGTATGGTGGGTAATTCGCATTTGGACATCTTTTGTGTGGCATGTGTGTGAGATGATCCCTGCAGCGATTGGGCACTGAAGCCTGGCTGGCTAGGCATCAGTGCAACTGTGAGGGTTTAGACCTGGACTTAATCTAGTAGCTGCTACTAGCTGTCATGCTAAAACATACGTGTCCATCTAAGGATCACTTCATCCCTTTTGATGTGGAAACAGAAGAGAACCTGCAGCAAACAAGAGAGGAAACAGCAGACAAAGACAGACAACCAGAGAGGCAGAGCATCACATTATTGAGCTCCTTTGGGCAAATTTGAGTTTTCTGATAATGGGTTATAGAAATAAAATCTCGACTTGACTGTTAGGTGAAGTGAGGTTTGATGCACAATAAAGGACCTCAGGCGAGAGAGCAAAGACAGAACGGGGACAGTGTGTGTGCGTGTGTGTGTGTGGGTGTGTGTGTGTGTGTGTGTGTGTGTCTCTGTGTTCCTTAACATGCAAGCTGTTAAGTCTGAGAAAAGCTCCTCTCTCATTAGTTGATAACTGCACGCCAGCTCCTTTCATCAGTACTGAGTGCTACTCTAATAATGAACATTGAAGGAAATAGTGCAGGAGGTTTATGATTTAACTACAATCTGTGGTCGATGTGCACAACATAAGACTGCATTTTTATTTGTTATGTTACTGTAACACTAAAAACTACCAACAAAAATCTTGATTCTGATGCTAAATACTGCTTTAAAATATATACATAGGTACATATACATGGATATAGGTTAGATTATGATTATTAGGCTTTTTCATTGTGTGGATGAATCCCATTTAGCTGCTGCAGTTTCAGGGCCCTGGTATTGTTCACGCTGACTCACTGCCACATTGTCGTCGTACCTGGTGGATGCCAATAGAGTGAAGTTGGCAATGTTGAATTGTAGCACGCAGAGCCAATCCACTTTGCCATCCAGCTTTTTGCCCATAAAGTAAAACCTAAATGAGAGTGGATTCTCAAGCTGGAGCCACCACTGTCAGCCTGAGAGGGATGCTCCATCATTGTCACCATCCAATCCTGCAGCTACAGGTGAGTTAAACCTGATTCCCCCAGGCCAGGGAACACAAATAGGAGCATCCTTACATCAAAGTTGCAACACACATGCTCAGGCTTTCAGATTTCAGAAGGTAAAAACCTAACTTTTTACTGTGTAGGAATATAGATACAAACATGGTGTCAAATCTGAAATTTCACGATCAACTACAACAACTTTTAAATGTCAAAGAAGAAGACAGTAGAATACGTATATTGCCCAAAAATCTGACATTTGCCTCATAGGATTTGCGATATGCACAGCAAGATAAATCCTTAGACTCCTGATTAGAATAATGGAAAAAACTGGGAGAAATCTCAGGACGAATGAAAGAGGAAGAATCTCTCTTCAGAGACAGACAGACATGCAATAAATGTAGACAGAAGTAGCAGTGGTAAAACTGCAATATGGAGAAATAAGTGCAAACATACAGTATATCATTATGTAAACATTAAGTGTAATATCAGTATCAGGTAGAGTGTGAAATTACTGATCTGATCTTGTTTGTTTTACAAACAATGGTTTTTGCACAAATGCAGATTTTTATTTTTATTTTTTGCTTCAGTCATTATGTGATAAACTCAGCAGATCAAACATGGAGTCACAGTATGTTAGAGGTCATACAATCCTTGATCCATATACCTGGATCTTATATCCATACATTGTAAACTAGAGACAGTGTTGTCAGGTGTTTTGAAGCCTGCCTAAATGAGCCTGCTTTGTTATCCTGTCTGCGCAGATGTTCACTGTGTATGTGGAAGGTCTGTGAGGGAGAACAGAGAGAAGAGAGAGAGGGAAGAAAATAGAAGCAGAAAGTCCAAATGCCAAAAAAACAGAGGTCAAGTAATAAGTTCACGTGACAAAGCCTGGTTGTGTATTAGAAAAAAATATTGAAGTTCTAAAATAAATACTGGCCCTGTCGACCAGTGATGGTTATTTGATTTGAATTGTCTGACAAAGTCCTGGTAAATCACCGTGTGCAACGAGCAATGTCATGTTAATGACTCCATAACTTAAAGGGGACCTGACACTCCATCCCACGCTGTGCTTCTTCCACCCATACACTGTACATATATTAAGTCTTTCAATGACTTAGCCTTATTATCATCCTTCAAGGACAGAAGACACTTCTGTATATAAAAAAAAAGCAAAGGCAGAAAGGGAGATGTCCAGGTGGATGAATGGAGCAAAAAGGAAAGAGAGGAAGTCGCTGCTTAAGGCTGCTGCTCTCTATATCACACCCAGCGGGTATGTACTGTATGTGTCCGATCTGCTTACTGTGCATGTATCCCCCACAGCAGATGGATGAGTACGCATGATCTCATGCAACAGCTAATGAAAACAGATTTAGAGCAGACAGACACACATACACGATAAACTCAAACACATGCGTGAACGCAGTAAAGAACCTGCACACATGCTGCCATTGTCTCCCATTAAGAGCTATGAAATCTCATTAATGTGCATTAGTGTATTTGAGTAGGGATTTGGGTGGTGAGAAGATTGAATTAGGACCCAGCTCAGCTCCCCTCAAAACAATTATTTGTCTTCCATCAGCTCATTAAAAGGCAGCATCCAATGAAGATTACAGTGCGAGGAAAGCACTGATGGCAGCGTGTCACTTGGTGTTTGTGCTCTTTAGGCAGAAGATGGTTACAGTGGCCGTCGTCCTCTAGTCCCTTAATGACTGGGAGCACGATGATCCGTGGAAAGTTTAGTGTGGATTTTAGATCGCAGTTAAGGGATGAACTCTGCAGTTAAGTACGCCTTTCCTCGACTCTCTCTGTCCCTCTCTTCTGCTTTCACTCCTCCTCCGTGTGTGTTCTGCGTCCTAAGGTCTCCAGTGCTCTGAGTTAATTCAACTCTGTCGTGCCAGACCTGGGGGAGTCTATGACTATGTTGACTTAAGCATGCAGTGCTCAGCTCATGACAGAGGAGTGTATGAGTGTGTTTGAGCAGAAAAGAGGGAGAGAGGAATATCAAATAAGAATCTAAACTCCTGGGACTTTCAGCCTATATGTCTCACAGAAATGTGACTATATCTTTATGTGTGTGTGTGTGTGTGTGTGTGTGTGTGTGTGTGTGTGTGTGTGTGTGTGTGTCTGTGTGTGTGTGTGTGTGTGTGTGTGTGTGTGTCTGTTTGTGTGTGTGTATCCAGGCCTGCGAGGCCAGCTGGAGGGTTGCGGCATGGCAGCAGGAGCAGCATCACTTCGTAACAATAAGCCAGAGTCATAACACAAAAGCCTCTTCAAAATGTCACAGAAGGATCTTCTGCCGCACATGCCGAACCTGACACAAACATGAGATCGGAGAGAGAGAAGGTCACAGTCAAGCACCATGGGTAAGGTCTGACAGAAAAAGGAGAGGAGAAAAAAATAAAGAGTGACAAATCCAAAAAGAGGAATAACTGGTCAAACTAACCCGATGAACAGATGTAAAAATGATGGAGAGAAAGAAACAAGAGAAGCAGCCTGGAAACAGATTGTAAAAGAGGGCCTTAGTCACCATTTCCATTCAACCTCAGCGTCATGTGTTTGTTCACATAACATTTGCCGCGTGTACCTGAATGCATCAGTCGCTTTCTGAGCTATTTCGAAATTTTTCGCAAATATATATATATATATATGTATATGAAATATATGAATGAGCCTGGTGAAAACAGAGAGGGAGGCCATCAGCCAGCTTTGGTCAGCCTTTCTACCTAGACAATGCTGCTGTAATAGGCCACTCTGCAGCCCACTCTTGAATAGCTAGAGACCGACAAAAAGCGACCCGGTAAACACGTATGCGATGAATAGGTGATGATGCAGCGTTCTACATCAGAGCTGAAAACCCTTATAGCTGTAATGCAAAAAAACTGAGTCCATAGCCTAATTGCCTCTCTGATTTCTGCTCAAAACATTTTTCAAAAGCTGTTTTGGAATTTTTTGCCTCGACTGCCTCCGGCGCTGCAGCCTCCTCTCAAATGCACATGGGGGTATTTCGTTTACCTCCCAGTTGTTTCTATGCGCCTTATAAACCTTAGAGACAGATCATATGTTTGTGAGTAATGGGCAGATGTGCTTTGCAGATGGTTTATATTGTTATGCTGCTAGATAAGTTGATTTACATTTCTATGGCAACAGGCAATAAGTCGACTAATTTCCACTCTCATCTCAATTCAGCAGCGAGCCTTGAACTGAGCTGTGCAGTAATATAGGCTGTTATATAAGAATGCCTCTGTTTCACTCTGCTGTGCACTTACATTACTCCCACTTCAGTTACAGGACAAATATTGACTCATAAATGAAGAATATGAATCCAGTAAGGTATTATCAAGATGCTCTGAATTGATTACGCCATAGAATCAGAATATAATTAATTTGGATTTGCTCTTTTCTTATGCATATACGGCACTCATTCCCATCTACACACATAAAAACAAGAGAATGACAGAAGTGGAGGAACAGAATATGAACACAAGCTTGCATGAATATTTCGGGTGAAGTATTATCTCTTCTTAAGAAAATACACAATGAAAAAAATATACAGTCAGAGGCTTGATTGCACAAGACTGCTGCGAAAACACAAGTCAATCACATCGTTGATGATCTCCGAACACACTAATGCTAAAAATCAACCAAACAGCAAAAGCGGCTCATGTGGCTGAAATGAGCATTTTGCACTTTTATGAGGCATGTGATCCCAACACCGCCGCATATAATTATTGTTTCTCTTATGAGGCACAGACAGCTATTGTTATTCACACTCGCACACGGCATATTCTACTGTACCCTCTCCGCACCACTGACTCGTGAAATCGACTCATCAGTAATAGGTGGGTACAGAGAAAGAGAGAGAATGGAAGCGGCAAGGGAGAGACAGGTAAAATAATGCACAGAAAGAGAGAGAGGAGTGAGAGAAATAAAATGAATTAAAAAAATAAAGAATAAAGGTAGAGTGAGAGGCTCCCGATGAATTCCCAGAGAGCTGGCTGATAATACAGCCTATTATGATGCTCGGTTCCTTTTATGAACGCAAGCTGTACTACAGGCTTCAGAATAAAGGGTGAGGCACAAAGAGAACGAAAGGGGCCACGCCTCAGACACTGCCGAGTATATGAAGGCTGGTATTGGAGGCCAGGTATTGATCGTGGTATGCATCAGCTCAGCTCTAGAGAGTTGATCAGACGCCTTGGAAGAAGCTCAGCGCACACACGGACACACACTCACACAAAAAGCTGGCGGGAGTCAATAGTGAGGTATCAGTCAGTGTGCTAATGCAGTCAGAGCCGAGTGTAGGTCTGGATTAGGAGAGCCTTTTTTCAGCCAACATAGATTTGTGAAATGGCTTTAAACGGATAACAGACAAAAATGTGTAGATTTAAATTTTGTAAACTGTCCATCAAGAAACTGGATGGAAACCATTGTTGGACGCACCACTGCTTTTCATAAAATGTCAAGGTAATGATTTATTGTAGGCTTTTGAAACAACTTAAAGCTCCTGAAAAAAGGGTTTCTTAGCATGCATACATCTTTATAATCATAAATATTTATGACTGAATTAGCAACATTCAATGATAAAGTTCAGGGGTAAAAAACATTCATTTAATCAGGAGTTTAATACTTGAAAACATCGGCTAATTTTCTTCATCAGGACGGTGGGGATGTCATTGCTGGCAACATAAGCAACAACTGTCAACATGCCTCTTTCAAATGTTGCTAAACTGATTGGTGTGTATGCATTTGTGATGTCACCTTTCTCCAGCTGAGCCCCGCCCACGTTGAAACAGTCCGTCCATCATAGTAAAATGTTGACTGAGAAAATAGGCTTTCAGGGCCTTTCAAATGATGCTGAAATAAATCAATTTTAGTAAAAGTCAGAATTATCCAAGTAAAATAAACATAAATAAAGGTCCCATGAATGGTTAACATTACCTACTTAATGTGATGTAATTCCTGCTGAAACTGCTATCAGGGAGGGATATTACTGAGAGGAACTCAGTTTGATTTAATAGGGCAGAGAGAAAAGTGGAATCGTTAAAAAGTTTGAGTAACGGGATGTTCTGTTTGCCGGTGCAGTGTGGTCACTGGTTTTTCAAGAAGTTTTCTACAATGTGCAAGTGCTTATTTCACGGGATTGCGAGCCACTATCTGGATATTTTTCAGAGCACACACAAACACTGTAAACAGACCGGTCGCCTGCCGCCCAGCCCGGTGCTGTTAAACCAGAAACACCGCGACTGCACCTTCTGTGAGAAGGCGCTACAATAAATTTTCAAAAACACATAATCACCAACGGAAGCGTCTCTCATGGAGGCTCTGACACTTACAGGAGCAACAACTCGGGGATGAGACATGTGGTGTTGCTCTGTTCCTGCATGTGATGATGTTGCTCCCTGCAGTTGTGAGTCTGTGTCCTCACAGTCTGAACAGAACGGCAAACACATCTGGCAGAGTGAAGGGAGTCCACTTTTTTTTAGCAGGTTTATAAAATCTGCTGATTTCAGTGTAAAAAGGTCAAAGACTGCAACAAAAACTAATGCCATTAGACTGACTGAGGTATTTTGATCAAATAATAATTCAACACATAGCAGCTTTAAAGAGCAACTTTGCTTTAACCTTATAAATATACAATCCCACCCCTGGGAGACTTTGGCTTTGGTTAGGTGTGATTTGGACTCTGTCTTCACATAATTTTGACAGATTATACACTGTTTGAAAACTGTAAGTCTCCTAGTTCTATTTGTGCAAAGCATTTCAGGATCCCTATATCACTGCAGCAGCTGTTATGGCTCCAAAAGGTACTACTACAGGCCTTATGTTCCCTTTTGTATGACAAATAAAGTAAAAGGCTCACTTTTTTACCATGTTTGTGCCTCTGTAACTTTGGTTCAATATCTCATTCTCTTTTTCACTGTAAAATTTAATGAGATAAAGGAAACCGGAGTTATGACTGTAATCAAAAGGGGTGGAGAACAGTAACCTTTTTATTTTGGGTATATCTTTTGCAGCTTTATGTACAAAACTTGGCCACAGGTTCTCACAACTTCTCACAGTGAACTCCAGGACCCCGTGACATCACTGTTGGGTGTGGTTATAGGTGAAACGGGCGTGAAAGGGCAGTAAAACACTGCTGTTAAAGCTGTACTTTTTAAAGGTTAGAGTGAGGTTTGATTACGTTACATAGAAAAATGACTTATTCACTTTCTACCGCACTATTTTAGTATCAACCTGACAACAAAGACATACACTGCATCTACCTCCACAGATTTTTCACCTTCCTTTCACAGTATTTTTGGTGTGCACTCTAAATTTCCTTTTCATTTCACCTGCATCACAACAATTTTTAGCAATCTGACTGAATACCATGTGATTGAAGGCATGTAATCAAGGAAAGTACTCTTTCCTGCTCTTTCCCTGCCTGTCAGGGTTACAAATGCAAATACTGTAATTTAGGATGATTGAGATTCAATAATATACAATTGCTTCCTTGGTAAAAAAAAAAAAAAAAAATTCTGCTAAGCTTAGTTCTTTGTTAATGGACTGAAACGCCAACATGCTAAAGTGTGATTGTAGATGTGCAGGCTGTCACAATCTGAAATATACTTCGGTTATAAACAGGTACTACTTTTCTTCTTTTCCTTTCTCACAACCTGTCCAGGTCTCACGCCTGTTTCTCAGAGGTCACTGTGAACTCGTAAAACACATTTTTGGCCGTAACACACAAATTCTCAATTGACTCAAATGTCTATAAGGATAAAATGAAGTGATGACATTTTATATCCAAATGGTCAAAGGTCAACTTCACTGTGACATCATAATGCTCTGCAAAAAACACTTCCATTCCATTATTCAATGCTGTAACCTCGGGAAGAGGAGATTGATGTTTTCCTGCAACTTGGCTGGTTGGCGGAGACGTACAAGCGTTCCCAGTAATAAGCTGCTCTTCACTGGTGGAGATGGATAGAAGAATGGCTATTGGTCCAGTAAGGACAATGCAGAATACAGACATAATTATCTCTCTCTGTTTCAGTGGGACTCACAATTGAGGGAAACATATGAGGGTGGAGAGGATTCATGCAAATGATGCCTGTGTGCATAAAGGCCAGAATGACTCTTCCAGCAAGTGCACAAAGGGTTGCACATAAACAATGCATGCGTGAGTTTGAGAAGCTACAAATTAAATCCCTGCAGGATTCTTTAATCTATCCGTAGGAAATGTCACATATCCACGACAATGGTCACCGTCAGGAAGTGACCAAGTCTGCGTTGTCTTGATTTATAGGTAACTGTGCATGTGTGTGTATGTGTGTGTGTGTGTGTGTGTGTGTGTGTGTGTGTGTGTGTGTAAAGTATGCATTGTGTGTGTGTATCTGTGGATGAGAGAGAGAGAAGGTAGGTTAGAGAGTGGTCATCCATCAGCCGTAGGACAGGACTGTGGATGGTGATTATAGCAGGAGGGGGGATCAGTCCTACTGATTGATCTACCTCTCTTCGTCCCAGGTCACAGTTCAAGAATGACCATTTTACACTTTTCACTGGCAAAAATCCACACACAGAGGCATAAATCTATAATGTGAATGTATGTATTTATTAGTATTAGTGCGTGTGCATGTGTGTGTGTGTGTGTGTGTATTGGCGTGTCAGACTTTCCTCACCCAGATTTCCGGTGCTGCTAAATAATTCAACAACACTGCTCTCTGCTCTGGAAATATTAGATGAAATATTGAAATGTTGAAATTGCAACACAGAGCAGCAAAATCGTGGCACAAACAAGACGGGGGCAGAGACGAGACGACGCAGAGAAGTGATGAGGAAGAGGAGGAGGAGGAAGGGTAGAGAAGAGTACAGACTTGTAACAATATGTACTTCCTCAAATCTCATCTCTCAATAAAAAAAAGGATAAAATAGGAAACAGTCAGAGCTATGCGTTTGAATGTCTAATATGCAAACATGTGAAACCTTGTGAACCCCATGAAGAGGAGACGAAATGTATGAATAAATTGTCTATACATGTTATATGTGTACATTGTATTGTGATAACACATCCGTAGCTATTATGGCTGTTAATTGGTTTTCATGTTGTCTATTGAAAAGTGCTGGTGGATGTGTACTCTACTTTTACACTAGCCTTTGAATTTCCATTTCCCTTGGACTAATAAATGCTATCATTTTGTGTGTTATTGTATTATTATCCCCTCTAGGCTGTTGCCCAAAGCAACATGCTGTAAGTGTTTTTGTGCTGTAATTCTCGAGCCACAGAAGCCTTCAAAACCATCAATGTGTGGGGGTGTGGTAGGGGTGGGGTGGGGGTGGGGGGGTCTGGATGATTTGGGTAAAACTGTGAAGCTTCTCGGCCCCTTTGATCTTCCCTTCTCTCCTTCCTCATCAGTCTCTGTTTTTTCCCCTCTAAATTAGCCGTCCGTCTGTCTCTCTCTCTCTCTCTCTCTCTCTCTCTGTCAGCCTGCCTCTCGTCCCACAACACTCCGTCCAGCTCATTCTCTCTTTTTCATGTTGGCACTTCGGAGTGGGCACCTCCTGGCTACGGAAGCTGCCAGATAGCCCGGAAGCCCCCCGGCCACGCCTGGCATCATCATTTTTGCTTTTGACACATTGAACCTCAGGCAATAACACTCACTCTGTGCCACTCTCCTTCCCTTAATCTCTCTGTCTCCAAGCCGACCAAAATCTCTGTCTTTCAACCTGCCCCCCCCCCCGCCCCTTCTTTATCTCTCTTCCTCACCTGCTTTTTTCCCCAGCTGCTGCCAGATGTTGCCCCCCCCCTCCCGGCCCCACACCCCCATGCACTATCGTCGAATTCTTGCCCTTCTCACCCCGTGCAGAACTTCCTCCCTGCCTATCAATCCTTTTTATCTCCCTTCCCTCCGCCCCGGAAATAGACAAGTGCTTCACATTTACTTTACAATAAAACCTATCTCCACTACACCCACCACCCCCCACCCCCTTTGTCGCCCACATACCCTCTGATCAATAGCTCTCACGTGGCAAACAAACAACAGCAGCAGCCAAACATTTGTCAAGCTACAGTGCACATTGGTGTTTTTCCTCACAGTCTAATGCAATGACTAATTGGATTTAGAAATTGATTTGGGTCTGGTGGGGGGGAATTGTCGAGCAGTTTGGAGAGAAGGAGGAGAAAGCTGGGAGAGCTGAAAATGGATGCCTAAATGGAGCGAAGCCCAAAAGCCACTTCAGGCAGGCGGCACAAGCTGTGCTGCCACTCCGGCTCATGACATATTGCTCACACGCACTTTATAAGTTCAACCTCCTGCCCAGCATCCACCTGTAAACTCTAAAGTTCCCCTGGGGAAAGTTTGTTATGGCCCCCAGTTCTACCCTGGGATGAGCTCGATGTATTCTTGTGGGCAGTGACGGAGTCAGAGCTTGACGCTGCTTTGACCAAGTCTTTAGCCCCTTTTCCACTGGTCAAAAAACCTAAGACCTAAAACCTAAGACCAGCTAACATCTGGCTTTTGTCGGCAAAGGAATCGGATACGGCATTGAAATAAACACAACACGCTAATTTTCATCCCTTTTTCATGCTGTGACGTCTTCCATAGCTCAAACAATATAAACAAACTGTGCAAACTAGTCTGGCAGTGGAAAAGGACTCAATCGCTTTTTTTTTTTAGCAGGTTTACCCACTTTTTAAAAACCTACTCATTTTGGTGTAAAAAGGGTATTTGTCCGTTTGTCAAACAGTGTTTGAAACCCCTGCCACGTCCCCGAAATCAACCATCTGACAGGCACTTATACTTCATAAAAGACTAGCCAGGTGTGCAACTTCATTTATGTAGCATTATGTAGCAAATCAAACATACAGAGACAAAGTGCTTCGCATATCACAAGTCGAAACGACATAAAAACATTTTATGAGAGAAGTGTTGGATCTCAGGGATCGAGGAACATGAGGCACTAAAAGTTCAGACATATTACTTGGGCTGAGGTCCCAAAAAGTAATCCATAAAATTTTGTAATGAGTTCAATAAGCAGCTGGGAGCTGCTGCTGGGATGCCAGCTTCTGTGAAATATGGTCCAGTTTCTTGGTTCCAGTTAAAATCATGGCAGCTGAATTTTGAATCAGCTGGAAACAGGACAGAGAGTTTTAGCAGACTCTAGAGAGAAAGCAAGGAGGTGCAAGAGTCCAGCTGACAGGTGATGAAGGCTCGAGTAAAAAGTTGCCAGGAGAAATGGTCTAGTCTTTGAAATGTTTTTTAAAATGCATAAAACAGGATCGACCCAGAGATTTGATGTATTTATCTGAGCCGACGCCACAGTCTGAAGCTCTCCTTTTATTCTTCAAACAGCTACTTTTCACTTTTCACATGTACGTCAAGAAAAAAAGACTGTCAGAAAATGTGTGCTGAACCCATTCAAACCATTATTGTGTCTCACCTCTCTTAAGTTTTTCACCTCACTTTTGAGTGTCTCGCCTTTTTTTTAAAGCGCCGTTACATACATCATACCCAGCCTTACAAGTCCAAGCCCATCTCTACTCCACACATTCTCAGTATACACATTATAAATCATTTGTTACCCATAAACTGTCTGATTGAAATGACCTATTGGCACATTCAGTGAGTGAGTGTATGTGTCTGTGGGCGGATGTGAGGTTATTTGCAAAAGGATCTGTTTGCAAGCAACCTTATTACTCTGATGGGCTGAACTCTGAGCTGTGTGGATTTGGATTATAGTTATTTTCAGCGAGGACGATCTCCTCTTGGACAACATAATTCTGCTAACAATAGCTGCTGATTATACCCGACACTTACCTCCCCAGAGGCCGAGGCCCTCTGTCGGTTTGTGTGCACGAAATGCAAATAAAGAAAAGCAAAGTATGTATCGGTTTATGAAAGTGTGTGATCGTAGCAGGTGTAAGGTGTGTGTATGAGCGACTAAGCACTAAATCCAGTTTTGTTTCCTGCAGATTTTAAATGTAACTGACAGAACAAGGACATGATACACGACCTTTCTGTATTGGTGAGAGTAAGGACACAGGCCGGGGGTGGTGGCGGTGTCATTTGGCAGTTACCATGGCAGTGATGTGCCGGTCACAGCTATCTATGGAAGCCCAGACTCAAACCACCCGCTGAGGGGCAAGTGGCTTGGCACGGCTCGGCCTTGTATCAGACCTGGCACCGAGGCAGTCGAGTGGACATGGCACTCTGGGCTCTGCCAAAGAGGCTTAAGCTGCATGTGTGTGTGTGTGTGTGTGTGTGTGTGTGTGTGTGTGTTTCAAGCTTGGAAGTGGAGAACACTTGCAGTGTGTGCAGCCAGAAGAGATCAAGAAAAAGCTTGCATATGCTAATGTGTGATAAATAAAACAGACTATTTATAAGATATGAAAACCTCAAACAAGCAGCTGCCTGTTATTCCAGAATAAGAGTTTGATGATAAAAAAGTAAAAAGAAAAAAGATCAGTTTCAGATTCCACCAACACAATCCAATTAGGTTTCATTGTGTGAACATTTTACCACTGAAATAATACATCTTAACAAATGTTGCCCATAGGCAGCTATAGGCTGACTGTTCTTTACTGTTCTTGATGAAACCAAGTTTGGTGTTTTTCCAACTCCACCTCCACTGACTGACAGTCTGTATGTGTGTGCGTGTGCGTGTGTGTGCGTGTGTGTGGGTTTGTGCTTGTACATCTTATCTTGTTTTCTCCACCATCTCTGTGCTCAGTAGCCAAGCGCTGTCTCCATGTGTATCAGCGCAGGGTGAATGACTCTGTGGTCTCCTGGAGTCCGTCTTCCAGGCAGCACTCTGGGCTCATCTATCATTGCCTGCTGACTCAAGCCAAACCCAAACAGTGTCTCCCCCTTTTTTCAACAAGTTTCATCTACTCATCTCAACCCCTTCCCGCCTTGAGCCGTTTGTGGATTCACAGTCACGCAACAACACACTGCACAGAAAAATCCTCTTAAAAACACACACACAGACAGATACACACACACACACACACACACACACGCATGTCTGGGAAACAAAATGTTCTGTATCCACCCATCCCCTGAGCTCATGCTTGAATACAACACAATCTGAGCCGGATCACACACGTATGAGCAAGCTATCCATCTTTATCACTTTTACAAGCAAAAATCCTCTCGCTACCCATATGTACATACATAAACAAGAAACCATACATTCATGCAGCGACAGAGAGATAAATAAATGCCAGGAATAAAATAAATAAATTAAAATGAACAGCATGCTCAGATTGCTGATACATCCAACACCTCGCTCCTTATCTCCCACCTTGCCTGTAAAGAAACACATGGGCTGATTTGCAATTCTAAATGGGAAGGGGGGGGGGGGGTTGCCAGAGGAAAATGAGAAAAGGAGGAAACGAGAGATAGGGAGATCCAGGTTGAAGGGGGCTCACGTAGGTTGTATTCACTCATTTTCCTTATCAGTTGCCATATTAAAGCTGCTTTTTTCCCCCGTCGTTTTCTCCCACCTCTCCCTCCCTCCTTCCCTCTCTCCCTTGTGCTCAAGCAATCGTGGTGTTGATGTCAGAACAATATTGCAACTCAGGAGATGGGATGCAAGATAAGCAGGTGGAGTGCGTTGTCATCTACAACACCTGACTATGTGTGGGTTTTTTTTTAGACTTGATGGGAAAGCTCAGGTGATAATTATAAACGTTTGCAGAAGGAATCATGGCATCCGACGGGAGAGCAAGCAGAGATATAGCCAGGAACAAGTTCTCAAGAGCGAGCAGCTAAGAAGGCGTAGCAAAACTGGTGATATTTTACATTCACCTGGGTGAACTGTTAATGAGATAGCTAGGATTCATGGCTACGACAGTTAAATGATGATAATATTGACTGACTGTCCTATCAGTTGTGGAGGAATGTCATTTACATGTGGGAGGCTCCAGCGAGGGAGCAGACTAGTCTTAGCCGCTCAATGTCAAGGACATCAAACAGGAAGTAAGTAAGGATGTAAATTAATATCAGCGGCTACATAACTGCATCAAAAGATGTAGGCTTGTTAAATAATGTAGGCCGTAAAGTGATTTAAGGTCCTATTAACAAAGGAAGCCGCTGCAGTTCACGGTGCTACCTCGCTGCTTTGATTCTCATCGGGGGCCGTGGGGGCCAGCCATCACTGTCATTTCCCTCATGAAGGGTAATGGGATCAACCATTTGACCCTCTCATACATTGTAACTTTATTAGCATCCATGGCATCCAGCCAAATCCTCGTACTTGGAGAAGACTGATCTTCTCTTATACACAGAGGGACGGGTTGAACTTAGACGGAGAGGGAGTTCAAGCTTTGATTTATCAGGACGATTTACCTGATACCAGCACAAAGTATTTTAAAACCAGTATTAGGTAGTTCTATAATGTAGTTCATGTTCTGTTTTTTTTCACTTGTGATGTTCTTTCTTGCTCTCCCTTGTGTGACATGATGTGGACCCTGCCCCCTGATACTGACTGATTGAAGTTCAGGATGTTTTCTAAGAGCGCCTCTATGAACATTCATTTTAACGCACTTTTCCCCAAAGCAGCACATGAAAGACTCCTCCACTGATTCAGTGTTTCACTCCAGTGACATCGTCTGACTCATCGCGCACCGTTTAGACAGAAAAAGATAAAAAACTGATGCAGCAGAACAAAAGCTATCATCTATTTTATTCCACGCATCCTTCTTCCTCATCAAAAACCCGGCACCTACATTACCCACAATGCAACTACAGTTAACAGTTTGAGAGATTACAGTTTCAGATTTTTTTTGTAGTGGTTAATGCAGCCTCAAGCAGAGGTGAGGAGCAGGCTACAGAGGTCTGGTGGTTAGCTTCTCTCTAACTCCACACCCCCAGATTTTTTTTTTTTTTTTTTCATTTTCACGCTTGTAGTCTTCAGCCCCAACCGACACCGACATCAAGAGTCATCACTTAAGGCAATTTATCGGATCTCGCATTGCTCCCTCTGGAGCCACAAAAGGCTTTACACAACTTTTTTTTCCCCCCCACATATGCAGTAGTACTCCCCAGGACCTGCAAACAGACTTTGATTTGTAAAAATCTATGCCGTTTAATGGCAGCTGTCTGTGGTGCTGAAAGGAATGCTGGATACTAAAGTACCGTGGTGGCTTATTTAATTGTATGTAAGCTGTATATGTGTGCTATATATTAACAAACATACATAAATGCTGCAAATGAAACAGGAATCATCCAGTATGAAAACAAAAGCTTAAAGTACAGCCACCACTTTCACCGCTTTCCGCTTGCTGCCCTTGTATGATGTGTTACTGGGTAGAAGTTGAAGAAAGTAAACTTTGATTGATTTAGCTGCTGCTTGAGGCAAACATTATTTGTTATTAAAACTCCTGTAAACTTTGTTTCAATTCTAAAGTACTTCTCTACAACGTTAAATATTCATGACTAAAAATCAACAATCAAAGTTAAAGTGTGAGAATAAAAAACATCCTTGGGAATTATTTATTCATAACAAGTTTAACACTCAAAAACTCAACTCATCTAATTCATCAAGACTGGGTAAGTATGGCTTGACAGATCACCTGTGCACATCTGTTGTTCAATTACATTTATGCTAATTTGGTTCATCATCAAGAAGCTTCTGAAGATGTTCTTCTCCAAGTGGGAACAAAGCACCTGTTTATTTGCAGTCGTATCTCAGAACATCTAAAGCTGGGATGCAGCTTTTGGGATACACCTCTTTTAAAGTCCCATATTTTAAACTTTTCCTTTGTTTTATTTGAAGTGTTGGTCCATAAGAAGATATATTTGTGGTTTTCAGAACCTAATCTCAATGTAGTTTCACATCTCCTCTCACAGGCTTCTCTCTGGAGCTCTAGCAACAACAGATCAGTGAGACCGCTTTCTGAGTGATCGCATAAAAATATGGCAGAGTTCAGGTAAACACTCAGAGAAACCAAATCCGAAGCTGGACAGTGGGCTGGGCTTGGGGCATGGCTGAGGGCGGTGCTTTGTTGTGACATCACAAAGTTACAGAAGTCCTGACGGCTGGTTTTAAGGCTCAGTTTCTGAATACAGGCTGTGTGCATTTCTCTGTGGACTGAGCACTTTGATACTTTCACAGTATTAATATAGAACCTAGACCTGATCTATAGCCAAAGAAGACATGGAAATCTCACTTTATACCATATGGGACCTTTAAGAGGGTTTAATTGGTTTTACAATCACGTTTTTTGGGGCGGTTTTTATGCCTTTATTTGATAGGGAAAAAGAGTGGAGAGAGACAGGAAATATGGGTGAGAGAGTGGGGGCGAGACATGCAGACATGCTGCTCAGGCCTCAGTATGCCCATATGGTATACGCCCTAAACACTAGGCCATCAGGACGCCCCAGATTTTACAATCATCATATGAAACTGTCAGGAGATGTGGCCCTGCACTTTACACGTAAACTTTGATCCCATGTTTGAGCTACATTTTTGTCTGTAAACATTTGAAGTGTAATTGTGCATTAGAGTCAACGTTAAAATTCAGCTCAGAGATCCAGATTTATATTCACCACTGAGGTATCTTGTGAGCAAGCTTGCGCACCTCATCTGGAATGATTCTGAACTTGTCTGCTGCACTTTTAACCTCGCCGAGCGTTGATGGAGTGCAGCATGCGAATGTGTTGACGCTCCCGTGGCCGTGCAGAGAAATCCCAATCACACCCAACATCAACCCACAGCCGCCACCGCTGCGAGGCACGCAGACTCCTCCTCATGACTGCAAACGTTTGACACAGTGCAACTGTCAACACCGCACTGTGGTCTGGTCCTGAACGCACACGCACACGCACACGCACACGCACACGCACACACACACACACACACACACACACACACACACACACACACACACACACACACACACACACACACACACACACACACACACACACACAGTGACACCAATTTTCAAAGACAGATTTGTCTGGATGCTGACAGACACAAACAATTTTCCCAATACCTGACACCCCAGCAGCAAGACATACTGTACATATGAAATTGTCAGCAGACACCTTCTAGCAGGGATTTGACTGACAGCACCAACCTCTAAGCAACAGCAAAATGTTGTGTGTGCAGGAAACTGGCATATGCACACACTCATTTGACAGAGTGTATTTACTTAGACTGCATGCACACATCCAGAGCCATAGCTACCACTGAGGCCACTTAGGTCATGACCTCAGCATTTTGGTTTTAGTTTTGGCAAGAGAAGCACTTTGTATTTTACAAATTTGATACCAATATTTTTTCCTATTTACTATGCTTACATTTTGTCCCAGTAAAAAAACATATGACTGTAATTGATGCAGAAATTCAGACAGTTTCCGGTCTGCAGAGGGAGGTGGTGTTGGGAGAGTTGCTTGTATCTATGACCTCAATATTCATAAAATCCTGGCCACGGCCCTGCTTGCATCCACAAGGCACCCCTCCAATAAATTTGTCTTCAAGACAGCCTTTTCAAAACCCAGGCTGTTGCAATCGATTCAACAGAAAAAAAAAAACTCTGCTTTACTCCGTGAAAAAACATGTTTCTGAATTATAAAATGTGATATCTGCATACACAGTGCTGTGATCATGTAAACGAAGCACACGCCAACTCTCCACGACACACCTGCACTTATAGAATTCTGTCTCCTCACAGTTGTCGTGTGGGTTGTGTTTTCTCTTCTGCTCCATGAATCCCAGCACATACCACCTATTAAAAATCCTAACGGCTGTTTGGCCAGCACCAGACAATCGAGGGTAGAAGGACCAGCAACCTTAAAGAGCGGATGATATGATGATGTGATTTTAACTTTGAATCAAAATTCACTTTGGACTGGAGTTTATACCCTCCTGACTTGAGGGCAGACGGAGAAAGGAGGTAGGACTCTTAATCATCACAAACAATGGATAGAAACTTTTATCTACTGATCTATTTTTTACTCACTCTCCGCTTCTAAGTCTGACACTGATTAACATGGCGCGAACAAAGAGTTTAAAAGCAGAAGGTGCTTTACTTCAGGCTTAGTAGAGAGACTTTAGGTGCCTGTATTGCCTCCTTTTGTGGTAAATGAAGTGTTATCACTCCTGACCAGCTGCGGCTGAGCTCCCTTTACTCCCATCCAAGAAGAGGGGCAATTTATTTAATGTCCAAATATGTACAATTAAGAGCTTCTGTCATTCAGAGGGAGCAACAAGAAGACAGAGATTTCCTGCCCCTTTCTTGTTTCCAACAACAACATGTGCACACATGCACACACAGACAAACACTAAAGCCAATGGGGAGACAATTTTAATTAGCGTTTAGACTGATGACCTGACTAAATAATAAGCTAAAGCTTGCTGTCGGCCTCCTGGACATAAACAGCAGTGCCAGCTGGAGGTTAAAAACAAATCGACCGTCTTGTTATTTTCCTAACTGGCCGCAATTGGCAGCGCATTCTGAGGCCAGTCATCTTGGCATGTGTTAAATTAGTCCTATTGACAGTGTGTTTTCCCCTGTCACGAACTGACTCAAAGTTCAGACGAAGGAGGAGGGAGGGCACACATGCTGGGATCAAAAGTAAAAGGAATTTATTGAAGTTAAGTATTTCCATAAATAAATCAAGGTTGTAAGGTACAAATCAGCAAATGCCACTGAGCAGGCCAGCTTTTACACCCCCCCCCCCCACCCCACCCCCCCCCCCCATCAGTCCTGTGGCCCAGGTGAATCATCTGATGACCTCCAGTGTGCTTGGCTGCTTCCTGAAACAGGAGGAGAGAAGAACAAGCGAGAGGCCAAGCAGAGCAGTGAAACAGGAGGGGTCATCACACCCTCCATTTCGGATCGGACACCAACAAGGTGTCTGTAGTAGGAACACCTACATTAACTATGAAGAGACGATGAAAAATCACAATCATAGCAAAGATTCAAAGTCATCACATGCAAAATATCAAAGAGTCAGTCACTAAATGAATCTGCGTTCTACCTAGCTGGCAATTCGATTCAGAATACTGAGATAGAAGTGGACTAAAAATGGACACACTCCCATCTCACTCCTCCGCAACTTGGCAACTAAAGAGGATTTTTAAAAGAAAGTGAGGAAGAAAACACCAGTAAGGAGAGGGTGAAAAGAGTGAAAACAGTGTCAGTAAACTCAGAAAGCACAAGACAGGGGATCTGCCATAATATTATCCCCACCGTCAATATGACGAATGTTCAAGTGATCAGAAACTTGACATACCACCGTAAATGTACCAGTAACCCGAGCTTGAAATGGTGATCCCACTACAGGTGACAAAGCGAGAACCTGATCTCCTGGACTGACCTGATGCTGCAGGTTTTTACCAAATCATTTGGACCGAACCCTGCACTTCCCTGCACAACCTCCCTTGCAGCAAGCAGCAGCTAAAGCAGCCCCTCCTCCCAATCCCAGCTAAGTCCTCTACAGAATGAATAGAGTGACTTCAAGGTCTGATGAAAACGTTGTGAAGCCGCAGAGCCGGTGGAAACAATTTTGAAGTGAAATTTGAGCCCCGATCACTTTGTAGCACTTTGGGAACGCCAGACGCTGACAGGAAGTGAGACAGGGCTTTAATTACTCACTTTGCTGTGATGGAACGCAAAAGGTAGGCTGCAGGAGAGCGTGTAGCTGGGCACAAAACTGTCAGCAGGTGCTGGCTACCAGACTTTGAAGGCGGCAGCGGCCCCACACAATCCACAATCAGGTATTCCATCAGCTGACTGACGCCTGGAGCTGATGGAGGGGCCGGCGCAGGTGACAAGTTTTAATGTAAGCAGAACCACAGGAGACGGGCACAAGTTTTCCTAATGCCCATATGATCTGCCACATCATCGTGTGATGATTTCAACACCGTGTCCCTGAACTTGTAAGGAAACCAATAGGTTCCCACAGGAAGCTGTCACACTGAAGAGCCAATTTCCTCCCAAAGAGGATCATTCTGAGCAAAATAACATTTGAAGTCCTCAATAGGAGAGACCTGTTCAAACAGTCTCCTTAGGGAACAATCAGATTGTTGCTCTTTCATCAATTCACTGTGTGAAATGGACTGTAAAAGGTGCAGGCACACAAACCAAACAGGTGACTGACTCTTATACCTGAGGAAGGTCAGGGCTCGCACTGCTCACGAGTGACGACACGGACTGGAAACATTTTGGCACAATTACAGATGGTCGGGAGGACGACAGGACCTGAGGCTGTTTAGATATGTCACAGACATCGTCAACAGGACACACATGTTCACCGGCTAAATCGTTACCAAGGATTATATCCACCCCATGAACTGGAGGCTCAGGCCGAACCACAACTGTCACTTCACCAGAAACCAATCTTGTGGAGAGGAGCAAAACAAAGTGACCAGTATCAGGATCGCAGGAAAAAGGCAAAACAGACTCAAGCACAAAAGAGTCTAAAGCATCTGTTACTTGCAAAATTATCACAACAACTTTTTTTTATTTATCTGACCCTGGAGGGACATAAACCCTTCAGAAATAAAGGTAGAATAAAAGTCTGACTTGTTGCTTGCAGACGCAGTCATAGGCTGCACAAACAGGCGCAGCCAAAGTACCAGACTTCGCTGGACTGAAGCTGGACTTGGATTCTGCTTTACGTAATTACATAATTACATAATTACATCATTTCTAAGCCTGATGTTCAACACATCTGGTTGCAATTTACTCTCAACCCTGATATCATATCAGCAAACATACTCTTCTGTGTCATAATATATTCGTCAGCCAAAGCAGCAGGGTCATGAGGAGTTTCTTTCACTCATGAACATGGCAATGCGACATCACACCCCTCTCATTATTCCAGTCACCACGGGCCCATCTTTAGAGCTGAGGCTCAATCGTAGTTGTGATTATATGTTGGGAAATAAAAGCAGAGAAAACATGTCTCAGGGGACGATGCAACAATGCTTCAACGTAACTGCAGCTCCACTGCAGCAGGCGCCTGTTCCTGCAACTCTCCCTCATCTTCATTTTAATGGCCAGAAGCGACTGCTGCTCACAGAATCCAGCTAAATTATGGCTGCTGCACGCCAGGAACTGCAGACCATTGCTGCGACTAAAATATTCCAAATGAATTTCTAGAAAAGTTTGGTTTCAAATATTCAAATAACATCCCAAACAGATAAACTAATGGATCGTAATTACACCACATCAGATTATTTGTGCCTCTGGGGTTTGCAAAAAGTCACCTGCACTTTCCAAAATGGCTGACCATAACCAAAGTAAAAAGGCTGCATCAGCTCACACGCCACTTTGCCAAGTGTGAACACTCCATTTCACACCTCCATCAGTGTGATTAACAAACGGCGGGTGGTCGACTTTGATAACACTGCAATGCATGATGGGAGAGAGACCCTCTAACATGGTTAAAAGGCGGAAAGTGGGGAGGAAATGGAGACTAAAGTGGTCATGAGAGGAGAGGCTTCTGAAGGTAAAAAGCAAGCTGTAAAAGCCGTTCTCAAGGATTTTAGAGCCATGTCATTTGGACTACTTAGCCCAAAATGCTCCACACGGGAGAGTGTGATGCTGACAGAAATTCCATCCACCACAGGCGAGGGAAAAGTAATGGGCAGCATTAACAAGAAAGGCCCTCAAGGTTTTCAAGATGGTTAGTGCGAAAGGAGAGACTCAAATGTGTCCCACAAGCTATTTCTTTATATATCTCTGTGTATATATGTGTGTGTATGCGTGTGGCTACGGAAGCCCCACTCTGGTCTCAGACTGACCTTGAGGACATACAGTGAGTGTATTCACACAGCAATTCCCCTGCGGATTTTTTTTCATGTATTCATTCACATGCACACGCACTCACACATGCAGAACTCTGATGGACGTACATAAGAAGCGGCGGCTCAGACACTTAAAGCTTGGGATGTATTCACACACGCTTTGGCTGTTGTACTGGCATACCACAAGAGAATATTTTGAAGTGAATATCTGTTTGAGCTGGCAGAGCACCAGACAACTGCATAATGTTTAGAGATGAAGGAAAAACATGAGAAGGAGTGGTGTGAAGAAAAAAAAAAAAGAAAGAAAAAGCAGACGTCCTCCCCTCCTGGTCATGAAAGGCTGCTGGTATTTTTAGCTCACTTGTTTAGAGCCGTCTAGGTGCATTCTCACCCTGACACAATCCATATTTAGACTAATACTCAACTGGGCCCCCAAGCTACACAAGTGTGAGCATCTTCATGTGTCACTTTGTCAGTGTTCGTCCTGATATGAGCTGCAATAACAGGAAAGAACTTTGTTCGCTTCACGGCTGTAACCGGGATTAATGGATACTGGGTGTATGAGAACCTCCACAAACAAAATGCATTTTGACCAGGCATCAAAAACAGTTTGTTTTGATTTTATTAGACAGGTAATTTGATATATGAACTCTTTCTTTTATGTTTTGTGAATAATTTATTTCCCTTCTGGACGGTCTTTTTGCTGTTTCACAGCCTCCTCCATACAGCCAGGAATAAAATGGGAAACGTCAACAAGAGTCAGAGAGAGATGCCAAGTCTAAAAAATTGTCACATCACTAAATTAAAACACAAACTACTTCTTATATAGATTATTTGCACCCAGTAAACTGTCAAGTGTATGCTAACTGTTGCAAAGCTAATTTAACTGAAACTGAATTAAAATGCTGTTTTATAGTGAGGTAAACTGAAGATTATAAATTATATTTCACAAAAATAGCATGTACCATAACACCAAATTTACCAATATGTCAAATTGCAAAAAGTTATGCTAATAACACTAGCGTAAAATCGCTAAATAGTTTTGGTTTAGGTTTGCATAATCTGACATTTCCCACTCATTCCAAACTGCATACTGCTAACTCTGAACACTTGCTGGCTCTAAACAAGTTTCAAAGTATATCATTTGCTCGTTAAGAACTTAAGGACTTTACACACAAACTTAATTACAGATTTACGATTAGCTGCTGCAAACTATCCAAGTCATTAAAATTTCCCCTGTCCACATCAGATTTGTTAGTTTGATGCCAAGTGAAAACTAACAAGCTAACATTAGCTGATTTGTACAATTGTTAAATTTCTAGTAAAGCAGTAACCAGAGGACGTGACCTCAGTGTCCTCAAAGATAACTGCGACCTTTTTAGAATATTCCCTTTCGTGGAGAGGTACAACCTATGACTGTCCCAAACACATACAGAATTATATTATCATAATAACCCACCGGGTATCCTTTACTTAATGTTGTTAATCTTTTTTTCTTTCTTTATCTTTCCAGGTTCACTCAGCCTTGGTAGATAATAAACACCACATAATAAAATTATAAATACATACATAAATAAGCCACCCAGGGAGTAGCGCTGCTGGCATTAGCATTAAATGAAGTGGAGTCTGTTTCACTTCCCCAAAGGCGGCTGACATCACCATTCATTTGCGTTGTCAGGAGACATGTTTACTAAAGCAGAGCTGAGGCACTTTACAATCACCTGTGACAGCATTATGTATTCGTAAGTGTAGACAACGTGGTGTAAAATGTTTTGGATTGTGTGAAGCATGTCCTCAACAGGATAATTGTGTCCTGAAAGCTGCTACATGCGGACATGCTTGCTCTAGGAAATGTACTCTTTCACAAATGGCAACACTTTTCTCTAAATAGATATACACACTCAATGAGAATTACAGCCACCTGAAGTTCAGCTCCATTAAATAAATCTGGAAAGAAAAAGCACAATCTCCTCATTTAAAACCTCCTGTTGATTGATGGTTTGTTAAATCTGATAAACTAGACTACAGCTCATTTATCTCAACCGTCGGAGTCCTCCCCATTCCTCAAAATTACTGCCTTGCTTTCATTAGATTCTTTATGGAAACCCCAAAAGAATAAGGAGTGATTCACACAATAAACTGTCACAGACACTTAAGATGGACTTCTTTAGGCTGCAGTAGTTCCTTCCTTTATCTTCTCACATATTGTTATTAAGCTTCTTGCAGTTCATCTGTCTGCCCTCTCTAGGACGATCCCCGCATCCACCCACCCACCCACCCCCCACCCTCTCTCTGACTGCATGTCTTTTGTCCTTGAGGCAAAGCAAAATTATATGCAGTTTATTGAGCTTCACTCCATTTTCAGACCTGATACTGCTGAATGGCCCTCTGAATAAATTGGGAGTGCTTGTGCAATGCAGAGAAGAAATTATAGTCACTGTAAATGGCGATGGACTGGGTCTTATCATGACCTGCACTGATGTTACAGCTCTGATGATGGGAGCGTTTTGACTCTGAAGCTGTAATTACTATATGAAATAACACGCTTTACTTACTGACTTAAATACCTATCAAACTTAAGTGCCAATTAAAAATGTCGAGCCATTGTTTCTAGTAGCCTAATTGTTTCTGGATTAAATTTATCGACTGATAAAAATGAGATGTGTAAAAACATTTAACCTTTATATTTTATTGACATTGGATTTTTGTCCTTATTGTTTAAAGAGACAGAAGCTGGTGGAGACCAAAACAGAGCTCAAAGGAGAGTGAATATTGGACATAAATTCACCAACTGCTTGCTAACTAGCTCATGGTACCAATTTAAAAGGTCTCCAAGAAATTATGTGTAAATTTAACTAAACTGCAGATGCAAATCCATTTTCTAGGGAACATATTCGCTGACTGTGTTATGTTCAAGGTCTTTTTTTCTTTCTTTGTTTGTTTGTTTGTTTTTGAATGAAGCTACACATTTTCAATGACAGTGGACAAGCAAGGATGTGGTTGTGAACGTTTAGCCACCAAAAATGGAATTAAATGGAAATAAACCTCCTGTTTCTGAAGTCACTGTGAACTTTCCCTGTATCAAACCAAACCATGATCTGTGCTGTGAGAGCCTAAACATAACCATAAAAAAGTGTAATAGTGCTACAGTCACTACAAGTGGACACTGTACTGTAAGATTGGGTATTTTGGTGGAAAAGAAAAATACGTCGTCTGTGAACACGTAATTTATTGGCAACACATCCTGGCTCGAGAAGGTCTATTTTTGCTGCTTTTATATTTTTTATACCTTTTATATTCTACTTTTAGATTCAGAAGTTGTGTGTGTTTTTATAAAAAATTTAACTATTTCTTTATTTTCTTTACAAGCACAGTTGGCAGTTTTGAGGCTGTTAAATTTTCATTGTAGTTGTACCTGCTGCATGTGGCAATAAAGTTTTCTTGATCCAATCAGGTATTTGAGATTTGCCAAATATGTAAATTAACAACATATCTTCGTTACATGAATAGAAAACATAATGTGGTTGAAATTGCACTTCTTCCTTATGTATTTGCTGGAGGAGTAATGCTGGAATCAGTTTCTAGGAGACAGGGTTGCAATGTGTCAGTGTTGTGTTGATGGTTTGTTTTCACTGACCTAAAGATCAGTTAAGTGTTGAAGTGGGAACATTCCCTTCGCCACAAACCGGGCTTACACATTTAATTAAAGTGACCAAATACTGAAATAATCATAAAACATTGTTATTACACCATATTTTATGTTGTATGGGCTTTGCATGAACAAATATTGATTCCTTTAATTTGGCAAAAAGTAATTCAGTGGCACAGAATCACACACAGTGATGTTACATGGGGTCAGTTAGACTCTGTAGAGGTGTAAATCCATGTCAGTATTGTATATATATGTATGTATGCTTATATTTTAGACAGATGATATGTAAATATATATATGCAACTCGACGCCTGTTAATATATGTTGATATTATATACAGTCGGGTGAAAGTCTGAGACCACTTACCCAGAATAGGAAGAAAGACATTCAAATGAATGAGAAATTAATAAGGAAAACATACATAAGTATATAGAATTTTCTATGTATGTTGTTTTAGTTTAATAAATTAAATATATACCATTAACACATACGGTAAAAATGTAAAAAAAACAACAAACTCATATGCATATTATTAATATATGCACATTGCAAATTTCACTCATGTTATGAACTTCTATATTCATATATGTAGAGGATGTGACATATATGGTTACATAACATATAGGGACATATATTCATACATCACATTTCTGTCTTGTTTCGGACTTCTCAAATTGTTATCATTTCAAAACCCAATTTATAATCAAATTTCATAAAATCACAGAAAGTCATGAGTATAAAGTTGATAAAACCATATTAATATATAAAAACCATATTAAGTATGAAGTTTGAGCTGTTAAAGAGCACCAGGGCCCCAAACAGAACATCAGGGTTCATGAACAAATGATCACGCCTGGTAATAAGGAGCAACTTTTTCTCTGGGATTTTTGGAGACTTATTCTACAGCTCTCAAACTGCATCAGTACTTTTTCCGCCCTGATGCATCCTCTGGTGCACAGAGGCAGGCTTGTGAATATGATGCATGTAATGCTATACGTCATGAAATGACAGACTCGGGAGTTTATCCACAGATTTCGCTGGGGTCAGTAATTTTAGTGGCAGAGATTAAGGGTCACATCCTCCAAGGACGTCAACAAAATGGTGTTGCGTGCACAAAATACTGATGTGACTGATTTCGTTTTTACCCTTTGATTCACACATGCATCGTCCTCAGTGCCGCTGAATACGTCAGCAACATATGTCATGCCCTTCATGCCATAGCAAGAGGTTTAAGTGTTCTCTATACGTTCTCCACTTCATGTTTCAGATTGTATCAGCAAATAAAAAACAGCTTGTTGTGTGTGTGTGTGTGTGTGTGTGTGTGTGTGTGTGTTTGTGTGTGTGTGTGTACACAACTCTATCTACCACCCACAGCCTGGAAGGCTGGCAACACATTGGTAAGGTCGTGTTCCCCTTCGCTGCACTCTTGTGAAAGATAACGCGTCAAAACAAAACAGAATACATTGTAACAAACACAGAAACTTCCAGGAGCAGGGGATCAATGCTGACCCCGGCAGGAGGAGACGCAGTGAGGGGGAGAGAGATTGAATGTGGAGAGATGGAGAATAGGAGCCGTCAGGATAATCCTGCAATAGCTATAGTCAGTCTCCCAAGAGAAGGAGAACAGGGAAGACTGAAGTGGAGGAAGTCAAATAAACCTCTCTGTCTGTACTTTTCTTTTATCACCTGTTTCTCTGCCATCGCCGAGTCAATCCACAAAGGAGGAAGTAAGCAGATTAGCTTGTTCGCCCATCAGAAAAGGGATTACATTTACCCATTTCCTCCGCCGGAGAAAGTTGAAGCTAGATGAAAATGTGTCTGAGAGCAAAAAAAAACTTTCTGACGAATGCATGAGTGATTGAGGTTCCAGGAAAAGAGGCTTTGCTGTGTCCCTGTCAAATGTACTTGGCAAGGAAAGCTCCGAGATGCATTTGTTTTTTTTTTTTGTTTCTCAATGTGGTGACCTCTACATCTATTTATAGAACATTTTCAGAATTAGAACTAGTTTTAAATGATAGTCAAAATTAAGCCTCTGCCAACCATACAGAAACATAACATATGACATACAGTATATACCCCTTTATGAAGAGTGATGTTGCCATATATGTTAACTATAAGGGGATATATTATTATCACATATGTACATCCTCTGGATATACGCGGATATACGTTTATATATGCATTACATATGTTCACAATACAAGCATACGTACATTAACATTCATATTTGTATGGGATAGACATACAGTATATGTCAATATATATAATTATTCCAATTTCTAATAGGTTTCATATACATTTATAAAAATACATACATACATACCAATGAATTAGGCATAAACAGACTTAGGCTATTGTTTTCTATTAAACTGTATAGATTAATAATTACTTAATATTTTAAACCAGCCACACTTCTATCTATGCTGTGAAACTCTCACCGAGCAGATTTTTGGTAAAAATTTTCATCTACATACACTGGTCTCAAATCAAGTACATTTAGATACGCAGACTGTGAACGTAAAGCTGATCCCCCTGCGAGTTCGCTACACTTTCCGTTTGAAAGTCAGCCTCTGGTCTTTTTCTGCCTTTGATGTTAACAAGCCTTGTTAATTGCCATAGTGAAAGAAGCTGGCTCCTGTGCCTTACTACAATAATTATCTGGCCCTAACCAGATTGATTCCCAAAAAAACAGAGCGCATTTCTGGGGAGGTCTCTTTGATGTAGCCAAGAACTCGGAGTGGGTAAGAAAGAGGTTTATTGCTGCTGTTTGCTATTTTTCTGATTGGAGCGAGCCTGTTTGAATGGAGTAATTGTGTTGTGGTTTATTGATACTGCTTGGCTGTATGTCAGTCGGCAAAATGGACTGTAGTGCTGCGGTCTGAATGTAAATGATTTGCGGGACAATTGGCCAAAATGCTCTAAGTCGGGGGTGAAATACAATGGAAAATTACATGTGTGCAAAGAGATCAGTTTTGCAAAACCAACATGCTGTAGTTATTTGCGAGAGGGATGTGTAAATACATTAGATAATTAACTGGAATGTGAATGATCCCTGCAGGGAGACTGTCAGCTGCAGAGATTAGGTGAGGAATAACATGAAGATAGGAGTGAAAATAACTAATAATCATTAAACAGACTGTGTTGTCAGTGATTTACGCGAATGCAAATGCAAATGCAAATGTTCATATTTACAATGTCAAAAAACAAAGAAATGAATGTCAAGAAGAGCAAACATGCATTTCAAGCAGGGCCAGGATTTTAGAAATACTACAGTCATGAACATCCCCACTGTGCCTATCAATGCTCTGAGGAAATATCTGACCACGAACCAAAAGAGAAGATCTCTTGATTTCTTAATTATGGATTTTAATTATATATTTATCCTGCTAAATAATTAGTTTGATAGTTTGAGAAATATGGTTTCTTGCCAAGAGTTACATGAGAAGACAGATATACTGCTCTTAGGTCTTCAATATGAAGCTACAGCTAGCAGCTGGTTAGCTTAGCACAAAGACTGGAAAAAGAGGAAACAGCTAGACTGGCCCTGTAACACAATCCACCTACCTGCACCTCTAAAGCTCACTCATTAACATGTTGCCATTAGAGGAAAAAACGTGAAGGTCGAAGTAAATTATGTTCTGTTTTCAAGCCTTTTCACATTAAATTCTATGGGAGAAATGCTGCATTTTTTTTTAATTCTTAGCCTATACAGTTGTCACATTTAAACAAAACATTGCAGAATGTGAACTCCTGAATGACCTCTATGTCCTCATTGGTAGTTGCAGCAATGATATAGCCTTGTTTGCCATCACCTGGTGAAGTTACAAACACAGGATCATGTGCAAATGACTAAAATAAATGTGATTAAGAAAGCTGAATTAACCTGACTGTATGACTGTAGTGTGAGTGGAAAAATAATCTCCTCAGGGCATTAAAAAGTGATAAAACAGAGTAGTGATTCCTTTTTAACGCGTCCGTCTCGTGGAAGATGTTATTTACTGCTCTAAAAGACGTGCAGGTGAAACTGTACGATCGACAGGCGCTCTCCGGGAAATGCAGTGTATAAACAATGAGAGTGTCGCACAAGTTAATATTTGAAAATATAACAGGGTTATGGATGTAATTATAATGATACCAGACAGCTGTTGTTTAAATATGAAGTTTCTTTCCATTTCTAACTTAACTCTGGGAGAAACGCCCACAGAACATTATTTGTTTTGCAGAATGCACTAACACAGGTTTAGCATCGACTGGCATCAAAACCTAATGTCTCCCAACAGTGTGAACAAAGAGTTGAAATCCACAGATCTCTAAGACCAAACAAATCAAGCATACAGGGAGACGAAGGGGAACAATGGGCTGCCACAGTAATAACACAAAGAATGAGGGAGCGGGAACAAATGGAGACAGATGAAAGTGAGCTCCTCTTTGTCATTATGCAGGCAGACACCATCATCAGCTGAAGGACAGCACCGACTCAAAGGTGTATTTAAATGTCCTGGCTTCCTTTGAAATGTGACCTCTGCACGCAGCGAGAAGCCGATTTTCCACCATTTTATTCTCTCAGCATAATCTTACTTCAGTGATGAGCTAAAGGCCCCTTCCTTCCATCTTTGCACCTACTGGGATAAAAGTGATAATAATGAACAAACACTCAGACTCTGTGGGTTCCAAAGCTGTCAGAGCCTCCTCAAACCACGCTTGGGCGACAAATAAGAAAATCTGCCGGTTGAAAACACTTGCCGAAACAGCTGGAATGTGTGAGGCTGACGCCATTAATCTCCTCTGTGCCAATCAGAACAAATGAGCTAAATCCGGCTAGCTAGGACTAGCTGTTACCGCAGAGAGATTCCGGCTCTTCAAAGTGTGTTGACCCATCTTCAAGGTAAAAGTGTAATTTAAGTTTTAGTGGGGAATTACATCTATGTGGAGGTTTGGTGTCCAGAGGCTCTTCCAATCCCTCCGCACCAGTGACTCAGCCCTGTATCCTTAGGAATTACATTCGTGTTGAACAAATGATGAAAGGAGACAATTAAGTTGACAGACAGCGGGTTTCCATCCAAATACAACGCAGATTTTATCCAAATTTCGAGAAAAAGAAAAGACAATGCGCATTTCCAGCCACTAGGCCTACTGGCACTTGAATATTAATATTACTTAATATTAAGAATTGATCCATAAATATAAACAGCTGGTGTTGCTAATTCTCCAATTGGATGGCAGGATTTAACAGCCCTGTAGCCGGATGAAAACATTATAATTCGGAGGAATGCAGTTATCACCGCCTTTTAAACACAGCTACATGTCGCTTTTTTTTTTTGAGTTGGTTGGATTTCAGCAGACACGGACAGTCCATTCCTACTGATTTACTAGCAGCTGGTAGCTGGGATACTTTCACTACCACTGTTAACACTGGGTTGCTCTCCTCCTCCTCCTCCTCCCGGCATCCAGAGTCAAGAGAGCACTCTCACCGCTCCGCGAGGGTGACGCTCTGAATAAGCACACAAGAAAGTGTTCTGAATGTGTGAACAATGCAGTTCAGGGCCAGAGTGTGCTCTGGGCTCTCAGAAAGCCGGTTTATGTTCAGATTAGATGCTCAGTATTTCTCCCATGTGCTCCGTGCCCCCATTTTTTCACTGCACCTTGCTGACTAACCTTCGAGAAAAAGACTTCTGCTGCTTTTTCAGTCGAGGGTCACCTGCACCGTTAAGAGTAGCAGTCGGGTTACTCTCTGAAATTGTTAGATGCTGTAGGGAGGTCTTTGCTTTCCTGGATTGTTGAGAATACGCAGAAGCAGGAGTGGGTATCATAAGATGCAACGGTCACTGGGACTGAGCAGACAAAGAAAAGAGAGGCACCTGTAGAAATCCAAACAAAGTAGAAAAAATAGAATTAAAAAGGAAAAAGAAGACGTATTGATGCAAGACTTTAAACTGAACTTCCAAAACTGTGGCCCTCATTGTAAGTCACTCAGAGCTGTAAGGACAAATATGACCCAGGGCTAGCCACAACACAGTCAACTCAGGATCAAACACTCTCAAAAATGAGGCAAAGTTTCATCTCTTAAAAGTGTCTGTCGATTGCAATCTTAATTAAAAAGCTCCCCTCTCTCTTTGCCTGTCTGAGCTTGTGTCTCCTTGTGTATACATCGCTCCCTGTCTTCGTCTTTAGGAGTGACGGCTGCATTTGAGGACAAGCTGGAATGATTGATGGCTGAGATACTGGGAAATGAATTGCTGATAAAAGCTCTGGGCAAAAAAGGTTGGAGGGAACTGAAGTGTGTGTGCGTGTGTGTGTGCGCGTGTGAGCAGCTCAGACAGCACGCGGCAATGACACAACGACACGAGCCAGACAGTATCTGTGGCACCGCCGATTCACACCTCTCACAATGAAACATTCACACATTCTTACACACATCCTGCTCCTTCTGACGTGCGTGTCTAGTGGACTGACAGGGGGATAACATGACAGATCAAAGTCTGATTAAATGTCACTGTGGGGTGTGACTCACACACACTTTGCACACACACACGTACCTTCTTGACCATGTGAAGTAAGTCCACCCACTCATGTGGCAAACTTACCTGCAGGTTTTGTGCAAGTCCTGCTGTAAACAAACACTGAATTCAGCCTCAGATAACAAAGGCATATGATTGGTTGTTTCGTCTGAGCCGTCGGTAAGCATTACCCAGGAATCACTCAGGCTATGGTGCTCATAAAATCACAGATATGCAAGTGCTTACTTCTGATCTAGGCCACACTTGCATGTATTTAACCAGCAATAAAACACAGAGGAGGTTATTACCTACACCCGACAGAGCAGCCGAACACTGTACTCCAGGAAATCAAGTTTTAATATGACCTGGAATCTCTCGGTTTCTTCTGTTTAAAGAAGCATTAACTGAGTGACATGTTTAACACCCTTCAAACGCGTGGCTCTGGATTTCAATCTTCTCTATTTGGACTGTAAGAATCCCATTTGTGCAGAATTGACTGAGTGCTTTGGCTAAGGCTGCCTCATGCAGATGAGGGGGAGAGCAAAGAAAGAGACAGATAATAAAAATCTGAGCCAGAAAGCAGAAACGTGTGGGCATCAGTGGCAGAAATTATTTCCATCCCACTTTTTGACACCTCTTTAAATAGGTTGAGGCCATTTTACTGAGGTGGTGGGAGGCAAATAAAAAACCACCAAACAAGCAGAAGCAGGAATCGGCACAACTTCAGACGCTGACGAACAAACGGCGACGAGCCGCCAAAACAAACACACAATACCGCAGCCTGTGCTTTCTTCAATTTCAGCCGGAGAGCCGCGGCCCCTACACAGGCCATCGACAGACGAGGGGAAATGAGCAGGAATGATAGAATGGAGAGAAAATTAGAGAAGGAGTGAGAGATAACAAGGTGTTTATGGAAGACGCCTCTCTGCTATGTTCCCCCCAGCTCACATTAGGGTAAACAGAGCGCTGAGCTGAAAGGAGCACACAGGGAAATGCTCCGCTGATAATGGCCGAGATGGAAGACGATGATAGCAATCACGCTAACCACAATAATCACAGCCAATTCTCCAGGGACTTTTAAAGCATCTCGGCGGTGTATGTGCACATGGAGATGTGTGCTTTAGTACACGTGCGCCCATAGTTTGGTGCAAGTAATGGACCCAAGAGAAGCATCGTTGTAGTAATGTAGTATTTTCCCCCCCCCCCCAAAAAAAAAACCCATTCTCACCCCCCTCCTGAGTGAAACAACACTGGAGCTGTAGATGCTACCAGCACCTGACAAACGAGAAAACTGGTGCAGGTTTTTTAATGGTGCTACAAGATCAAGGTATAATGAATTATCCATGAATGTCTATTGCATGCTGGGAGACACAGACGTTTTGGGGATTGGCTCAAAAACTGTAGTCATGTGACTCGGTAATGCAATGTGTCTGCGTGCAGTGAAAACATCGCTATTTCTGAAGAAAGTGTCAATATTTCTGCAGATTTTATTTTGAAACTTCTGAATTTCTAGCATTTTAAGTTGAAATATGGCTTATGACACCCAAAGAATAGATACCCAATACTGAGCATCTTCGCTCTTTTAACATCACTCACAGATAAAACTGTACAATTGATTCACCTGTGATTTTATCTGCAGGTCTCGTGGCACGTGTGTCAAATGCAGCATTAAGTCTCCTCTCCATGAACCAGAGTAGCTTGGATCAGCAGTTTTATCAGTGCCTGAATATTTCAGGGATTTTCTGTCATCTTCTTCTGTTGTTTATGGTCGAGAGATTCCTGCTTCCCAACAGTTCATCAGATTCATTTAGTGGAGGAAGAGAAGATGAACTTTCATCAGTGGGCGGCGGGCCAAGAGTGAGGATAGTATCCATAGCTGCAGCACCATTAGATCCCCTACTTCAGAGTAAGTAGGGGATCTAATGAGGCTAAACATCAAAACAGGGTATGTGGCTACTGGCATATAGCTAAGAAGGATATTGATATATATTTAGTAAGAACTTTTCATCTGTTCAGTTTATAGTATTTTAGCTGCACTTGTGGAACTGCATGGATCATATACAATTTCTGCTGATGCAGGATGTGCTTCAGTGGACAGACTGTCTATTGGATGTAAATGTGTAAAAGCACAGCTGCTATTGTTACTTGACAAAACGCTCAGAGCAGACCTTCCACTGTCAGTGAGATATTCATGTTCCAATATTTATGGCCACATAAGAGAGATTCATAGTGTCAAATGAAAAATTTAATTTGAGTAAATAAAAAAAAAAAAAAAATTTGTGGTTATTTAAGCCCTAATGAGCTGGAAAATAATGTTAAATTATTTCATTCATTTTCTCATTGATCTCTATGCTCTTGCCCATTTAAGGGTTAACATTACAAAGAGGTCTTTAAGTATGATACACACTGATGTGGCTCTATACACGTACTTAAAGACAGATAAATTTTGCCACCAGCAGCAGCATTATACAGCTGGAAGTTGCTCCTCTGGGAGCAATGTGCATCAAACGGCTGAATGTACAAGTGATATGGGTCGGGGCCCCACGTCTCTCCCTCTCTGTGACTCTTAGTTGACTATTACACAAAGCAAAAAGGCCATAAAATAATAATAAAACCATATTTCTCCTCCAATGAAGCCAATGCTGTCCTTTGAAGTGCTTTTACTGCGTAACATCGATCTGAGTCACATTCACAACACCCTTCACTGTTGTTTTGTGCCAGTCAGTAGTGACGTCTACATTAAAGAGCAATTGGGCACATTTCTCTTTCTTTCCCCTGCTTAACGGGCTCGTCCATCTTCTCCGCTTTCCTAACGACCCACCAGCCATCAGTAATCAAACAATTACCAGTCAGGCAGGGGAGTATTAAATGACCTGCTGCTTGTTTCCGGGGCCGTAATGCGGAGGATGTGTTTGATCTGATGAGCCATCGGGCGGGCGTGTCCCTCTGTCCCACTGGGTGTCACCAACCCCGGCACAAAAGCCCTCATCTGTCCCCCAAGGAGATAAACACGCCCCATCCTCCCCTCTTTTCCAGTCATGATGAAAAGACAAGAAGTGAGACAGGAGGTTCAACAGGCACCCGCTATGAGCAGAGGGTCAATGTCATAGCTCTGACACCAAGAAAGGTTTTATCGCGGCAGTCACATCTCTTAGGATTGATCTCCAGCGGAAGGTAAAGAGAAGCTAAGCGGCTGTAAAGGACTGCTGTTACTGCTCTGGCTGGTAGCTGCTCTGCTAGATGGAGCGATTTTAAAGTAAATTTTATAGTGCTTAATTAGTACAGATAAGGCCTCTCACAGTGTGTTCAAGGTGGGCGGTGTAGTGTGCCTTTGTTCTAACTCAGTGGGAATGGATCTGACACCCGAGCACGATTTAAATTTCCAATTTAAAATGTCATGTTATATCTCGGACCATTTCAATAAAGAACAAGCAGAGCCTACAGCGAAGCCCTTTAATAAAACCAGCCTCACCTGAAAAGCTGAACACAAAGTGGCACGCTATTCACTTAATTAAAACAGCCATTCATTCTGATTCCAAACCCATCAGTCATTAGCGTTTAGCGACAGCTACGTAACAGGTTTGCTCACAAACCAGCAGGTGACGATATGACTGTGCCTGTGCAGTATACTGTACGTGGAGGTCTTTTATTAATCATGCCCCCACTTCACATCAACAAGCCTGATGAAAAGGTGTAATCTAGATAATTGAGCAGAGTTGTAAACATGTCAAATGTGCAGTCACGTGGGAATACAAGGACACCTTGTTTAAAAGGCAGCCGTGTTTCTGGTGCATGTAAAACACAAAGTGAAACTATCTTATTATGGCTGCAAAGCAAATCCTGTTCCTTCCTGTTTGTTTATGTCAAAGTGTACGATTGCAAAGGAAATCACACATAACGTGACACGCGCTCTCATAAGTAATTAGGTGCAAGCCACTTCTCCATCACTGCGGGTTGACAGGGGAGTGAAAACAAGAATGACACAACTCTCTCATGCTCAACCAACCAAGAATAGAAAGCGCCTGCATTGCGTTCATTAGGGAAAATATAAAACTACATCTCTGTTCTGTTCTACAGCCTCTGACTCAAAGAAAAAAAACCAGACCAGTTACAAAACCAGAGAATGTGGGTACAGGCAAATTAAAACAATACACGCATACACATCTACACATGAATATTATCTTTATGGCTTGTAATTCCATCTCACACAGAGACATCCTGTAAATCTCAGGCAGTGAATCCGTCCTCTCATTACTATCTGGGGAGAATAAGTGGACCCATGAACCCTTTTAGTTTTGTTCTGTTAACAATCTCCCTCATCATATTTGGATTATTTATACCCTGCTTTCCATTACAAGAAGCCTCTGCCTCGCTCACACACACACACACACACACACACACACACACACACACACACACACACGCGACCCAACACTCCAGCATTCCCTAGTCTTTGTTTGAAATGCTAACCATCTTCTGCAGCTGTGCAGTTTCACAGAGTTTGTGCCCTGTGCCTTTCATGAGCGCTTTGTCGCAGACATCTAACTAAGTTAACTTTCTTTTAGCCGTCACATCTGGTCAACAATACAACATGCAAGCAATTCAACATACAACAAAAAAGAAAACGCCATTAGGAACGCTTTTGATATGCGTGCCATCATGTAGAGGAGAGGGTGCCGCACATCAGTGGAGCCGGTAGCAGTAATAGCCCCATATTAAAGAGTTGTCATTTGAGGTGGCGGCTCCATTATGAATTCTGTGTAATGATGCTTGTCACCGTAATATACTCTGTAAACATTGCTCCGGTCCAGATGCTGAGTTTCAGCCTGCTGGTACAGCCCGGCTGACTGCTGCTGCTGCTGCTACTCATGGAAAGGGTTATGGGTAGGGTAGTTTGTCAAGCGCTGGAGCCTTTTGTTCAGATTGCAGTGTGGACGAGGGCTTTTAATGTAGATAGCGTTGTCAAGCTTTGGCAAAGTTCTCCCTGACTTTAGCTCTTTTGTGCAGTTGGGACGGCAAGTAGGCCGGATTACGACGCTCTTTCTGAAACAGACACCACAGTGGGAAATGCCACATCCCATAAGAAACGGCAGGGCTGTCGGCCAAGAGCGGCGCACAATAATGCAGAGCGGCTCAGACACACATAAACCCACGCTCGCACAAACATTTCTTAAAAGCTCAGCAAAACAACACGATGTGCAGCTGTCCCATTCTAAGCGGTGCTGACACCCATTGTGGAGCGCAATCCCAGGAGATCACAATGCTCTGACTAAAAAAAAAAAAAAAAAAAAAAAAATCTTCACACACACCTTCCTGCAAATTTCTTATACGGGTCTGATGCGACTCTACTGCATGTCTCCCGGAGTTAAAGGCAGCGGGAGAACGGAGGAAGAAGAGGAAAGACAAAAAGTGGGAGAGTGATGGTGCTGCAGTGAGATGAAATGAAGCTCTTTTTGCAGTGGCGGCACTTTTCAGAGAGCTTCCTTTCATCAACTGCTGCTGATCCCTCCTCTCCCTTCCTTTTTTTTTTATTTTTTTATTTTAAAGCAGTGGAACAATAAAACCTTTTCATCATGGGGAGGAAGAAGAAGCAGAAATCCCATCATAATTATGGCTTGTCCACATGGGAATTGTCTCTCGCTAAGCGCTCACTGTCGTCACTCTGTAGGCCCTAATTACTGTAGACCACATATCACATTTCTTTAATTTTCAAACCAAACCCTTTTCTATTTTTCTATTAATTCCATTATAAAAAGGGAAAGGGGGAGAGGGAGGTCGGGGGGGGGGGGGGGGGGGGGGGGGGGGGGGTTCTGTGTTTGGCAGTTTAATTGAAGAAAAGGAGGAGAACCGCACGGTTTCACATTAACGCTCACAGCCGGCCAATTAGCCTAGCGGTCGTTTGCGCAGTGGAGGCTTGCTCATTTGCTTCAGCACATTTCTGCTGTTTTGTCCCTCCCCAGAGATGACTGAGAGCAAGGACAGGACCCTTGTTTAACTGTATTTGATGAGTCCACTCCCTTAGCCGAAAGAAATCTGCTACAATGCAAGGACAGGGAAGCAGTTCAGCACGCCTCGGATTACATTTCTGTCTTGGGAGAGAAAATAATGGACTGGTTCCAGCTTTCTTGCTAAATTCGTCACAGAAATTGTCAATTCCTTGTAAATTTCTTGCTGAACCTTTAATCTGACATTAGCTGAATCACATAGTCGGACTGTACGGAGAGATAAATTCTCCATTTAGCCTCCAATCACTGTAAGTGTTCTTGCTTTGGAGTATAAATTCCCATTTGACTGAGCTCATTGTAGACGTTTCCCTGCTCTGACAGGTGTTTTCATCTTTAATGAAAGATTGTTCCTAATGTTCTAAAGATGTCAAAAAGAGGGTAAATACACCGAGCAGCTGACAGCGTTGTGTACGATCTACTGTAATGTGCCACTGGAGTGGAAACGATGTGATTGGCTGCGAGCGGAGAGGGACAGGAAGGGCAGTAATTGTGTTACCACTGTCAAGAGTGTCGCCAAAACCCAAACGTGTTACTGCCGCATTATTCCCACGAGTTTATGTTGTGCACAACCACTGATGTGCATTATTAAAAATGACAAGAGCCTTGTTGGTTCAATTTGTGACACATCAGTGTTGAGGCATTCAAACACAATCAGGCACATATCAGCGCCGCGCCGCGCCTGCACACAAACTCGCAAACAGGAGGGAAAAGATGCAGCGGCTGCAATGAATCTTTCTCATGTTAATCAAGAGCCATAAAACTTTAACCAACATCTGTACAGCTTTCATAAACAGCACCGCGGCAAATTTCTTTCCCTGTCACTGATGAAAGGAGACAGATGACATCGTCACAGTCCCACAGTAACCCAGTTACAGTTGACTTTCAAGGCTGCATTAGCCACAAATTTGCGCGAGACAAGCCAGACAGAGCTATATAATGGGCTGGAGTTCGTAACATGAAAGAAACTGCGAAGAGCGTATTCACCGCTAATGTGTCCAGCCGCATTATACAGCCTCCAACCCCTCTCCGCCATACCTATACTGCTTTTACATTACTCCATGTTTCACTTCTATTCCCTTGCTGCTTTTTCTTGTGTGTATGTGTGTGTGTGTATTTCCTCAGGCGCTGTCAGTCAAGCTTTAAATAGCATTTGTACGTTTCCTCTTATACTCCGTGTCCTGCACAGTGCTGGGGAGACAGATACAGGCTGTGCAGACCCACAGTGTATTTGTAGAGCGGAAGCATCACTGTTTGAATGTATATTTGAATGTGAGCCCAGCTTTACGGCGCCACAGGTCACAATTCAGAGACAACGTTGAGTATCCATGCAGGAAGTACTGTTCCATTTCTGTTGAGATGAAAGTGTAAGGGTATGGAGCCATCTTTTCCTAACATCCAGCACACTGTATTTGCTAAACATAGATTAATGCAAATTGCATTAAAGGTCCAATAATGTATATAGTGCGATTTCTGTCTTTTTTGAGGCAGGGCTAGCTTCTATATTAATACTGTGAAAGTGTCAAAGTGCTTAGTCCACAGAGAAAGGCCCACAGCCTGTATTCAGAAACTGAGCCTTAAAACCAGACGTCAGGACTTCTGTAACTTTGTGATGTCACAACAAAGCAGTTACTGCTCTCAGTCATTCCCCAAGCTCTGCCCACCTGGACCCACCATCCAACCTTGCAGGATTTGGTTTCCTTGAGTGTTTCAATGAAATCTGCTGTATTTTTTATTGGATCACTCAGAAAACAGTCAGCAAAGTCTCCTCGCTTCTGATTGGCTCACCAACCTGTTTTTTCTAGAGCTCCAGAGAGAAGCCTGAGAGAGAAGGTGTAAAACTACACTGAGATGGTTTTTGGTTGTTAAAACCACAAATATATCTTCTTATGGATCAACACTTCAAAATAAAACACACATGCAAACACATACAAGTGTAAAAGACCCTTAAAAAGTTGAATGTCCAATATAAAGGTTTGGTCCGGCAACAGTGTAAGAATGTCATCCTGCTGTAAAAATACATCATAGCCCAAGTCACCGCAGTAGCCATGACCCCAAGAGATTAAAAAGAGTTTGTGTGATGTAATCTAAACACAAAATCTCTAAAACAATAATGTGGCAGTCACATCTTCTCCATAATCCATGTTTGATCTCTTACAGACCCTGTCCGTACACGGGCAGATAAAATTGGAAATGCTCTTTTCATGTAACATTAAGTTCCATACATGCTGGTCTCAGCCACATGAAAACAAGAGAAACAAACAAGAGTATGTCCTGCTCCCGAAAAGGGGAAAGGAATAGGACTGACTTGATGGACATTACTCCTCAGCAAGTTAAGCCTATATTCTGTGTCTCTGCAGTCACATATTTCAGAATAGGAAAGTAATCAAATTTAGACACCATCAGTCCAAAATATCAATCAAAACTAATGGTTAGTCTTCAGCTGCAGTACCTGTAAACTAAAGTGTAAAGGTGAGCTGTTTTTCCTGAGACAGTGGCCCGATAATTAGACTGAAATGCCATTACTTCATTTTTCAGTCCAAGATCTTGTTCACATCAGCTGTTTCCTGTTTATTTTTGCCTTAATCAAGTAGCGAAGGATTAGTCCACCTCGTTGATGTCACTTGCAGCAGACAGGGAGGCTGTGGTAGTGGTTGCTAGAAGCTTAATGCTTTTCACATCCATCAAAGAAATATGCAGATTTAAGAGCTGTTATTTATGTGGCTTGATTTACAGCAACCTGTACAGTTGAAAAGATAATAAACGTGGGCGGTTACTCAGAGGTCTGCAACCAGGCTAATAAAACAGTCACTCATTATGTTGAATGTTTAATTGTCTTGGAGAAAAAAGCATACACAAGTTGATGTCAATGGAAAACCTGTGTCACCACAAAAACTAAGTGATCAAGGAGAGAGTTTGAGACAACAGAGAACTGGTTTCTTATCTTATGCAAATCACTCCATTGTGTCTGTGAAGATATGCACAGTCACACTAAATACATTTCTGTTCCCTCTGTCTAACACTATATATCCAATATACAGACGGGCATTTGTAGCTCAATGTATAGAGGAGAGAATTTTTAAAAAGCACATTTTCGAGGCAGGAAGCTTGGCAGCTTGGTGTCAGAATGGAGACTGTGTTTTCTGTGTGCAAATCTAAGAGGTCTCTCAGCTATGTGATACAGAACATATATCTAATTATCATATCTCTAACCCTCTCTTTACAACGTATTCCCTTTCATGACCTCACCATCTGTTTTGCTGTTGCCACATCTAATGCTCATCCTGACAATCTTCTCTCGTCCTCCCTCACTTCCTGTCTCTCTGTCTCTCTGTCAAACACACAAAAACACATACACACATACACACACACACACACACACACACACACACACACACACTCACTATCTCTCTCATCACCTCTCCTCTTCACTCTGTCATCAGCGGCCAGTCAAGGTCAGAGTTTTTATTTTTAGTCGTCCAATAACAAAACAGCTTGTCCTGCCCGACACGGAAAGACACTTTGAGCGTGAGCGTCCATCCCCGGGGCCCTGCAGCATTTAAACTGAGAGCACGGCTGCCACTCTCCTCCCAGACACCCTCACAATCCTCATCACGTCACTGCCGCCACAGCCACAGTCGCCACACTAATATAAACAACACAGCAGAGATCTAGCAGAGCAACAAGCAGCAACTTCACTGGGGCAAGTGAAGGGAATATTCCTGCTGATCACACTGCCAGTCACGTTTGGCAAATGTGAAGATGTTTAACCAAATAACCACATACCCATAACACATCTGGCACTCACACAAACAACAGAATGAATAGATGAGCTAGTGATGGAGAGGTGCACTGTTACCAGGAGTCACAGGATAGCTAGATTTAGTTGTAATGTTCCACTGAGTGAAAAAGACTTCAGACAGGGTTCACCACAGGTATAATCATCCATATTCCTGGTAATGATATCAAATTCAGATCAGAAATGAGCAGCATAGATTTGAATGGGAAGAGGTGTGTGAGAGGAACTTTGATACAGAATATGACTGGCATTAAACAGCACAGGGAAACAGTTCAAAGTGTGGGAGATGCACATCTCTGTGGGAAAGCACTGCACAGAGTCAGGATCCTATAGTCTACCTGAAAGCCCCTCTGAGGTGTGTGCTCCTTCACAGCAGAGGTTCCCAGCTGGTGGGATTCATTCTGAAGGTGTAGGTATACTTCAACCAAAGCGCTTGACAGCATTTGTGAATAATTTTGTAATTTATTTGTGTGCAACCACCTGCAACACCATGATTTGCCTTTGATGATAGATAACACATTAAAGTTTCTGTCCAAATTTAGCACAAAATTTAAACCAAGTTTCCAGGAAATTAGCAAAAGAAAATTAAAAATGTGCTGAAAAACAGGGGGATGGAGTCGTACTTAATAAGTTGTTGTGACAGTTTGGAGCAGCTAAAAGCTATAAACAAGTGGCTGGATGACACATCATACAAACAAGTTCATTTTGAGCACAGTGAGGCCTTGAGTGGTTGCAAGACTTTATACAGTTCTTGTACTTGAAACCTAGCTTGAACTTTTCTTCTCTTTATTCAACACTTCTTTAGTCTAAATAATTCTGAGTTGCTTTCTTTTGCTCTTGAAACACATTTTATAAAAACTTTTACTGCTTTTTTTTTTTTTTACTGTATTTTCTTGTTGCAAGATTGTTTGTTTCACTTAGGACAGGGTCAGACTACAGGAGCTTAAAATCTTAACTGATTCTGAAATCAGGTTGTATCACACACATAAGGAGAAATGTAAACAAAATGGAGACTGAGACAACTTACTGAGAAAACTTTGCAATGAGAAAAACAAAAGCTGAAGGCCACACGAGTCTGGATGAGAAATGTTTAGGTAGACACAGTGAACGCGGGTCGTCTGTTCTTCAATGAGAACTCGATGTGAGATTTTACCTTTTTGCTTTTAATATCTGTCAAGGTGAGTATATCTACATACCGTTGCCGGGCAACACCGTGAGCTGCTTCAGGACTGACATAATCGCAGTTGTAATCATCCTGATTTTAAATCCTTAATATCAAACGTATGATATTTTGTCATGGTGGCCCCAATGAATCTGCGAGTGGTGCAGGAGGTTTAAGACCAGATCAGTAAAGCACATTACCAGATAATCTGGGCGGAACATCAGCACCGATCGAGGACCACGACCACATTTCTCCTCAGATTGTCGGGAGAGGTGAATCAGGGTTAACTTTTGACATTCAACTTCTTTTGTTTTTTTTTTAAGTTGATTTTTGTTTTATATTAGTTTCACCCATGTCCAAAACACTAATATTTAAAAAAAATAAGTTATCACTTTAGACAGCCATATGTTTGTCAAAGGTAATTGTGTTATATTTGAACATTGGGGTGCATGTTTATAATATCACAGTTAGTGTAGGTGTTGAGGTTTTAACAATTAGCATTGGTGGTTAAAGTTTGAGATTTGAGATGAGTAGAATGAATGCAGTCAGTGGAGGCACCTCGGAACAATAGCAGTACAAGAAAGTGTGTGTCTGTGTGTGTATGTGTGACTTTTTATATCCACAAGTGCAAATGGACCTGCAGTCTCTGCCTCATAAATTTCCAAAGTCCTTCACAAATTGGTGTATATCAAACAGCGCCATTCAGAGGGGAAAGAATCATTTAAAAAAAAAAACTACCATGTCCATTTCCCAAAAAAAAAAAAGCCTGAGCAGTAATGGAAGCGATGGAATTGTATGTCCAAGTAAACATGAGCTTTTCCCCATCGAGGATTTCGTTCATATTGCACTTGTTGAGGGATTATTTTGTCTCTTAGCCCTTCCCCTGAGCTAGGAGCTGAGAAAATCCCTCGTTTTCCACACAATCTGCTGCAACTCATCCTTACTCCAACTGCAAATAATACCTCCATCAACGGCTGAATCAGACAACTTGGACAAACACCCCATAGCCAGCCGTCTGGGCCTAGAGCCAGACACTCTTAAACGCTTCTCTCCTTCTTCTGCTTTCCTTCACAACTGAAAGGACTTGACAAATATATTTTCCAAGACCTATCCAGTTGCCTTTATCAATGGATCGTCAAGAGGAGAGGAGGAGGTTGGAAAATCTCCCTATTTACAAGTGTTTGAGTTACTTTGGACGAGCAGAAGGACGCTTTTTGAATATTGATGAGCCTTTATAGTTTCTTCATGGCACCAACGGCAAGACAGCGGCTATATTTGTTTGCACTTTTCCTATTAAAACCATTTTACTGAACACAGAAGTAAGTAGTACCAATTCCCCGCTGCCTGTCTCCACTAAGTGCAAGACTAGAATTAGAAACAATTAGCAATCTACGTACGCCATCCATATACAAAACAAAAGCTCAATTCTCTGTACCTAAAAAGGCAAAACACGCAGTTTCAGTGAGCTCTTCCCTTTTTCTAGTAGGGGAGTGAAGGGAGCTCGTAACCACTTAAGCCTCATCCCAGATGTTAAGATAGAGAGGGAGACAAGAATTGGCTGCTGAAAGATTAATAAATGCAGCTGAAAAGCAGGATAGAAAATGCTTTTAGAGGTACTCGCCCTGATGGGGGTGGAAAGGCATTGATTTTCCTGTTGGAGCCATTGCTGTCATTTGATAAGATGGTGCTCCGTAAGCGAAGCAAGCTTTTTCATGATAACAGCCCTGGCCTCTCAGTGACCTGTGAAGTGTGCCTGTTAAGAAGGCACAGGATATTTAGCAGCCTGGATCAAAAGCATTTCCCTCTCAGCCGTAATTTCAAGTCTTTTTTCTTTTTTTTTTCTGGTTGTTGGCCAGATTTCAAGTGGACAGATCGATGGTGAAAAAAGTGACACTTAAGTGATAGATCGATGGTATAGGTGGCGTCTCGAGGCAGCCGGCAGGAAAAGATTGTGCGTTTGTCTGTATCTCCTCCCGTGACATCACCACACCGATAGGAGCATCACGCCTTCCATTACGCAGATCAATAGTGATTTCAGGCAGGCTGTCAAAGTTTAACAGATGTCAGAAGTGGGAGCGATCCAGCGCTCACTCACCAAAAGACGCCATACGAAGAAGCTACAGCGTGTCACATAGTGATTCATAGTGTGATACACATCCAGCAGAACAAAGAGAAGAGAAAGTGAGAAAAAAACAAAAAACAGGTGTAATCCAACCAGGAGGGAGATGGTCATGGACAGACACCGATAGAGATTTTCAGCACCCAGAGAGTGATATATAAAGTGTAAACAAGCGACAGATTGCCTGCCGCACACACACGGCTGCATTCCAATCCCGTGGAGCCGACCCGTTGCCCCTGGCAGCCAGTGCTGGTAATGGCACTGCACTCGCTCAAAAGGAGTGAAGCATGGTAGTCACCACACCATGCATTCATGTGGCAGAGGCGGGCTGCGAGCTGCTGGGTAGGACGCATTTCCATTGCAGTTATGTGGTGACATACAACAAGGAGGCTGAGAGCTGATATGTCTTTGTACTAATGTTACAGGTGATCGCAGCAGCACCTACTGCAAATACAAATATAAAGTGATAGATTTTACTGCTTTCAGTGGAGAGTTTTTGCCACATGACTATCCAGTCGCTGCTTCAGCTCTTACTGCCCTCAGTGCATCACTTCTGGCCACAACATGCTGCAGTATTCAGCTAAAAAGCTCCAAAACACTGTCCACACACTTCCCACTCAGCGCTGCTGCCCGGATGATCGCCTGCTGGACTTTTGGGGCAGATGCTGATACTACTTTTAGCGAGTGGAAAAATTCCAATATCAATATATCACCCGATATATTTCCCATTTACTTAAGAGAAAATGAGAAAGTGGTCTCAGACTTTTGGATCCCACTGTATGTGTATGTATCACTCCTATTAAAACGGGGCTATTTATAAGTTTTCTCTGCCACCAAACCTGGTTTCTTGCTGGTAGCGAGTGGTGGTGATTGTCGCTTTGACAAGAGCTTCGGCCATTGTTGCGTTTACAAGACAAAAGGTTTCATACGTCGTCTGCATGAGTGAGTTGCTATCGGAAAGCAAGGGGACAGTCACGGCTAGCTGGTTAGCGTGCTAACTGCGCTAGAAGAAAAAGACATGATAGAGAGACAAGAGTTAACATTGCTGTTGCTTCCCACCCGTGCAGAAGGAATGAGGTTTGATGCTATAGTGCTACTGATGGCATTACGTGGTCTAGTATCTCTGTATTTACAGTAAAGGACACGTTGTGCCCTCTGATCTCTGGGAAGAGATTTTAGAATCTCAAAACCCATTTGTTTTCTTTGCATATTTCACAGTTTTATGACTTTTAATTTGTGGGTTATACTGACATTTAAGTCTCGTTTCATATATTGTCGTTTCTGTCTCTATTTCTCTGCAAAGCTCTTTACAACTTGTGTTTTCTATTCAAATTCTATACAAACTTCTATTATATACAAATAATATTTCTTATATTTTCCATCTTTTCATTGATTATCAGTGGTTGTATTCTACTTGCACCATCGTTGAAAGGATTTTCTTGTTCTGGGGGCACATTAAATATAATTTTTAAGGACATTGAATATTACCATGAAATATCTGCCGTCAGCAACCTCAGATAAAAAAGGACCATTAGTATCAGCCTTGAAAAACCTGCATCGGCTGAACCCCAGGGCAAGCAAATACACACATATCATCCAACCTCGCACTCACACACACACACATACATCCTGCGTCCATTCACCCATGTAACTTTATGGACACCTTCCTGTCCATAAACCCGGGAGATGGAATGGAGAGGACAGAGAATGACTCGGAGAGAATTGGCCCAGTAAAACACTGCACCCTAATCTTTTGCTACCAGCTCAAATCCTCTCTGCTATTAAATGCCCTCTTTCCTCTCCTGGTGGCATTTTATTAACTGTATTTGTTCAGTGAGACCTTGAATTCTCTGCCACTTTGACCATGACATTGGGAGAGGGGGAAATCATGAATCCACGGTGCAAAACTGTGGATCATAATAACTTTAATTCTCCAAATAAAGAGTTTCCATTCTGTGGTAAACAATGAAGCCCTGTGCCTTTAGGGAGTGAGTTAAAAACAAGACAGCTGAGTGGGAGAGGAAGGCAGAGATATAAAGAGAAAGAAGGAGACAGAGAGAAAGATCAGAGGACAGGAAATGAAATTTTCACATGCACACATTTCTAAAGTGTGTTTGCATATCTGGGTGTCAGACATTATAAGTATGATTATTCCTTCATTCCTTTTGCTGTACCACACTGTATGAGCCAAGTGCTTTCACATCAAAAGGCATCTGCTCTCTACAGTGTCACAGAGCGAAGGTTTTTAATCCCCTACCCATTGCATCTGCGTCTTGACGCTGTTAACCGTACCTCTGTATTTCATCATGCAGCTTCAGAGACTCCAGAGAATACAGGACAGACGAAAACAAGTTTGAATGTAAGAAGAGCTAACAAAGCCGGGGATCTTACCGAAGGCCCGGTTGCAGCAGCTGGGAGTGGCATGGCACGCTTGAAAACAAAGGTAATCCAACTGCCCCCCACCGGGAATGGAAACCTTGCGTTCACAACGGTGCAAAACAGAGGAAAACAACCATGCCCTACTTCAATTTCTATCAGTATTTTATGTAACAAGACTTTTAATATTTCATTTTTGTTCTTCACCTTCAACGTAAGCTCAGACAGATGTAGTTATTCTCGTTCGGACTGATTATTGTGCAAATGTGGTTTTATTATTAAACCATGTGAACAATCTCATTTCTACACATAGAACTGGATTTATCTTCTTTCTTTTTTTTTTGTCTTGGTTGAAACAGCACGACAGGTCCTCACAAAACTAAAACATATGATAACACAGAAGACAAACAATGACATATAAGATAAATAAGATAAACATAATGGGCAAAACCCAGAGACAATAACATGAAGCAGTTACAGTGATGATGTAGCCTATCTGATGATGTATGATAAGAGTCATACGGAGATTAGATTAGATTAGTGTAGATTAAGTAGGATATATGTGTGCGTGCAGTGTGCGTGCGTGTGTGGATGTGTGTGTGTGTGTAGTGTGCGTGTGTGTGTGTGTGTGTGTGTGTGTGTAGTGTGCATGTGTGTGTGTGTGTGCTTGTATAAGAAGCAGTGATATGCATCAGTGGTTGATGTTTAGAAAACGGGGAAACACAGTGTTGATATTGTTGTGATAATATTGTGTTGATATTGTTGTGATAATAATTATATGGTGTAGCAACAGTATCATTATAATAATAATCACAAAATAATATCGTTCCAATATAATTATAATAATCATCACATAAATTCCAATATGATATGTGACTGCTTCAATACATTTATCCAGCAATGAGGAGTGAGAGCAGACCAGGGGTCAGCGAAGGACCACCCCTCCCTTCGCCTTCTCTATTATTATTGTTCATTTATTGGATCCTACACGTTTGTCACTAAGATTTATGATTTACAGCATGTAAGACCTTTTTTTTTTTTTTTTTTTTTTTAAAGTAACCGAACCTTCGTTTTTCCACAAACATTCATTCATTCCTGAGGACAAGCAGTTCTGGTTTTATTTGGGAAAACAGGGTAATCATTTCATTCAGAGTAAAATTGTGCCCGTTAACGCCCAATTTTCTCTTTTCTAGTGCTGCATCACCAAGACCTGCATTTTGTTATTAGGAATCCAGAGGATCTGTTAAAGCAAGACTATGTCATTTTTACTGAGCAGTAGCCACTGCAGCCAAAAGTGACAATTATGGAAAAATGCTTGATACTAAAACTGACTGTAGCAGTGATACAAGTGATGAAGAGGCACAAAATCTGTGGAGCTACTTAATAACGTCAGTAACACAGCAGAATCTAATCTAAAGGTTTACAAACATTAGATAACATTAGTCAATATCAACTAGTGGCCTTGGCCCAAATACCTGTCCCAGTGCTATATCTTTACTTTTAGATTTAAAAAAAAAAAACAGTTTGCTGTAGCTGAATTTTATTTGGTAGAGAGGCAGTCTCAGGCTCTCAGCCCTGAAACTTTCAAAGTCTGAAACTCCACAGTTTACTGGTGCCGTTTCATTATTTCAAACAAATCGCATGGCAGGGAAATCATATCACTGCATTTCTAATTTTGTGACACCAAACGATGTGTAGAGAAGTGGAAACATGGCACACAACAGAAAATACAATAACATACACATAAACTTAGCCTCAAGTCCATTGCCCCAGTGCATGCTGGGAAGCTTTCCCACACACCTGCTCCCAGGATGCATCAGTACAGCAGTCGAGTTCTTAGTTTTAATTTTTCCCTGTTGCTGCATTTGTCAACAAAAACTAACTCTACATTAGGAATACTTGGACTTGACCATATACAGCAAGCTGAGGGCATTTGTGTGTGTAAATGAGTCTGCACGTCAGAACAAGTGAGATTTATTATTGTTCATCCTGTGTAGGTGTGAATACCAAATACAAACTTTCCTGCTTGTACGGGCAGTTCTTTCACGCACATTTAAAACTGGCCCTGGTATTTTTTTTGTTCCACTGACAGCTACAGATTTGTCAACAAACCAAGAAGAAGAAGACGAAGAGAAAGAAGAAGAGGGAACCAGCCTAAAATAAAATTCTAAACGTTTATTTAAATGAAAATACAACAGATAGAATTTTAAATGTGAACAAAATATCCATCCAATTTGCCCAACCGCGTTGCAGGTCCTGCTTTCTCCCTCCGTCTCTCTTTCTTCTGGCCTCAGAGTGTTTGTCCTATTTCAATTTCAACCTGTCAGTCAGTCGCTCACCTATTCTCTGCTGTTGACTCTCCTGCCCCCTTGCAGCAGTCTGTCACAGATTTCCATCATTTTGTTTTTCCAGCATCTGCATATAAACCTGAAACCCTCCTGCCTCCCCTCCCAAGGGGCTGAAAATGGAGAGAAAGTGGAAAAGGCGTGATTACGATGTCATTTCATAAACACCGCACCCTGAGAGACTGCATGGATGAAAGCACCAATGCTACTGGAAAATTACCCACCCAACCGGGGACAAGTCATTTGCTACACCACAACAAACATTCAGACGCCGGCATGTACACACAAAGTGAAAAGGCACAAACTGACGGTAGGTAAATAAGAGAAAGTGGAGAGTGAAAAAAGATGGGGGGACAGCTCAGAGGTGGACGAGCGCCTCAAGACTTGACATGTGTCTGCATGAAAGTGTGTGTGAATGTGTAAATGTGTGTTTTCACCCCTCTACAGGTGTTCAGCCTTCTTGGCTGTGGGCAGTAGGGGAGAACTGCCACTATTCAGACAGATGAGGAGAGACTCACCAGGACTGAGAAAGACTCAGAGGGCAGAGAATAGCAGGGACGGGTGTCTCACACACACACACACACACACACACACACACACACAGAACACACACAGAGAACACACACATACAAAAAGCCATTTCCTATGTTCTTGAGCATCAGGTGGCCAACACTCCAGCGCTTGAAAATCCCACCTGGCAAATGCCACACAGCTAGATATAATCTGTTTGGGGACCCACGGAACAGCATTAAAGGAGAGGATCCATTGACATTTAAATGGTGCATGTATGTACATCTGTGTGCCTGTGAGGAGAAAGGAAGAGAAGAGGAGAGAGAGAGGCAGCAGCTGTGCGTATTTCAGCAACATAAAAGTGTAACGTTGAGATGAAGTGACGGATTAGAGCGTTGATATTTCTTTGCATTTATGAAGCAGAGATGGATTGTTTCATATCTTCTGAATATATTCTAGCAGGGCTCACGAGAAACTGAGAATAAATGAGGATGGAGAAACATTTGTACAAATCATATGCAGTTTCAGGAAGAAGCTGAGGTTTGAGATAATTATTAGCGCCGTCGTTCACTGTCAAAGGGAGCAAACTGCAGCTTGTTTTTAATCCGCTGTAAAGTACATGATAGAACTAATAAATTCCTATTAGTCATTAGATCTTGCAACTGATGACTAGTGACAGTGTTTACATACAGTACAGGGATAATTGGGGGGATAGCAGAGGCAGAAGTTTGGGCGAAGCCATCGGTGCTTCAATATGCTAATACTATTCCAAGTTTCTAATTCATTTGAATGCAGCCCATGCAGCCTAGTCCAACTACATTATAGAGTTCATGTTCTTCTAAGATGTATGGAGCCTCGACCATACAGCAGTTGTATTTATAGTTAGCAGTCTCTCTTTATCCACAATTTTTCCATCTCCGAACATTACTTCTAAGACCTCTTTGTGCTATTAGCATCCATTTAGCACAGCTTACTAGTTTTCCCTACCTTGCTGTAGCAAATAGAAAAACAACAGACTTGTCTTTTGAGGGCAAACAGCCATGCGGTGGGTCAGAGTCAAACCCATGATTACAGATCAAATGTAACATCTCAGCAAAGTATAAAATAAACCAACTTTTAATAAAAAGTTTGAAAAGATAAAAACATCAAATTCAACACATTTGGGATCAAGTGGCTCACCATCTGCTAGCCAGGCCATGTTTTATTGTGGAAGGCCTTCCCAGAAGAGTGCAGGCCATTAAAGCAGCATGTTAATGCCCATCAAATATCACATTTAGGTGAAATTGATGTCTATGTACTTCATTTTTGGCCATGTACTATAGTCGTTTTGGCGAAGAGAAGCTCCTTCAGCAGCTACTATCAGAGTGACCTTGAGCAAAGCAGCAAACCCTGAACCTCTCCATGGAGCTTCACAGTGAACAACAGTACAACACTGCCAAGGAAAGTACAATACAAAACGTAAGTGTGCTCAGCTTTGTAATTATTAACCAGGGTGGTGCTGGAAATAATGAATTTTTCTTCCCTTGATAAATAAAAGAAGAAAACTACAGTGAGATCTTATTTTAGTGAATGTAGAGAAAAACAAAAGAGAAAATCTTAAGAGGAGACATCCAAGTGTTTCCCAGCACAGCCTTGTCATATTATTTTAATGTCATCTTTTTAAATATTAAAAGATTCTGTGTAGTAATTTGTGTCACTCTTAAGTAAGACCACATTTTTCATAAGCTCATGCTCCATGTCATAAAGACGATGTTGAAATATGTCCCTGCTCTCTGGTGGGTGTCACTGAGTTTATTTCCTCAAGAGGACAAACATGCTGGAAGTGATTTTTTATTTTTTTTCCCCTCAGTCAGCCTTTCACTCTTTCCACCATCTGTGAAGAGCTATGAAAGCTTTAGTACTGGTAGCACTTTGATTCTACAGAGGCAAATTTCCTGTTAAAACAGGAGCTGATATTGGAGAATAATAAAAACTTGAGAATAATAAAAAAACAGATAAAATGGGATGGTGGCTAAAAGCTTGTGATTTATTAAAATGCTACATGTAACAAAACTGTTTTTCATGAGTTGATTTGGCGTTCAGCAGTGAACTTTTCTGCCGTGTGGCTTGTTATGCAGCAGAAAGCGGCCTCTGGTCTCAGGGTGTTCCCTGGCCAAGAGCTCGGTGTGGGGCCCCTCCACTCTCAGAGACAGATGTTAGGGCTGGGCTCGGTCATCCACTCTCACCATAATGAGAACTCAAGGGAGCCCCGGCCAACACACACACACACACACACACACTCATGCACATGCATAGACACGCAAAAAAACACCATACCTGCTTTTCCACGTGCACACGTGTGAGCGAGTGGAAGCACACATATAACCCCAACTCAACATGAGAACCAAACAGCGAGAGAGGCAGGGAGTGGTGAGTGAGCCAGGGGTGGATTCATGATTTAATAATGATGTGCTGGTTAGAAAAATGAGTGACCTTCACACACACACATACACACACACACACACACACACACACACATCCATGTTAACATACAGTGTATCCAAGTGACAAGATATTCAAATAGAGGGCATGGAGAGTGAAGGAGGGGTGATGGGGCAAACAGGAAGGGCTTGAAAGAATGTGTGTGTGTGCGTGCATGTGTGTGAGTGTCTCCTGCCAACCATTTTTTGAGTGTTTAATGAATGAATATTGCACCTTAATTATTCACCACCCTATAATTAGCTTCTAGTCTGTGATGTCCGAACATGTTCTAGACAGTGTATGCGTGTGAAAGAGAATAAATTGTGATTAAAATGTGTGTTTTCATGATAGTTGCATGTATGTCTTCATGTATTCATGTATGCATGACAGGGAATTACATTAAGAATGTGCATATAGTCTATAATGTTTGCATGCCAGGATGCTTATATATGTTATTGTGCATTTATTGCTCAACCCTCTCAGTCTCTTAAGGCTACGTTTGGCCTTGATAAAGCACAGCAAGTCTAATAAAGTCAAAAGCTACTCTGAGGGCAGAGCTAAAACAAAAGTCAGATTCAAATTTTAGCTTTTAAATGTCCATAACTCAGTGTTTTTCCAAAAGGAGGTCCCAGGAAAAGAGGGAGAAACTGAAAGACAGACCCTAAGGAAAAGAGAGAACCGTGTGATAAGACCTGGCTAAGCCTCGCCGTCTGTAATTATCTCCACACTAATGCTACACCAGGTAAACCCAACAGGAGCACTGAAAAGATGACGACCAAAGATTAAAAAAAAAAAAAAAAAAAAACATTTAAAAAAAGAGGCCAGATTGAATTTGACAGATTGATATTATTGGCTAAAAGATTAGACAAACACTGACAAGGGAGGGTGAGATAGGGGGGAGATAGAACAGAGGATGAACAAGGGGGGAGTGAGGGGATGCAAAGCAGTGGGAGGAGCAGGTACACAGTGACCCAGATCCTCCTCCCACTAGTAACACAGGGGGAGCTGCTACAGCCAGGCTGCTGTCAGCTGCAGGACCGGAGCGAAGGATGAAGAGATACAGGACACAAATATGAGCGAAAGCAGCAGCTACAGTGTGACAGCTGGTCCAAATCACAGCAAACATGCGGGGACATGCAGCTTTGAAAAACAATCAAATTGTGGCAAATTGTGTATATTTTTTTGCTAATTACTACAGCCTGTTGGGCTTGAATAAGAACTGACAGATGCTCAGATGCCCCCAACCCCCCCACCCCACCTCTTCTTCCTGGGGAGGGAGCACCTTGGTGATTTCTCCCTAAACACACAGGGACAAATGAGGCCCTGAGCGTCCCGTTAAAAATGAAAAAACCCAGCAGAGAGTTCACATCCCTCAGGATTTGACCTAGACACAGGTAAACACACACACTCAAACACACACACACACACACACACACAGAAAAAGAGCAAGACCTATAGGACACACACATGTGTGGGCATGCAATTACTGAGCCTGTGCAACAGCCACAGGGAACTGGGGTGCACGTTTACAGAGGGAAGAGGAAGAGCTCACAGTGTGTGTGTGTGTGTGTGTGTGTGTGTGTGTGTGTGTGTGTGTGTCAGTGTCAGTGGCCCAGTTATAGCGGAATGATAAAATTGCTGCATCCATGACAGGCCATATACACAAAGCTGGTCCCACCTGTTTATTTCAAATGCTCCACCTGTGTGTGTGTGTGTGTGTGTGTGTGTGTGTGTGTGTGTGTGTGTGTGTTCATGCATTTGTGTGTCTGTGTGAGCAAAATATCATTACAGATTTCTTGGAAGTAAGGGCACTATATTACATGGTCATATTTCAAGTTTTGAGCCTTTCGCCTTTCATAAGTCATAACACACACACACACACACACATACACACACAAAACACATAGTGTACACACTTCATGAACTCATCACAAAGCCACAGGATTCATGGATCATTGTGCCTCGATTTCTATAGCAGGTTGAAAATATGGCCGAGCAGCCGGTGTGTGAGAGTCGTTGGCCACAACTCAATACACTTCTGTGGAAACACTATTTATTTTTAGATGCTTTATGGTTCTTGGCTTGGTGGCCCTGATGCCAGGGAGAGTCATGGCCAGATACAGAAAGAACACACACACCCCTACTTGTGTATTCTCAATCAGTGCTTTGAGTTTAAAGCCCCTGAAGTTAAAGTCCCAAGTGGAGTTTTTTGTAAAAAAAATATTTTGCGTCAAATGTTGCTAAATCCTGATTGGTGCACGGAAACCCATGGCACCACCCTTTTTCAACTTGAGTCCGTCCCACTTGAATGCAAACAGAAAAAACTGCGACAGAACCAAAACTGTTGTGAACTGAAGTGTGTGTTCATGTAAGAAGCTGATTATGAAAATACGTTTTCATGACCTTTAAACTAGTGAGAACATCCCATCATCCACTCTTATAGTAGCATCATGTCTTACTATGTAAGAGTTAAATGGCAAAAACAGTGCTACTTAGCATCATCATTGAGATGCTGCACATTTTCCTGGCCATTTTCACCCGTCCATCTGTCACTCATCAATCACTGCTCAGCCTTATCATAGCTGTGACAGGCTGTCAGGTCCCTGGTGTGTCCTCACATATCTCCTCCCCTCCACTACCCCACTGCACGCTGGTGTATGCAAATGCCCACTTACTCTGAGGCGCGAGCTATAATGGAAAGACAAAAATCTTCCAGTTAGTCTGCTTTCAGCACAACGGATAGCTCCGCTGCTGCTGTTTCTTGCTGAGTGGCATTGGACCAAGGACAGCGGCACGCATTCACCTAACGTCTGTATGTGTGTATGTGTGTGTGTGTGTGTGTGTGTGTGTGTGTGTGTGTAACTCGTCTGTTGTCCAATTTTCAGTGAGCATATAATATTTCTAAAGGGGGATAAAAACAACAATTTCCGCCATCAAAACAACAGCAGCGACGCTGCTTTAAAAGCCTTGATAGTAATCTAGGATGCATCAGCACATATTAAATATAAAGTAAGCTTGATAATACAGTGTTAAGCAAGACTAAATGTTTGGCACCCAGCTCTTCTTTGCTTTAGAAATACATAATGACTCATATTTTAGAGTAATAGCAGAACAGAGATAATGTAGGTAAACAGGCATAAGGCAGGCAGACCTTGTCTCCAGTCACTATCCATCATAAACACCACAGAAGGGTGGCAGACTTCGTAGTATCTGCTGGCAGCCTGGACCAGCACCAGGGGTGCTGACACTGGTACTGTAACTCACAACAACCAGCACTAAATAACACGCCTTTGATCAGGGCCGACATATCTCCTGGACCTCCTGCTGATGGAGCTTTAGCTGCCAAAAAAGCTTTGAGCACTATGAGTTTAGATGTGTAGAAGAAAATGTTAATGCTGCCTATGTAGTTCTGTTTTTTTGCCAAAGTGTCCATCGGAAAGAATCAGCATGTGTTTATTTATTTATTTGTGCATGTGTGCAGGAATGTTTGGGGTGTATAGGTATAAGCTCTGCCAGCTCCTGTTCAGCCTGTAAGTGGCTAGCATATGGGATGACAACTGTTGCCTTCATGGGGAAATGGACAGATTAATTGAAATTGAGCACAGATAGGAGAACAGACACGCAAGTGATGAGCACTTAACACAATCATCAAGACAAAATCACACAGGGACTGCTTGTGTTGTGTGTATTTGTGTGCTCGTGTGTGTGTGTGTGTGTGTGTGTGTTTAAGGCAGGCTTTGAGGGAATGTAGACTAATGAAGAAAATAACAATTACTGCTTGATTAATATGTGTGTACCGGCGGCCCAATACCTGTGGATAATCATCAGCCTTGCAAACCATTAGCAGATACGTGGTGCTAACACGTTTTAATGGGGTTGTGTGTGCAGACTGACAATTAAGAGCATGTGTTGGTGCCTTGCAGTGCTGAAACGGGCAACTGATGCTCATGCAGGGCTGACCTGAATACGAAGCCGTCCTTAGCAGTGACACTGCAGTAGCCTTTCTAAAATATTGTTGTGGTTGTGTTGTGCTGTTGGTGTTGCGAGCAAGATAGCATCAGAATAGCAACAGAACGGCTGTGGCTTCAGTGAAAATGCTCACATTAATAGCACCCAGTGAACAGAAGATGCAGAAGACCAAATGTTGCTGCGTCATTTTGTCTCAATTTCAGTGACATTTTACAGGTTTACCAGGCACAGCTTGACATTTTGGGGAATATGCTTATTCACTTACTTGCTTACAGCTAGATAAACAAATTGGTTTCACTCTGTATGCTAAATATGTATGTGGTGCTAGTGGCCAGTTAGCATAGCTTAGCAAAAACACTGGAAATCCATAAGTCCTATCCATAAGTAAAGCACCTGTAAACCTTACTAATTAACAAAAAGACAAAGTGTAAAGAGGTGGGGGGGTGGGGGGTGTTAAACTATTCCTTTATCTACATTTTTAATATGCCAGCAGGCCACAAGATAAGTGGTATAGAAAATATATGGATTGATAGATGATTATTTTCATTGAACGTGGAAACAGGTAATACTAGCAATATACAGTGGCAAAATAAAAGTGTGAATCCTTTGGAATCACCTGTTTCTGACTGGTCATAAAATGTGATCTGATCTTCATGTGTGTGGACAAAAACAATATGCTTAAGCTAATATCACACAAACATTCACAGTGCTGGTGGAAAAAGCAAATGAACCCTTGGATTTAATAACTGGAACCTCCTTTGGCAGCAATAACCTCAAACAGCCGCCTCCAGTAGCTGCTGATCAGACCTGCACAATGTTCAGGAGGAATTTTGGACTAGTCGTCCTTTAGAACTGCTTCAGCTCAGATGTCTTAAGGTCTGGGCTCTCACTGTGGTAGATTTACTTTGGTGTTTAGAGTCATTGTCCTGCTGCATCACCCAGCTTCTACTGAGCTCCTGCAGGTGGACAGACACCCCGACATTATCCTGGAAATGATAACTATCCAGGACCAGAGGCAGCAAAGCCCCACATCATGATGCTCGCTCCACCCTACTTCACCTTTGGGGCCACCATGGTGTTACAGTATGTGGAGCCATTTTTACACGATACATAGTGCTACATGCTTCATCCCTCCACAAAACATTTTCCCTATCGGGGTGTGGAGAGTCAAGCTGCCAGTGAATAGCAAACTCAAAATGTTTACGTTTTTTTATGAGTCAAAGTAGCTCGAACCCAAACCTCCAATCGGGTTTCATTGACTGGACTCGAGGTTTGGGAACTCCTGACTCTAGTTAGCTTTTCTTCATGTCACTGGCCGAGGGGTTCACACACTTTTTCCAGCCTGCACTGGGAATGTTTTAATGTTGTTTTCAGTGTGCTCAATAATAATATAATGATCTCCTATAATACTCCTCCTTTAAGAACAAATTCACTTACTTTTTCTTGCCACTGTACATAGAGGTCACACACAGTAAATGCCGACACAGAAAGCAGAGAGCTGTCTATAAGTAAGTGTGCACTCAACTCAGAGTGCTCGGCTTGTCGAGTGTGACGATTTATGAGTCACGGAGACAAAGATCTGCAACTTTCTCTCTGACCCACTCTCCTCTCACTCATCCTCTAATTCTCTCCATCTTGTCCTTCTGATCATTTCCACTAAGGTCAGCCAGACCCAGCTGGTGGAGTGGGACAGGTCAGGCACTGTCAGTCTGTGTAACCCTTTGTTAATCATCAGCGTGTGTGTGTGTGTGTGTGTGTGCGTGACTATATCATCACTTTACACTGAAAAACTGAGGGAAGTCCACTGGTGAGATTGGACTATAGAAGTAAGTGATTGGAAAACAGGAGCGAATGGATGAGAGGAGGACTGAAGTGGTGGCATAAGGAGTGCCTTGAAAATCCTGGAGAGCTCTCGGGCGTGTGTGTGTGTGTAACTGGTGTCTATTGCATGTACTGTAGGGCCGTGAGAGCAAATCAGCAGGGGAGCATGATAAGAGTCTGGCAAAGCACTTAAAACATCTAACAAACTTGATTATCCCTAAGAAGTGCGAACTAAGTGTGGCTCTGGAGTGACACACTCATACACTCAGTGAGTTGAAATTCACTATCTAGCCTCAACTATTTTCATATTTCTTTGATTATTTAAGTTAGACAAAATAACTCTGTAGCCAGAAGTATGTGGACACGCCTGTCTAATACATTTCTGCATTAGATTTTGTATCTGCTGACCACTGGTAACTTTCACATAAAGGGATAATTAAGTAACAGTAGAAGAAGGTACAATCTTTGAAAATACTTTAAGTGTGGTTCTGGTTTTTCATGGTTTGGCTAATATTAGCTAACATTAGCTAATGTCAGCTAACTTTACATTGATGTTTATGACTAAAAAATATTACAGTGCTGACTTTGTGACTGGTATTTTACAATTCAGCATTTACTATTATTATTTACTATTATCAAATACTTGCCACTTGTGACCATTGTTCACGAAAGTTACATTACATTTCCATGACAACTGGGCAAACTCTGTCTGCAAATGCAGATATAGTTGCAGATGCTCTTAAAGCAGATCCAGTGAAATTGTTCAAGGATTTCTTTCCATTTCCTCTCCATTCCTCAAATGCGAGATTCCAACCTAATTCTGCAAAAACCCACTCTGGCCATGTCTCTCTCTCTTACACTTTGTAGGGTAAATCATCGAGCCTCGCGGCCTGAATATCTGCTTCCAAGTATGGTCAGCCATGACCACTCAAAGACACCAACACAAAAAGAAAAGGAAGAGAGAGATGAAACACCCACACTGAGTGTGCAGTGCACCCAGATGCTTGCACACACTGACTTCACTCCTAACACACCCCCACCTCCTTCCTCCTTCCACATCTAAAAAGACAGTTGGAAGTTGGAAGAGACGAAAATACAGGAAGTAGAACAAAAGGAGTCACATACTGTATATAGTGTAAAGATGGAGGAAGACGTGCATACAGGCCACGGTGGAATACCTCAGATAAGCAAACTACAATACGATCTGATCATCGTTTTCAGGGAAAAAACTCCCTTTCATTTGTGACTTTCTGTGTATATTTGAAAGGAGAAAACAAACGCCCACTCAGTGCTACTCTCCACTCATCTGATATCTAAAATTGAGGCCGAAAAGAAACGCTTGATTTTTCATTAGCAATAAAAGCAGCATTTGTCCACTGAATGCTCAGTATGCTGGAAAGAGCGTTGTGATGCTCAAGTCACCAGGCCTGCTGCAGATGTAGCATCAGTCGTCCCAGGATCACAGGAACCCTCTTTCTCCTCCTTGTTTGAGAACGATAGCTTAAACTTGTCCGCCCTGCCTCTATCTTTTGTCTCTGATGGCTGTAGGACTGCGCTGGGATCAGTTCCCTGGCGCTCCTCTATCGCTGCAACCACTAAGCCCTCCTACTTGTCAAATGGCACAGGGTTGTACAGAGATCAGCAGAGCTTTGAAAACAGAGGACAAAGCAAGTGTTTGTAAAAAAAAAAAAAAAAAAATCTGTGATGTTCCTCCATGTCACTGAGCCCTGCTTCCCCTGGCCGCAGCAGGCCAGGCAGGATTTGTGCCGCATCCAGTGTCACAGCCTCGTTGGAGGATTTATAGAGTACTCCCATAATGCACTTCCTTCCTCCAAAAGGGGGGGACATAAATCTGACTCTGTTTTTTTTTTTTTTTTTTGTCAACCCCCTTTTTTATTTGCTAATGGGATCCTCAAATGACTATCCTCTTGGCTTTCTTTATCCCTCCCATTCAAAAGCACCGGCTTTCACACCCAGCCACACATGCCGAAGCCTTGTATAGAAAGCCATAAATTATAAGACCTGTGTCAATTAATCCTGCAACTTCACAAGGAGGCGTCAGGCTGAAGCCACAGCCTGACGCTTGTTACCAAGAGGCCCTGTTCCAAAAGGCCTGCTTACTGACAGGGAGAAAATGTACAGTTTGTTTATCTGGATATAACAAAGCAGCAAAAAGGTTCCACCAACAACGAGACACACAGTGGGTAGCTGAATTAAAATACACTGTGCTGGTAATGAGCTATCTAAATTCAGAGTTCATATTACTTGGAATTACACAAAAGCAGGGCTCCGGGGCAGCATTGGCAAAAACTCTATAGCTCTTTCTGCTTTTCTGCCAGAAGATTCTCCCTGTCGAGCGGCGACACAGTCAGTCCTGGGGAAATCGTTTGAGCCTCAGCATGTATCTGCGAATGCAATAATTCCTTTGTAAACGACATCACCTCCTCGCCCATTTCTGCATATTTGGCGGCTGTCAACATGTTGGCTGCACTCTATCACTCTCCCTGCCTGTGCACAGGGCCAAACCCACGCACACACACACCTACACACACGCACGCACACAGATGTTAGCGCTTGCGTTAGCTGATTACTGACAACTCTGAAACACATACTAAGTAGATACACAAACACACACACACATGCACGTCAAGTCTGAATGGATGACTCGAGGGTTACGGTTATTAAAGGAAGTTGCACGTCCACGCTTCCTTTGAATGAAACGGCATCTAAACAGAAAATGACAGGGTTAGCAGCGCTTCAAAGTTATCTGGAAAACAGCTCCGCGTATTGGCGCTACGGAGGCAGATCCTTCGCCGTGCTTGACATGAATGCACCATTTCGGATGTCATTTAAAAAAAAAAAAAAAGCTGAAGTGGAGAAACAGATACGGAGGGGTAAGAAATGGGAAATGATGTAGGTTTGTTGCTTCCAATGGGTTCTGCTTCCTGCCAACTGTGACAGGAAACGGTGAAGGCAGCGAGGGTCAGTGTAGCAACAGATCGCAGACAGACAGGACACTTTTATTTTCTCCTGGATTTAACTACACTGTACAGTGGCCCTGGGGAATCAATTAGGACCATGGTGTGCTTGGTTTTTCCACCCCCATTGACTTGGCAGTAATTTGTTTACTTCACAGCCAAGCTCTGGATACAAAAAAATAATAAATCATTCCTCAAAATGCATCTATCCTGTTATTTCCTGCTGTATTACATACATGAACATGAAGATGTATGAACAGGCTAATACACAAGATGCATGAATATGAAAGCACACATAGATCCTCGAGAGCCTCATGATAGCCACCCCATTGTTCCTTGACGAGTAAATCCTATTAAAATGAAAGTGCGTGTAAGGAAAAAGCTCGACCTCTGGGCCAGGTCACGGCCTGCAGCAGGTCCATCAGCATATGTTTTCCCTCCACACACACACACAGACAACAAAGACTGCAGGTGCAGCCGGCCGGTCGACCAGCACGGAGGCTCTTTCCTGTGTCAGGAGGCGAGGAGGGCGAACAGTTTATTACACTTGTGGTGGCTTCTTGGCTTCCAGACGAAACTGACAGGTGTCACCTTGTTATTTTGCTGCGCCAAACCCAGTCTCCGGTCCATGGGGAGTTGATTAGCAAGAACCTGTTGCCGCATTTACCCGCTCACCTCCAGCACATGGCAGATGCATTAGAGAATTGAGCGGTCCCAGTGCAGTGGTGGTACCGGCAGACCTAAAATTAGCTCAGTGTTGAAGCCAAACTGCCAACAGTATGGGCGCCCATTTATTACATCTGGATGTCGTTATCATATATTTGTTGTTGCTTTGCGGATTATGCGCCATGTGTTTTGGAATTTTAATGAGCTAATTGCAGCTGTGAATTAAATTAGCCTATTGATAAATCAAACCCGTGCCTAATTTGCATATATAACTAATGCACGTTTTCAGATGGCTTCATCAAAGTTACAGGGTGAATTTGCGAAAGCTTCTATTTTAATATGTAAAAACAAAGCGTATAGGAGCTAAACTTTTATAACAGTGCTAGCAGGTATTAACCAGATAATACTGTTGTCTGAAGAGGGAGTCTGCATTCACAGCCATCACAGTGTTACCAGGTTTGTTTCTTAAGTATAAGTTCATCTTTAGTCTTTTTTTATTTTTAGCTTTGGGAGTGATTTGCTGCAGCTTTCAAATCTGGACTTGTGTCCAAAAGAGAGTTGTGTGAAAAGTGGGTGTTCAATTTGGATCCACCATAATTGGCTATGTAGGCTACTAATGGCACCACTGTGTTAATGATGTTTTGCCCATTTTCCATTTCAAATAAGCTGAAATTCACTGGAAGACCTGAAATTCTTCTTCATTTCAGATTTCCACTTCACAGATGATCTACTCCACTTTACTCCCACCTACTTTCACCTATCAGCCTCAAACAGACCTTAACAGTGAAGAGCCACAGTCTCACACCAGCTAACCATGCAAGGGAATGTTTCTCCAACATCCAGCCCCTGACAAAAAAATATTAGTGATGTTGCAATAAATGTGAGGAGCATGTACTTGCCAACAAAACTAAAGTCTCTAAATGAATATTATAGCACTGCCACATGAGATGAACCCAAAGAAATAGGCTACAATAAGGTCACAGTACACTCCGTGTTGACACACAGAAACACAAGTCTACATAGACTTACAGATATATATGGATGTCATACAAGACAAAACAAATACACCGAGGGGCTATTATGGGCTGTGCAGCTGTACAGTAATTAAGTGCCCAGTCTCCACAAGTCCACGAGGACCACTGCAGGAAAAAAAAAAGGATCATTTTCTTGATGAAAGAACATCAAACAGTCAGACTCAGCCTCAGCAGTCAGTTCCCAGCATCAGATGGACATTTGTTTCCATCCACACGCAGCTTCTCTCACTTATAACAAAGCCGTAGCGCACTCGCAGATGCGCACCACACAAAGCAAGTTGCCCTTCACCCACGTACCTTTGGTGTGAGCGGCGCTCAACCCCAGAGCCACTACAGCCAGCACGCCGGCTATTCTGAGCATCTTCTCGGCGGAGATTCAGCCCGGGGAAAGAGAGGGGAGTACGGCGACCTCTTTCCTCTTCTCTCCTCCTCTTTCTTTCTTTCTCTGTCTTTCTCTCTCTCTCTCTCTCTCTCTCTGCCTGTCTCTCTCCTTCTCCTTTCTACCCTCTCCTTCTTACTCAGCGACTCGGGCTCTCTCTCCTTCCTTCTTCAGGCAGAGTGTGGAAACAGTTCACTGATATGTGGGACAAGACAGGCAGCGTGGAGTAGAAGGACACCGGGTACCCGCAAAGCACCGCGCAGCACCGCACCGCACCGCAGGTTTGTGTGGATGGTCGAGGCAACAACTAAAGTGGTTTCTGCTGAGACGGGACCAAAGAGCAGCGCACCCCGGGACCAGACCCAGCGACGTCACAGGGAGGAGAGAGATGGATTCAGGCGCTTTTTTCCCTCTCTCCCTCTCCTCTTCTCTCTCTCTCTCTCTCTCATCCTCCGCCCTCCCCTCTCTCCTCCTCCCATCTCCTATCTCTGGAGCATCCCAGCCCACTCCAGCTCACCGTGAGCCTGCCACGCTGAGGAGGGATCCATAATGAAAATCATAGTTTGAAAAGCATTGATCGCCTCTTTGTATTGTAACTGACACCGTTTATAAGTCCCCAATGAAATAACATCTTATAAAATGCCTATAGAAAGTGTTACCGATGTAATGCATGTACAATCAAACACATAATTCAAGCCTATTAATGCTTAGAAAAACGGTATTACTACGAACTCTAAGTGCATATATAATAATGCTATAATTATGATGCAGTAAAATGCCATGCAGATAAATTACACAATTTAAATACTACAGTATTTTTTCATATTTACATTATCTGTCATTATGAAACTGTTTGAATTTGTCATGCTGAAGCAGAAATAATTCATCCCTTTAGCTTCTTTAAAAAATATTCAATTCTGAATTTCTTGCAGCTGCTTTAAGCCCGAGGACTACGACTTAACCTTCATAGGAAAAATAGGCAAAGATAGATATACTCAGACTTTAATATAACTGAAATGCTAAGACATTTGGTATTTATCTCATCACAGAAAGAGAGTCTTTAGACTGCCTCTTAAATTTCAAATATTCTCACGGCTCTCTCAGATATGCAATAAAATTAAAAATCCCTGCGTGGCATGACTCATTTTGCCAGAGAGAACGTTACCGTTTCCAATGTTTCACAGGCAAAAAGAAAAAAAAAATCCTCAAAATCCTCATTTCATTCTTTCAGTCCGTCTGTAGGTGTGTGTGGGCGTGTGTTACTGGCATGAGTGTGAGTGCGTGCATGTGTGTTTGTTGGTCCCAGGCAGTAGGATTAATAATAACTTTTTCAATTTTCCTGAGGAGCCTATCTCAAAGGAACTTTTCTCTTGGACTATCTCTTGCTGGTTAAGGATTATTCTAGGAGGCAGAGAAAAATATTGCCAGCGTTATCTACAGGGAAAGGAGAAAAAAATAATAATACAAACAGATGACAATGCACAGATTTGAATCCACACCATCTAGTGATGAAATTAAATTTGGTCTTCTTTTCACTGAGAAATGACCTAAGTGGTGTCTCACCAACAAAAAGGCGTCCAGAGAAAATGAGCTGCGGTTCTCAAGATGAGGTGCTGTGACCCTCATGGGGCCTAAATAACATAATGAATATTTGAATTTGTCTGTCTACAGTAGAATTTAGTGACAATTATAATATTGCTTTAAAAGGTCCCATATTTTACACTTCTCTTGTTTTATTTGAAGTGTTGATCCATAAGAAGATATTTTTGTGGTTTTAAGAACCAGAAAACATCTTTGTTTGTCATGTCCTCTCTCAGGCTTCTCTCTGGAGCTCTAGTAGCGACAGGTCAGTGAGCCAATCAGAAGAGAGGATGCTCCGAGTCTCTTTCCTCATTGGCTGACTGTTTATTGAGTGATTGAATAAAAATATGGCAGATATCAGGTAAACACTCAGAGAAACTAAATCCTGCAAGGTTGGATGGTGGGTCCAGGTGGGAGGGGCTTGGGGCATGGCTTAGGGCGGTGCTTTGTTGTGACATCACAAAGTTACAGTAGTCCTGACAGCTCATTTTAAGCTGTGTGCATTTCTCTGTGGACTGTGCGCTTTGATACTTTCACAGTATTAATATGGAGCCTAGACCTAATTTATAATCAGAAAAGACATGGACATCTACCTGTATACAATATGGGACCTTTAATATTACCACAAATACTACCACAAAAAGCAATGAATATATAAATCCTTTTTAATATCTTGTTCCCTACAATATAAAATGTTGCTTTTCCATTGCTTTAGAACATTTAAGGACACGCAGTGTAAGCTAATATATTCCTCAAGGCTTTACAGCTGAGCCACAGATCTACAAATTACAGCCATTAATCAGTGAAAACAAATATGGTAACACAGGAAAGCTGTGCACGAAATAACTAATCTTAATCTAGCAAGGAAAGTCACCTGTGAGTTCCACGGCCCTGGTTATTTTCTGATTTTGATATGACTTTCTATATCAGTGACTGGGCTGCATCAGGCAAAATACTTTCATTTTTTCCCATCAAGGCTATTTTCATTTTACAACCTCCTAGAAAAGGCCATTTTTGGTTAGAACTCCCTCTCTGCTCTCCAGGTCTTGGATGCTTTTTCATTATTGACACACATTATGCCCGCTAGGCTACTGTATAGCCACCACCCCGGGAATAGTGAACTGCAAGCTGCGATACTAATGTGATACCACACTGTGTCCGTCCGTCTGCTCAGTGTCCAGAGGAAAAAACAGAAAAGGTTTCTCTTGTACTGCGAGTATTAGGCAATCTAACCTGGCTGAGCAGTTTAATGTGCAATTCTATTTGTCTCCTCTTAGTATTTCACTTTTGGGAGATATTAGTGGCACACGTTATAGGAGGCCATTATCTGTGTAGGTTGCTAAATGATGATGGAAACAAGAAGAAGAAGATGAGGATATTAGTTTAAAATTGATGATTGCAGCGTACAGTAATAAATACATAATGTGCTGTGAGAGCTGTCACTTTGCTCCTCCCAGAAGAAGGAAAGCATCAATAGGGATTTTAACGTAAGATGTTTTTCAAAGCACCACTCGCAGGTTGTCCAAACTCTTGACAACCTAAAAATGTCACACGGTGCATTGTGTGCTCATAAAACAGCATGAACGACATCAACTTAGATCAACTTTGAGAACAAAGTCTGATCATAAATTCATCGGGCTGTAATGAGGTAGATGTAATAGTTTTGTTTCGTATCGATTTTTGTTCTTTGAGCAAAATCTCAAGGCTCTCCCTGGGTTCACTTCCACATCCATTTATGACCCACTGCCGCAGAGCGCCGCGGCGCTAATGAGTCACCTTCAGTGCACCTTCGGTGACATTTCGAATAGTGTATAGAGGTTTTTTGCTGCTAAGCAGACTTGCAGTCAGTAATAATCTAATGTATGCTTCATTTGCAGAGATTTATGAGTTATAGAGAGCAGACAGCAGCATCATTGAACACAGAATACTATATCATTGACAGTGCAAGTAGGTATTATGAATGGTCAAGCTAGTGCTTGGCTACAATGTGCAAGGACACAATGTGGTCGTCCATGCAATATAACAATACCTAACACGATATAATGCGAATGTTCCTGTCCTGCCGCTGCTATATAAACTATACAATTGAAGTGGAAGAATACCACCTACATAGAAGATAGCAATTTCTACATTTATCTTTTAGCTGACGAATATACATCCACCCAAGAATTCTGTTGCACACACACACACACACACACACACACACACACACATTCACACACACCTTTTTTCCAGCTATGCAGGTCTGGGTGGAGATCCCTCTGTGCACAGCAAGTGTGACAGATAGAAAAGCACACTCATGCATCTTAATTTGATCATTTGCTGAACACATGGAGAGAATAGAAAAGCCATCTTCCTTCATTGTGGAAGCCAATGGTCCATTGTGTTGTTACTTGGTGCATAATCATAGAGAAGTGAATTTCTTATGTGTGCATTTCTTACACCAGGGTCCATTTAAATGTTTGAACATTAGCATGTGGGGAATGTGTTTAGACATTTACAATAAAATCTAATGGTTGTTTTTTTTTTTTTTTTTTCTTCCCAAGGAATACACTTGAGATCGCAGGGCAGATCCCAGCCAGGATGCTCCCTGCTGTTGTTCCTGTCAGTCTCCTTCCTGTTGCTGGACACGAGACAGCTCATCTTCCACCTTGTGCCTTTGGACAATCAACCAGCGCCTTCCTCCTCCTCTTATCTGCCCCTCACCACAGATATCATTTTGACTCGAGAGATCCCCCTCCTGAGTTTCTATTTGTCTCATCTTTCATCCCGTATCTTCTCTTTCACCCTCCCTCTGTTTTGTCCTGATGCCTCCATCTTTTCTCCTCGGCTCGATACATGGCCTAATCACTCTACTGTAACCACATTCAGATCTCTCTATCCACCCCTCTCCACCCTCGCTCTCCTGTTAGTGTTGTGTGACAGAGTGCAGTGCCTCCGCATGCTCCCACTGACAGCTGGCTCGGGCTGGAGGAGGAGGGGCGGCAGGGGAGGGGAGGGATAAGAGGAGGTAGAGAAAGGCAAAGAGATAGACCATCATCCCCCTGGCGTTTCCCCACGGCTCTTTCTGAGGAAGTGTCGGTGGCGCTGCTTTGATGCCGCCTACATCATGCAGCGGTCTGAAGCTGTGAGAATGCCTTCTGGCCCCGTTTTGCCTCGCCTCGCTGGCAGGAACTGGGCCAGAGGTTGTCATCTGCTCAAAGTCTCTCACATCTCTCAATCCCATTACTGAAAACTATGAAAGCAAATATTATTTCCTCTCCAGTCAGACAATGAAAATTCACATCTGAAAACTTCTGCATATTTTTCTCCACTCAACCTAATTTTTGCTCTCTGCTGCCTCTTCTTTTTTTTCCCCCCAATGAAACATTAAAGGATCATACCAATGGTTTTACATGTTTTAGCCTATGCATAACAAATCCCATTACACATACTACAAAGCATGGAGATGTGTTTTACAATTTAAATGTATATTTTTTTTCTAACCCTCCGCACATTCATTGACTCCCGTTCATTTCTGTACAACCTCGCTCTAAATTGTGCAATCCATAACGGTGATATTTTCACTGTGACATAAAATATGTTTTTGTCAAAGTTACATAATCATTATGAGGTTATGTAATGCCAACTTCAAATTTAACAATTTAACAAATAACAGCAACAACTGATACAGACTCAATGTTCACTGAGTTAAGGTTTCACACAGGAAGTCAGTGGGATTCCACAGCACAAGCAAGATTTAAGGGTCTAACTAATTTTCACACTGTACAGAAATGAATGGAAACCAATGGATGAATCAGTGGGGAAAATGTAACATAAATGTAAAAATTTCTTGCAAACTGTAAAAGTGTTTAATCAAACTTTAAAATGATCAATTTAGTTTGACAATTTACACAAGAGATGAGAAGATTGATACCACTGATGTCTGTATACTTTATATGAAGCTACAGTCAGAAGTCTGTTAGTGTTAGCATGAACTGAAAACAAAGAGAAATAGCTAGCCTGGCTCTGATGTTACCAGGCAACCAGATGACACTTCAGGAGGTCACAGGCCTTTAAAACCACAACTTTGTATGCATTGTTTTTTGTATTTAACAAATAAGATGGCACGTGTCAGTTGCAGCTACATATACAGTACATTTACCGAACAGGCCTGGGAGTGGTATCAAGGTTCTCATCTAACTCTTAGCAAGAAGGCAAATAAGCCTATGTCATGAAATGTTAACTTCCCCTCCAGGGTGTTGGATGGATGTTGACTGTATCATTGTTGCTGTAACTCTGCTCCTACAGATTTTGAGGTTGTCATGATACCGTTTCTCTGCAGAAAAGCTTGAATCCAAATCACATTCTGGAGTTTTTGACTGAAATTGTTTCACCATTCATTCCCTTTGCCGTTTGGATAAACAGCAAAACATTTCCAATCAAAACTCCAGTCGAGTGATTGGGATTCAATCCTCTGTAGATGTTTTAATATGCATTTTCACAGCACCCTCCCTCCTCTTATATTGAAAAAACATTGCACTTGTTTGGGCTGAGCAGCTTCCTGCACATTTCTGTCTGTTCAAATGATCTCAGGGTTCTCTCAAGGCCTCAGATGTTGGAGGATTGTTGTTCCTCTTCTGTCCATTCAGTAGCTCAGCATTTGTTTTTGTCTGTCCCTTTTTTCTCTTTGCTCTGTTTTTTGGCTCTTTGGGCTGCCTGACTCTCCACAGTCACCAAAGCTGCTGTTGTCTTTGAATAGCAGTCCTTTTCTGGTCCAAGGCAGACTTGGCTGCGGCACAACAGGCTTGTTTGTGGTTCTTGGCAGAAATGCTCACAGACCTGAATGTACCTGCTCAGGGTATTTTTGGTTGGACTGCAGCAGAGCCAGCCCTATACATGTGAATATCGCCAACTGACTGACTGACAGAGTGAAAAAGTTACATCACTGATTGGCCAAAGGCTATATGACGCTATATAGTGATAAGGTTACACCATTGGTCGCCAGGTGATCGACCAGGTGGTTATTGCTCGTTAAAAAAAAGATTTGATGCAAACAAGAAGTGTTGCCAACTTCGCACTTTTGTCACTAGATTTCCAGTCTGTTCAGACGGCAATGAACACCGTTCATTGAACACGTTCATATTTTAAGTGAAGCTGAACTGAACGAATCAATTAACAAATGATGAATGTGAACCCACGTTTTACGACAGTTTTACGGCACAACGCATGACGTCTCCATGGACACGGCCCAGCTTGGCTAGTGCCAGCAATACAGACGCATCTGCTACTGCTGAAGCCAGTTTGTTTGAGCATTTCAAGCAGTTTTATGAACAAACAAGTGAAGACTCAGACAGATTATTTTTATGTACGGATTTTAAATCTAACTAATGTCTGTGTCAGTGGTATACAATGAGTCATCTGGTGATGGAGGGGTAGAAGAATCAAATGAATGTGAACTAGTTCATTTTCATCTGTATGCACTGAACTTTGAACTAGTTTCTTTTTAAGTGTGAACTTGCACAACACTGTGGGTTAACATGAAGTCTTGTTGTGAACCATTTCAGTCACCTTTTCAAACTTGTTCTGTTGAACAGAAACAGAGAAACATGTAAATGAGAACAGCTTGGTTTTGAATTGGGCTGCATTAAAATACTGGATATGTGAGCACAGGGGGCAGGAGAGAAGCAAACAGATAAAGGGTTAAAACCAGCTGACACCAGGCAGAATGCAAATAGCCGATGACGTGGTCCAGCCATATACTAAGCTTTGACCTAGTACTGTACTTATGTGAATGGTAATGTGTGTGTGTGTGTGTGTGTTTCCTGCTTTTACCTTGGGAGTAGAGGGTGATCTGACTGTGACTGGCCTCAGTCAGACCCTCCCGTCTCTCCACATCTGGGATATCACTCACTTACAGACACAGAGCTCTAAACAAACACGAGCTTGACCTTGATACACACATACACAAGGAAACACACACACACACAGTATCATTCTCTCTCCTGTTCCTCTCTCACACACACACACACACATAAATAAATCTAAATTCAGAGATAACACAAATCAAATCTGAACAAATGGAGGGAAAGCTACACCAACAATGTTTTGTTCTGAACCTCAAAACATTTTCCACCGACCACAAATCAAGCCAATTTCTACAGTTTACAAAAACAGTCCAATCAGCAGCGAATAAAAGCTCATACACACACGCTGTTTTAGATGTTAGGGCTAAAATTAAGCTGAAATTAATTTGACTCAGCAAAACAAAACATGAACGAGTGAACGAACAGTGACGGCAGTGCTGTGGTGTGTCATGGCTAAAAAAATCAACAGAGGTGAGGTTGTATGAAGAAGTGGATGTTTTTTCTGTTCAGTCTCTCAGCATTCAACTTCCCCAGCAGAGGGCACAGGTAAAGGTCACATTAAACATATATGGAGCCCAGGGGAGGAAACCACATCTATGCAGGTCTCCAATTTATGAAGGGTCACGGTAAAGCAGGATCTGGTCAGCAGCAGCACTATTGATGACCTGACTTTATTTGGAAGATGCAGCAGTAAATACATACAAATATTTCAAACGGCGCTCACATGTATTGAGAGTGAGAGAGTGAAAGCTCAGAAGTTAGAAGGGGCTGTGGGGTGAAAATGTGAACTTTTGCATATAAATAGTTTTACAGGATGAACACCCTGTACCTGTGGTTTCTGTGGTTTGGTTATGTTCCTTCAATGGCCTAGTTAAGAAATGAGAGGTGAAGAGATGTGCGAGGGCAGAATCATGCACAGGCGATCAAGTAGCAGGGCTTGGCTGATTTACAGTGTCCTAATTGTGAACAACAAATTCCCCTCATTCTACTAGCAGACATTACATTTGGATTGTTTCAAATCTAGATCCTTTTTTGGATTTATTTCTTACGAGCATATACAGATGCCCCTCCATTTGGCAAAGCGTGTAAGACTTGAGCGCTGCTGGCTCCTGAACTGAACAACGGCCTCAGCCAAAGACGCACAGAGGACAGAGCCAAATGACGTTAAAAGCAATCAAAAGAAGAGCTAAAAAGGATGACGGGGGATTGTGACTTTTCCCTAAACTGAAAGTTTTACCATAAGCATAAATCAGCCTTAACCACTGCACACTGAAATGGTTTTACTGTGACTTTTATTAAGAGCAAACAGTGCATTTCCACTGTGGCTTCTTCAGGTTTGCTCAGTACAATTAAAAGCGCATTCACAGGTGTGATGAATACATATGGATCACTTGACCAATTCTCATTTTGTTAGAAACATTTTTTTCCAAAAGGTAAACATTTTTGAGTTGCAAGAATTACATATAAACACACAGCATTAATACATAAATACATAAATACAGTGCAGTGCAAAAGACACACACCATTTCTATTTTGCATTTCATAATATCACATCAACATCATAATATCAGCTCAACAACTTTGTGATTAACTTGTCGCTTCTCGTGATTAGAATCAAGAGTTTAGCCTCCACCGATGCTGTGGTGCGACGTATTTCGCCTGGAGATCTTTATTAGTGATACATATATCCTGACCTATGTCATGAACCCGCAGCTTCAATCTTGGTATTCTTAGTAGCGTCAGGTCCGTGTGAGTGTAGATCTCTCTTTATATCTCCACAGGACGATGACTCATCATCTTGCATCTGAAGTATTTATCAGCTCATTACTCGCCTGTCTTCTCTCACACTGCATCAGGTGACCCCTGTCTTCTTAACAATTCGAGTGAAAAGCTGAATGCTTACATGTATTTCAGAGTATCTTAGTATTTAGTATGTCCCCCTTTTTCTTTAATGACAGCATGCACTCAAACTGGCATGGCCTCAAACCTGATGACCCATGTTATCCCAGCATGATCTGAGTGCTTGGCTTTCTCAGTCTTCAAGAGCCCCCATAAATGTACAATGGGGCTGAGGTCAGGAGCCTGTGGGGGAAAGTCTATGACAGTAAGGACTCCTTGGTCTTCTTCAGTCTTCAAGTAGTTCTTGCAAAGCTTTGAGGGTTTTTTGGGGTCGTTATGTTGCTGCAGTGTGAATCTTTCTCCGCAGAGGTGCAAACCAGAGGGTGTAGCTTGTCTCTGAAAAAAAAAGTGGTGCTTCTCCTTGGTCAGGGTGTGGTCACCATGTTTCGCAATCTTTGATGTGTTATTCTCTCTCCTGTTCCCCTCTCTCTCACTCTCTCACTCACACACACACACACACACACACACACACACACACACACACACATATACTGTGTAGTATCATGAAGTTGAAGTTTTGGGTATTTGATCTTATTTATAATGAAAAATAAAAAAGGTTGGATAGACTACATTGAAAATATAGAGTTCAGTAAACTAAAACTACTCAAGGTAAAGTACTTGTAGACAACTCACTGGTTTGCATGTTGAAGAGCACATACCCACACACCCACAAGCACGTAAGTGATGTGGTTTACACTGTAGGAATGCATTATTGAAGGCACTAAAGAACATGTAAACACATAATCAACTACAGATGATTTGAGGAAGGAAATGCATTCAACACATCTGTCAGTTGAGACCCAACTATCAATTTTGATAAGAAACACTGAATGTAAGCATTATGTTTGTCTACAGGGTCTCTTTAAAGTTATATCAAAAAAAAACAATGAGCATTTTAGCTGACTTCCTAGCATGCATGGTTTGATGGTTACAGCTCGTTCTTTCTTGTAATTTGAATGGTACATACAAGATGGAAACCTGCTGTGCGTCTGTTAAAAGTAGTCTTGGCGGTTTCCTCTGATTATAATGAAAAAAAAAATTCTTCCACTGTAGTAGTTTCCACAGCAGCCAGATGTGGACTGACTTCTCAAACTGAAAATGTGACTGAACACTTTCAGCACACTTAATAGACTTTCATTTAAACATAATAATTTAAGGTTCAATTTCTGTGTAGTAAACTCAGGAGGTTACTGACCTTGTACAAATTATTTGAGTTTAGTTCAGTTGGGTCACATTTTTAAAAGGCAACAGGGAAAACATCTGTACAAATATGTCAGGAAGCAGTAAGGAATATTCGCAGTGTTTTTACTTCATATGACTGACTGAATCGAGGCAGTTCCCAATACACCACTGCTTTTGGCTATTTACCTTACTCACGCTCGTGTTGTTGTTGTTGTTGTTGTTCCCTATTATTACAGCTCATGTAGACAACCTGCCATAGGTGACACAGATTTAACAGGTCAGTCATATAAGATTCATAGTCAATAACTTGAGAAAGTTTTCATATTTTTATTTAACACAAGATGTCTGAGGACCCAACTTTGTTGACTGATTTTTGAAGCTCAGATGGGAACAGAAAAAAAGAAAAAAAGAAAATGTGGTTTCACATGTTCAGCATCTGCTGTTCACAGATCTGATGTTTCAGATCTGTGTCACACATGGAGGGAAAAAACAACTACCACTGAAAGTTGCACTCTAATATTCAGATAAAAAAAGATTTCCACTGATTAATATTTGAACTTTAAACTTTAAGAATAAACTTCATGAAGAATAAAAACTGTTTATATACTGTTTGTATTTTATAAAATATACAATGTTCAGTTTTCCATTTGTTATCTTTATGTCACATATCCAAACACACAAAAAATAATGCATATTCTATTTAAATAGTATTAAGTTAGTAATGCCACCTGTCTCTGTGTATTGTCATCACAAACTATTCTCTTGCAAGAGAGGTGTCCACATCCTCTTGTCTCTTCCAGAAGCCATCAAAAGAAAAGTAATACAACAGCGGATCCAGGCAGCAGTTCACACTGGCAAGGCATAACAGTGGCATCAAATAAGATCTCCAGTTTTCAACCATAAAAACTACTGATATGGGGAAGAAAAATATGGTGAACATCATCAAGTTCATGGCGAAAATCAGCATGACATTCACATTGTTTCGGATTCTTGCAGATTCATTCAGACGCCTGTTTAGAGTCCAGGAAACCAGAGCCGTGCACACAATGTTGACTGCCAGCATGGTGAACACTAAGATAGACTGGAAATACTTAAGTGGAGATTTAATTGGAGCCTGAAATTCAAAACAGGTTGTGACGTTGTTGTTGTCCAGAAATCTCTTAAAGAACACGCTCTCCGGGATGTTCATCACCAGCACAAACACCCAGATGAACATAACAGCTCTCCAGGCATTGGACGAGGTTCGCAGATGGCGGGACCTCAGAGGGAAGACCACAGCAAGCAGCCGGTCCATACTGATGAAGGTGATGAAGATGGCACTGGAGCGGATGTTGTTGCGAAAGATCATCGTGATCCAGATGCAGGCCATGCTGTCCAGAGGCCATGTGCCCGTGGCATAAAAGTAGACCCTCATGGGCAAGGAGATGACGAGCAGCAGGTCTGAGATTGCCAAGTTGACCATGAAGACAGCGCTGGGGGAATTGAGGCTGTGGCGGCGGAGCAGGATCCACAGTGACATGGCATTGAGAGGCAGACCCAGCACCATGACAGATCCAAACACCAGAGTGTACACCGTGTTCTTCATTTCAGGTGCTGTTCCATTTTCTTTCAGCGTGAAGTTGCACATGTTTCGCGTCTGTGAGAAATGCAAAAGTGCAGGCGAGTGAATGTTACTGTGACAGAAACCACAATCACCCCTCCTCTTTGTCAATCAGGCGCAGCAGCATCACTGAGAACAAAAGTTGTTTCTACATGAAGTAGAACTTTTAAACAGGAAACAAGATTACTGAGGAAGAGTTAAAATACTGTCGTTGTCAAGAAACGGATGTGAAGGCTTGAAAATAAGGCTTTTTTAAAGCTTTTTTTTTTTTTCAAAACCACAACAATGTGCATTACTCTAATAACCCACAAGCATGTACATTTTCTCACACATCCTTTATACTGTCATACATTCACAGTTCCTTAGAGTGAAGAGAGAATGCATGAGGCAAACTGCAGGGTACATAGTGTTTGATAGATTCAATCTATTCAGGAGGCCCCGTTTGTGTAATTGTAGTATATGAGTATGGTCTCTTAACACCATCTGCACTGCACCGGCAGATATCTTGTGTTGAAATTCCATCTGAACTGACAATCACGGTAATTAAACACCGTCAACGTACACTAATTACTGAGTGTGCGGGGAGAAAAAAATGACTATGATTATGTTGCCACTGAATGTGTTTCCAGTGGCATTCAGGTACGCGTGTGCGCGGAGTTGCATGACTGATGTGTTTGCGTGTTTATGTTGGACACACCTGTTGAACACTACAACGTCTTCACAGAATGTAAATCACCTAATTACCCCGCTTTATCTTACAGTGAATTCAGTGAGCAGCACACACAGTATTCATGAATTACTTCAATTGGATTTTGAACAAATAATGATTAAAGTCGTTGTTTGGAGGCAAAAACTGTGAAGCCTATTTTAACTTTATGTAAATATCTGTGTAACTGAAACTGAGTTCTCCTTACTTCCCTTGATTTAGACATTAATACTGGCTAAACAAAGGGTGTAGCCTAGGTATCAAGAACGTAAAAGTTCTCACAGATGAAAGTGAGAAAGCTGTTTCCTGAAGGGTTCAGAGTTAGTACGAATGAGAAATGCAAACAAATTCTATCAGTGTGAGAAAACAAAGAATCTGTTACAGTGCTATGAGGTGTATGCTAAAACCAGCAAGCTAACATGTTTGCAATCACACTCATATACGGATGTTTAGCACATATCATTAACATTACAATGTTCACTACTGTAGTGTGTCAGCATGCATGCTAACTTTTTATGCTAAGTAGCATTAAAATCAAACACGTCTGAGGCCAATGAGAGTGTGGTTAGTTTATGATCAAATACCTGCAAAACTAAGGTACTGGACAAATTCAAATGTTGACTTTACAGATGAACAGTTAAAGACACAGACATGAAGCAAAAATGTGTGTCTGATATGTTTTTTCTATTACAAAAGATAAAAATAAATAAATGTAATTAGTACATTTACACTTTGCACTTCAGAATCTATAAATATGCACACACAAAAAAAACTTCACTCAAAAGTCTATTCTTAGTCTATGTGCACTGACGGTGTCATGAGTCCTTGAAAATAGACAAACAGTCAAGTAAGCAGTTTCAGGCTGAGTATAGTCAAGTATTTTTGAGTGGAGGGGAACTTTAAGGTATCACCAAAGTTATTCAAATTCATCCTGTGGGGAGCCCGACCATCTGTGTGGAGTTTAATGAAAATCTATCCAATCTGGTTGCTTTGTGTCTATTCTTATCACTTGTTCATCTCTTTGTGGTTACTCTTGCATCTACGTTTTAGTCATTTTGCATCTCATTCTGGTTATTTTGAGAACTTTGTAGTAACTTTTCTTCTTTTCTTTGCCTTGTTGGGCACCTATTTTAAGTCACTTTGCTTTTCTTCATGGTTGATTGCATCTCTGTGTTGTGTTGCATAGTCGTGTTTCTTGCGGGTGAAGCCCAGGGCCCCTTTACTGTTTGTGTCCTTGGCCATCTGTTGATAAACTGTGTTAATAAATTAGCTTGTTTGCCGTATTAATGCTCAGCTAAGCTAACCGGCAGCTAGGTCCAGCTTCATATTTGCTGTAAAGACATGGGAGTGTCTTCTCATCTATATCTTGGCAAGAAAACAAATACATTTTATATTTTTGTATTGTTGTTTTGAAATCAATATACAGAAGGAACAAACTTCCAGTTTCCATGTTGGAATATTTTCTGTAAATTTGTGATTTTTCAATTAATCCACAAGTCACACGACAACAGAAATGTTTGTGCTGTGACTACACTGCATACTGACATTATTATTTTGCTCAGTGTATGAACAAAATTACACCTAATGTATTGTCTTTCAATGTGTATGTTTGTTATTAGCATAAAAATGAACTGTCATAAAATCATGAAATACACAGACAGGGCATTTGTGTACAATCACACATCACCAGCAGCAGCAGCAGCAACTCCCCAAACTTCATACCTTTCACCTCAACGCCCAATCTCCAATTTCCCACTTACGTTCTTTTTCCTTCAAACTCTCTCAGCTATAACCTTTTGAAAGATTGAAATCAAAATGGCTGCTGTAATGGCCATAATTATGTGATTTTGCCTGAGTCACACACTTAAATAAAGGTATGAATCCTTTGGGGAGTATTATGCCGGCTGGCTCATCAGTGCATGCAGGGCACAGGAGGGCCTAAATTGATTTCTCTGGCAAAAGCAAGGACGCCTTTTTTTTTTTTTTTTTTTTTGGGCCCTAATATTAAAGAAATTTGAGTGCTTCTCAAGACAGATAATCTTTGTCATTAGTGCTGCAAGTAAAAACACTGCTTTAAAATGCTGTGCCTGCTGCTGTCAGACAGCTCGATGGACAAGGAGTGTTAGGACAGAAGTGCAAAGGCAGACATGCGTCTTTTTTTCCTGCTTGTATGTAACAAGATAAGTTGTTGTTTTTTTTTTTTTTAAAAGTCCCTCCTTTTTTATATTATGCTTTTTCCCATCCTGTCTCTTTGTTTTACGTGTGTGTTGATCTAGCAGGACACAATGTTGTTATAAAAAAGGGAGGTAAGACTACTAAGAAAGAAACTGCATGTTGTGGTCTGACCTAACCAAGCCCTGCATACAGCCTTAACTTTGACCGTTCCCCTGCCATGAAACACTGCTCTGTGAGCCTGCAAGGTTGCTCTGCAGGCTACAGGACATGTCTGTGTTAACCACAGAAGATGGAAGATAGACCTTATCAACCTTCTACGAACTATGTACAAGTTTAAGAAAACATACGCTCTTGACAAAAGTGCAGACGAGGTTTATCACAGTTGTGTTCGGTAAGATTTGTGTCATTTTCTGAGCTAAGTATGGCCGTGCAGAGTTCTGGGGGGTCACATTTTTTATATTAAGTAAAATCACTGCTAATTCCTCAGCACTGGTTGTTTTGACTGGTTCAATCTTCCATCATTGCATAAAAAGCGTTTTGGCTCGCCCATCCATGTGGTTAAGTCTTCACAGCTCTAACCAACTCTAGCATATGAACTTGCAGTCAGTTCCTTGCGCACAAGCTCAAGCCAAAAGTACCGTCAGCTAAGAAGCACCACAGAGCCAAAGTTAATGAAGAGAGTCGTACATGTAATCAGGCGGAGAGCAAGTTTTCTCAGGAGTTTATGAACCAAACGTCCACCAGTCAAACACCAGACTAAATACTGCACTGGTATTCAACAGGAAATGAGAAACAACAATTTAAAGCAGACTGTGTGTTACACCGTTTCTGCCACTTAGTTGTCACAAAACACTTGATACAACGCTGAGATTAAAATCATTAAGAATCTAAAACTGTAACAGTCATTGGAAATCTGTACAGCTATTAAAGCTGCTATGACAAATAACTTTGTATTAACAATGTATCAAGTGACTGTGTGTGATGTGGTGGGAGCAAATCTTGTGACAAACCCGCACAGATTTCCTGCTCAAAACTCTGAGATGATGACATGATTGGAGCTGATAGTGTTGATGTGTCACCACCTTCCTTTTACCATAAACATGGCTGTTCTCATTTTTATACACTCTGTGCCTCTTCCACTCCAAGCTCCATGTCAGTTTCAGTTACTCTTTTCCCTTGTACTTGTTTAAGTAGCTTCCAAGTTACCCACAGTTTCTTGCTGTTGCTTTTTCCTGCATTTTCTTGCCCGCAGGTCCAGGCCTGTTATATCAATCCTTTGCCTTTGTTTTTATTTTTACAGGGTTATATTTTGTTAGTGTGTGGCATTGCGTCGCTTTGTGTTGCCATTGATTGTTCATGAGTCAGTCCAGATCTACAGGCAGGTCCACAGAGATGCTCCTTCTGTGACGAGGGGCCGTATAAATAAACCTGCCCTGACACAACTGCAGCTACTGTGGCAACATTTATTTTGAATCTATTTTTTTGCGTGTTTGCTGTTGGTTCAGGCTGCTCTGTCAACATCTGCACACCATCAAAATATCTGGAGGTTTGTATTGTACCCTTCCAAAAAGTTGTCTATTTCTGAAAGGACACACTGAAAGTGGCTCAGTTGTATGAGTATACAGCTAAAAGTCAGATGACCTGTCTTCGCCCTGTGCAAATCACAACAGACAAAAGTGGGATGTGCAAAAAAAAAGAGAAAGGGTCAATGAATGTTTGTTCAATGCTCCCTTTCATGGTATGCCTGAGAACAAAGAGGACTGAGGTTATGGGGGTGGGGGGGTGTTGACTGGAGTTCTTGCTTCCATCTCTAATGAAATCTCTGGTCCATTTTTTGGGCCAGTGTGGATAAAGTGCCATTCTCCCGCACCAGGAAGGGTGAGGAGACAACCACCGCTGCGCTCACTTCATTAAAATTTCCATTTCTGCAACGGCAGGAGTCACAATGAGCCGTGCTCTCGTGGCCCACTGAGCAAACACGTGTGTGTGTGTGTGTGTGTGTGTTTGTGCCGGCATCAGTATGCTGCTGGTAGCTTGAAAATGACTGAACAATGACCCATAGGGCCTGGTGGATGTGCGCTTGTGCGTGCATCAAGTGGGATAGTACGTGTTTGACAAGCACAGATCGTTATGAATATGGACAAATTAAATTTTTTGCTTTTCCTGTGCTGCTGCAGTCAGGTAAATACCACCGCTGTAAACACAGCAAGTCGATATGGCTGTCGAGCATGAGGCTGCTTTCTGTCTCTGTCTGTCACTCTCTCTCTCTTTCTCCTGGCTGTTCAAGTCAGCATTGTGGAAGAGCTGCGGATTTGAAAAGATTATATGCTTTAGACGATTTCTCTGCCATTACCAGCTGGGCCGAGGCAATTAACCCGCTTCATATGTTTCATCTGAGGCCAAAAAACAAAACAAGTTAATCTGTCCTAAGCTGCGGGGACCTCACTTTATTAGTCCCACGCAAAGAGAGGAAGTTGGAAACTCAAGCTCAAATGTTGCTTTATTGCCTTCACTTTTCCAATTAGTGGCTGCCATCTTAAATCTTAACAGGTTCTGAAAGTCTGGGCTGATTACCTATGCAAATGAGAGGAAAGCTATAATAAAGCTGTCAACAAAAATAAATGGGTTTAACAGAGGAGAGCGTTGCAATCTTGAGCATTGCCCGCTGGGCTAAGCAAAGAGCGGCAACACTCCTGAGAGCTTAAAGTTGGTACAGGACAAAGTGACCAGTGTATATGAATGTACCTTTGGGCTGGACTTCGGCCCGGGCTGGTACGTTTGTTAATGTTACATGGCCTCGCCTCGTGATCGAGGAGCACGCTTAGAGCCCAGCTACCTCTTTGATTTGTTTAGTTTTTTTAGGTTATTTGAAGTACCTCTATAGCTGGAAAGCAGAGAATAAAAAGCATTAATTATAGAGAACACGACCAATCCTTCACTTAGGTAGGTGGCACCTGAACTACAACCAATTACACATTGTAACTGGAATATTTAAAAGGTTCTGTAAAGACACAACAAGAAGCAGAACTGAATAAACTTACTCTGTGTACACGAAAGAAAACAATAAACAATCTAACACAGCCATTAGCACAGCAATGCTAGCAGTAGGCAATGCTAGCGATAGCAACATTTGCAATTATAATATCGGTAACAGCAAGTTAGCTAACGTTGTCATGCCTACTGTAGCCAGTCACTAATAAAAACGTAACAATATGTACCATCAAAATGTAGAGGGGAAGGTTATTAAATTGCTTAACAGTGAACATGTTCTTGTGATTCGCCGACGCGATTCACACACCAATAATCTTCACGTCCTCAGACTCATCTCAATCAAGGACTCAAGGAATCTATAACTCAGTTCATTCTCTGATATAACCCGTCTGACCCGTATTTAAACATCTACATTTTCAGAAGGAATGAACAGGCTGAAGGTGTAAAATACTGAAGGACAAACTCACTCACAAACTGACACTAAAAGTTGTGTAAATTAACAAAACTGCAGCGGTGAGAGTCTCTTCAAAATCCAGAATCTGATCAGCAGGGCTCAGGAGTAATATCCACAGGCTAACAAGCTACTAGGCTAACAAGATGTCTTCTGCATGCATGCTGCAGTTTGGTGCATGTATGGTAAGTCTCAAGGGACACGAGGGTATGAGAGCTGGTATCAGCTGCAGCTGAGTCATAGCACAGAAAGCTACAGAAAGCCAGAGGGGAGTGGGGGCATATGTCAGTCAGTTAACACCTACACTGCTTGAAGATACAATTTGTCAAACAGTACTCAAGTGAGTTTGTAACACTATCGGAGGTTGCAATACTTTTGGTAACATATAAAAGCAGGAGGACTTTCAGACATACCGCTATTTCCTGGAGGCAGAACGTACCAGTGTAAAACTTGATTCAGATCGAACTGGCAGAAAGCATTCAGACGCTCATTGCTCTGTCGGGTAACATAAGGTCACATATTGAAAATGAATAATGTGTGTGTTCCTGTATCTCTCCTCACCTGGTGTGAAAACAGAATGTTATTTGCAGGGTCAGTGGTTCAGTTCAGATCCATCCTGTCAGTATGTTAAAGTGTCTTTGAGCAAGACAATGAACAGCTTATGGGGAGCAGGCCGGCAGTTTGCATGGCAGCTCCACCACCATTGGCGTGGGTGAGCATGAGACACCATAAAGCGATTTGTACTGCTTTCGCATTATAAGTGCAATAAAAGTGTCATCCATTTATCTGCCCTTTATTTTTTTTCTCCACAATAAAAAAAGGCTTGAGGGGGTGGGCTGCCTACTCTCTATTAACAAAATGAAATGATTTACTGTTGTGTAAATTACTTCCCTCAGTCAAGCTGAGCCAATCACAGAGTTTCAAAGGAGGATGACATGTTGTGGGAACACGAGGGAGAAAAATCACTTCATATTCAAAAATCAAATAACCTTCTCCAGCCTGCCAGGGGGTAAATCCTTTTACTTTGGTCTGAAAATTGAACTTATTTGATTAACATGTTTGCTTTCATCAGGAATTTCATTTCTTTCAAGTCTGTGCGTGCATGTTTACGTATGTGCGTGCGCGCATGTGTTAATGTGCACGCTGGGAAATACAGCCCGAGTCGATTTGCTGTCAGTGGGTGGCTCATATTTGTGTATTTGCACAGTACATCCACGCCCTCAAGGAAAGTGTTACACTAAAAATCATATAGCTTATATCTTTGCCTCTGAGTCCTTTATAAATATGCATCCGTGCAGACAAGCCAGACTGATGCAAGACTAGAAAGAGGAGACACACAACAAGAGCGAGACAGGAACTCATCACTCACGTGTATTTTGTAATTATCGCTCCTGTAGGTTGGGCTACAAAGGGAAGCCTTAATTGCACACCACACCACTTACGCTAATTGGCCACATAGCATAACTTAATTGGTTAACCTGGAAGAACTTAAATGCCTGTATTTAAATGGGAATGAGCAATACAAAAATCCCTACCTATCTCCACCTGCTCAATTTGCTTCGTACAATTCCCATAGACCACAGATAAGCACTGTAGTGGGAGATAAAACGCTTCGACGGAGAGAGTGGGGAGTTCAACATGCGCTGTACGCCATGATGTGGAACAGCATGGTGCAAAAACAATACACGCTTAGCTGGATGGTTAGAAGCATGATGAGTTAGATTCAAGAAAGTGAAAGGAGGGGAGGGGGAGGGAAAGAGAGAGAGAGAGAGAAAAGAAAGGAAAATTGGGAGCTGAGGCAGCATTGGTGTGAAAGAAGAAACAGGAGATAAGGTAATAGGTGCAAGCAGAGAGGTAGCTGCTAAGTAGAAGGGGGAAATAAGACAGAGGGAGGTGAGAGAAATTGCAATGCATGGAAAAACAAAACAAGGTGAGAGAAAGTGAGTTAGGCTAGGTGAGAGAGATAGAGAGGTGGAGTGGGGAGGAGGAGAAGACAAGTGAGATGGAGAAAAAGAGAAAATCTAGTTAATCTTCTTGATGCCTTTGTTTTTCTTTCACTCTTTCTCTGGTGTGTCCCATGCATTCAGATGAGGGCTACACAAAGTAAGTCAGCTGTATTAGTGGACATGAATTAGTGCATTTCTATGTGTATAGTTTCTATGTAGTATGTCAGTGTGTTTTACAGGACAAGGTGCTATGAGCTGATTGAACTGGTGGACACTAGTTATACTGGCAGCAGATTGCAAAAGAGGATAGTCATGTGAAAGCACGGTGGGGGAAGGTGATTATGACCCAGTCTGAGGCCAAAACACTGTTTTCATACAATATAAATTATATTTTCTCAGTTTCCTGCTGGAAAATTACTCTCACCAGGTTAAAGTGAAGTCAGACGGGGAAGGCAGTCAGACAAACCTCTTCGAAAGTGGAAATGAAGGAGAACCTAAATTGTTACCCAAACTTTCTGTTCTAAACATCCATCATAGTTTATCGTTGATGTATTACTTCAACTGAAAATCCTGAGCAAGTATTTGCTGTAGCAAGTGCCTTGCTTCCAGGTTTTCTTCCATGTTGTGGAGACCGACTGCCACACTTGAATACATGAACGTGTGCGCTTGTTGCTGCTGTTGTTGGAATAGATGACGGTTCAACTTTTTAAACTTGCCGTGAGACGGAGGCTGATTTTACCAGTATCCAAGTGACCTCTGGGCCTAAAATGAGTCTTTGTATTACCAGAATTCAAACCATTAAGTGTGCATTATTTCCGTACCATTCATGTGTGTGGGGAGGCAGCAGGAAGTCAGGTGGCTCTGCAATACATACTGTACATCATGGGCCCAAAAACATAGAAGCAAGGAAGGTTTAAAAACAGACAGTGAATGGAGGGACATCTTGGAACATCGCACAGAGCTCCTTTTAGAAATCCATGCTGTTTACTGACCAGTTTTCTGGATCTGCTTTGACCCATCATACTCACTGTACAGCAGCGGTGTGCACAGTTTTCCTCTCCAGCATCCTGTATGTGGTGTTCTAACTTTCAACAGTGGTTTAGATAATTTGGTTAAACTGTTCGTTTGCTCTAAATAACTCGTGATGTTAAAAACAAGTTTGATCATTTGGTTGCTTGTGTTTCTCTCTGCATCAGATGTCCCTGAAATCACCATGTAATTACTTTGATGAGTGAAATGAGTAACACACACATACATACACCCACAAACTTTGCAGCACATAATCTGCAGTGAAAAGAAAATATATTCAGTTCTCAATCAGCAACTTTGGCCACTTTTCCCTCCATTATTCACATTCACTCTTCGTTCCTATCATTCACATCAACACCTATTTAGGTCCCACCTACAAGACCGACACAAAATACCCACACAGGGCTTTAGTACAGTGTCTCTTTACCCCAATGCCTCCCACCATCCTCTCCACTTTTATCAGTGACAGACCTGCTTCTTGCTAAAAGTGCAACACTGATGGGTGGGGAAATGTCAAGGCTGCTTTGGCATTTTCTCCTCTTCACATTCTCCTTGCCAAGCTTATGCTCTGCCCTGCCATTTCCATCCAAGCTGCCGACTCACAGCCCAGCCCACTACCATCTTCTGTGCTGGCCAGAAAAAGTAGATTACAGAGAGAAAATGTCATAAAGTCTATGGAGAGGAAGCATAGGTTGTCAATTATACATATGCCACTCTGCTGCTCTGCTCTGTCTCCACCCACTCCAAGCGACTTGGCCGAGGTCGGCCCGTTCTCCTCCTCTCCGTGCTATCTCTGTCTAGGTCTGACATCTGTCTTTTATCACATTGCCACATGAGTGACACACGCGCGCAAGCACACACGCACACACACCATCCCACATGGATGCTGGAGGAGAGACGGTTGTCACAACTGAACCCAAAATATTCTGATAGGTTAGAAGCCAGCATGGCTGGAACAGTGAGAGGATATAGAGTTGTGTTGCACAAGATGGAAGCATGTATGTCGACATACAGATGGCTCTATAAATAAACCACTTCAGAGGGACCCACAGAGAAAGATGAAACTAGTGCAAAGAGGGTGGCTTCTGTAGGATTTCTGAACACCAAGGTTGCAGTGACTAGTTGTTTTTTTTTTCAAATGTATGCTTGTGTAGTTTGGTTTATATGCAGTCATGAAGAATACTCGCCAAAGCTCGAAAATAAAACAAACTTCTCATAAACAGAATGAAACACAGAATACAGAAAACATATGTTCCCATAAAACTAAAGCTTCATATACTGTGAAGATATTGAAGTATATACTGCTACTTCCACTTGACACCAGCATGTCATGTGGCCTGAAAGGTGCACAACACTCAATACTTGAAATACTGTATACATTTAGGGATCTGCACACAGAACATACTGAAGGAAAAATACATGATGGCACTAAAAGATGCAACAAATGGCCAACCAAGCAAGCTTCAACGTTTTAGCTCAGCAGCTAAACAATATGTTAGAAAGTAAACATCAATGCAGACAAACGCAGGACACCAGCAGACGGTAGTAGAAGCACACACACTGTGTATCACTGAGCAACCATGACCCAAACACACGGATATCACACACACGCTGTTAAAATCAGCTGAACTCACTCTGTCCAGTGGTGGTGGTGGTCTCCATCATGTCCATCAAGTCGTACGAAAAGGCTGCTCATTATAAGTTCAGGCGTGGTTCATAATCCTCAGTTTTTCTTCTGTATCAAAAGCGAGCCATGTGATTGTTCTCTGTGCAGTGCAAACAGCAACAGAATATACAGAGGTGTACATAGTTTCAAAAAGAAAAATCAAAAAGATGGTTGATAAGACGATGAAAAGGCACAACAGTAATGTGACAGAAGGGAAGGGAGCAGCAAAGACCCTGAGGCAGCTGATTAGGACAACTTGATACAGGTGTGTGGAGGAGGCAGGTGGAGATCAGGGTTGACACCACTGCTGCTGTGGATGACATCATCACTGTTGTGTGTCAGTGAATGAGATAGATAGATAGATAGATAGATAGATAGATAGATAGATAGATAGATAGATAGATAGATATGAGGAGTTTAATGGCATTAGAGAAATGTAATACTGGCTTTGAGTGGAACCAATACCAATGAATTCAAGGTGTGATCACACTACAAGAATTCTTATTTCTTAAGATATCACTGTTTCTCTCACTGCTTCATTTATTTTTTTCCTCTAAAACACTCGGCATGCAAATGAAGCTGCTTTACAACATGGCTCTTTGTCTCTCTGAGGAGTTATCAGAGAGGTCTAGTGATTAGCACTGAGCGCTGACAAGTCACTTCGGCATGTTTCATAACAGTGTGCTACACTAAATGTGATAATCAATCTGACACAAGTGTAGGCAGATCTATTGTTTGGGACTGACATGGGATATAAATATGTATGACTGCAGGAGAACATAATGTAAAACATAATAGAAGAAGAACATTAAACATGTGCTCATGTGAACCTGAAGCACACAAGTGTACAGAAGTATTTCTTCCAGGGTTACGCTCAAGTATGTTTTGAAGACTGCTTTTTCAACAGTGAGCCCAATAAGCAGGATACTTTCAATTTCAAATTTCACAGAAATCCAAGGATGCAGTATTTTCTGTTGATAAACTATCAGGGTTGTGTCACGCTTCTACTTTACAGGGTAGGGGTTCAAGTTGCTGCAAAATCCATAGAAACATAAAGAGCTTCTGCACACTAAGATACATGGGATCGATGCAGAGCCTAGCTGTAGCCTGCGCAAGTGGCTAACACCGGTAATGCACTGATGTCTGTGTCACTCTGCAATTACACCACCAAAACACTAGATGGCGGTGGGGTTTCTACAGCACTGTGTGTGTACAAACCATGCAGACTGAATTTGAGCTAATAAACAATGAACAACTTTTACTGCAAAACTGAAAACCTACAACAGTATATCACTGGTGTAGTGCATGAATTCCAACATGGTATTGTTGTCCCCAATCAGACACTGCTGTTGTGCACTTCCTGGAAATGACTGAGACTTCCTCTTTCCTTTGCTGCCATTAGGGTTGCCACCCATCCTTGTTTTCCTGGGATTGTTCTCTTTTCTGAGCGACTGTCCCGGAAAATTAATATTCTTTCCTGGGACACGATTTGTCCCTGTTTTTCCGTCATTTGATTGGTAGCAGAAATACTAAAGTTTGCCTCATTACTGCTGTGCGCATCAGTTGCTAGGTTGCACATCCACTGCCCCACCGAGAATCCAGGCAGAGATGATTGAGGCGGGCGCCAGCTCGTGTGTCAGTTTTAAAAAAAATCTGAGGTGGCTGATGGTCGAGTGGTTAGGGCGCATACCATATGGGCATACTGAGCCCTTAGCAGCTGGTCCCCGGTTTGACTCCAGTTTTTTACACATCAAAGGTGGCATCCCCAGCTGCCGCTTTTCATAAGTTTGAAAATACACTGGTGGTTCCTCCCCTTCCGCTACGTAGCCGAGATGCCGACTGTTGAGGGTGAGAAGCATTCCCAGTGTTCCACACTTAACTTTTTGACCGATTTGAGCGCACCATCAGGGCACTTATAGCGCACTGCATGTTGCCATACTTCTCAACATGAACGTACTGATGCTCTCAAAATAGGAAGTGTGAGTACAGCAGTACACAGTGGAACCGCAGCATATGTCTCTCTCTGCTTAGGGATGTGGTTGTGACTGAGCCGTTGGCATTATCCAACAGAGTATGGATAGATTTCAGTTTAGATGAGGAAACAGCTTGTCATCATTTCCCCATTCTCTCAGCTGTCTGCGACTATCTGATGCTATTTTTACAGACCCCTCACTTAACACCTTAATATAAATAAATCTTTGATTGTGAGATTTATAGCTGTTCAAGAGCCACGTGTGGATAAAGATACAGACGAATGAAAAGAGAAAGCTAGAGGGGAGAGACTGACTCAAAGAGCAGGTCTCTGTGTGTAATTGGTTAGTGTAGCCGTCTCTCTGCTTACAACATAGCGAGTTCAGGTTGAGTTGGCAGGACTCAACTGTCAGTGAGTGATACTGGGCAGGTTGTCTCTGTAAAAATAAATAAATAAATAAATAAAGAATAAAAAAACCCCAGGCTCCTGAACTCTGTCAGTGTGCCATCTTCTCTTCACTATGCTCTCATACTATATGTCACATCTGACTGCTGAGCAAATGCCAGCGCAGTCTGAAGCGCCATAAATTGTACCAAAACAGAGAGAATTCACTTCTGCATGGATACTCAATAGTGAGTTTCAAACACTTGTGTTGTACTGAACTCATTCAAGAGCAAGATAAATGCTACAACACGGAGTGAACTGCTCATTATGGTTGGTGCTGGAGTGAATCACATGCCTGCCTGCCTGTGTGTGTGTGTGTGTGTGTGTGTGTGTGTGTGTGTGTGTGTGTGTGTGTGTGTGTGTGTGTGTGTGTGTGTGTGTGTGTGTGTGTGTGTGTGTCCATTACAGCCCATTGGATCCATATCCTCTGTCTTCCCTGCAGCATGTACACACTATAATGATCTGCCATCACTTCTGAAGCTGGATCCAGCCCCGTTCTTTGGTCTGGGCCCAGTGACACACTCATGTGCATGATCTACTGTACCTCGCCCCTCCAGCCACACAACACACACACACACACATACACACACTTAATAAATTGGACCACCTCCACACACACACACACACACACACACACACAAAAGCCCAATGTAATAAGCATTGATCGTAGTGTTCGCCTCATATCACTAATAGATGTACTGTGGTCCTGCGTCGTTGTTTCCAAATGATCTCCCTGGTTGTGACAATAAAGGGCCAGTCCACTACAAAACCACAGAGATAAATCCTCACCCGCCTCCCCACTATTGGCCAACGCTGGCATCATCCGTCATGGTGCTGCAGCTACGCCTCTATAATACCCTTCATACCGTCTGGAATGATTCCAGTTCTTAAAATAGTGTCAGGGATTTGGTACAGCACACTAAGAGAAAAGGAAACCAAGGGGAAGACAAGAGAGAATATGAAAGGGAGGAAAAATGACTGCAGTGGTGCGGGTAAAGAGGGCTCCTATTAGGGCAGTGGAGGGAGAAATATTGGCCAGTGTAGCCCTGTACCATTTGTCCTCGTCAGGATCTTAAATAGAATCAGGATCAATTATTCATAGGGTCCATAACTGGCAATAAATGTTAGCTGAGACAGTGTAGCCTGGGCGAGGGATAGACCGAAAAGTGAGGTTAGATGCAGTTATTGAGGGACAAATTTAAAAGTCTGGACAAAACAGCTGAATAACCAATTATAGTTCAGACCTAGAAGTGACATTTAAAAGCCCTTTTCCATAGTTTGATGTGCCACTTTAGCCACACGCCAATCTGTGAAAACACAACGCAGACTTGAACCCAACAAACCCGCAGCGACGTCAAATCAGCTCAGCGAGAATAACACTGCTTGAAGTGAACGGTATCACACACTGGCCTTGAAACTCTTCACTTGGCTCAGGAGCAATGCATCTTTGTGGGAACTCACCAGGTTGTGGTGTAATCTTCTGCGATTTAATTATTTTCTTGCATTTTTTGAAAAATAGAGGCAGAAAAGATGTATTCCTTCAAGTTAGGATATTGTTATGAGAGCGTATAGACAGCACAGTCACCTGTGGATCACCAGCTTAGGTTTTCAATAATAACAACAGAGCTCACATACTAAAAGACATAATAGACATAAAGAAGTGTAAAAGGGTTATAAGTTGTGGGCTGATGTAGGACCAAGGACACTTGTTACTATGGATACCTTTCAACTACCATTTGTAACCTCAACCCAGCACAGCTGCTGTGAAATTTCTCTACACTGGGAACAACAAGCAGGCAGCTATTGTGGAGAGATGCTTGTGTATTAATGTGTCTCCTGTTTGTTGCACTCAGTGGTTTGTCAAGATGCACAGAGACCCGCATGACATGCAGAACATCTCAACAAACACAGCTCAGAGATGGCTCATGTCGGATCACGTCGTCGTCCGTGTTTGATGCACAAACTGAACATTGTTGTGAACTGGAATGTCTCTGGTATATTTTTCCTGTGTGGGTATAAACTACCAGGATTGTTTTTAAACTTACAATCCTTGAGAATTTCACCATATCAAACACAATTTTTGGTACAATTTAAGGCAGACATTTTGTAACTACATTCCATACATTTGGACAGGTTACTGGAGGAGTGAAGCTTTCCCTGGCAGTATTGAAATCACAGACTGTAGCTTACACATGCAGATACTAAAGGTCCCATATTTTACACTTGTTACTGTGTTTTATTTGAAGTGTTGATATCCATTAGAAGATATATCTGTGTTTCCAAAAACCATCTCACTGTGATTTTACATCTTCTCCCTCTAGCTTCGGGCTCTAGGAAAAACAGGTCGGTGAGCCAATCAGAGGAGAGGAGATCTCTGAGCCTCTCTTCTGATTGGCTGGCCGTTTTCTGAGTGATTAAATAAAAATATAGCAGATTTCAGAGAAACTAAATCCTACAAGGTTGGATGGTGGGTCCAGGTGGGCGGGGCTTGGGGAACGGTTGAGAGCGGGGACTGCTTTGTTGTGACATCACAAAGTTACAGAAGTCCTGACGGCTCGTTTTAAGGCTCAGTTTCTGAATACAGGCTGTGTGCATTTCTCTGTGGACTGAGGCTTTGATACTTTCACAGTATTAATATAGAACCTAGAACTGCTTTATAGTAAAAAAAAAGACATGGAAATCTCACTTTATACAATATAGGACCTTTAAAACAATGTAACACAATGAATCCCCTCAGTGAGCACAAGGTCTGTTTTCATGAAGGAAATACATGAGTTGGTTTTCTTCTGTTGTATTTCTGACTGAGTAGGTGCTCAAGGAGTGTTTGCTGCCCTCATTGGTCAGTACACACATTACTTCAAATGGAACTCCATCCATCCATTTTGGCTGATTATTCAGGTTCAAGGTGGCAGCAAGCTGAGCAAGGTAGCAGAGACTTACCTCACCCCCTGCCACATCCACCAGCTCTTCCTGGAGGATGTGTTTCCAGGCCAGATGGGACATGTAATCCCTCAAGCGTGGTTTGGGTCTGACCCAGGGCCTCCTCCGAGCTGGACGTGCCTCAGCTGGCCTCATTCATGAAGCAGACACACACTTCTACTCCAAGCTCCTTTGCACGCTCCTGTCTGTACGGGTGGGCCCAACTACCCAGCAGAGGAAAACTCATTTTGGCTGCTTACATCAGTGATATCATTCTTTCAGTCACTACCCAGCGCTCATGCCCATAGTTGAAGAACATAAGTCAGCTTGTAAATTGAAACTTTTGCCTTCAGGCTCAGCGCTCTGTTCAGCATGACAGTACAGTACTGCTCAACACATCACTGCTGATGCACTCCAAAGCCCGGAGTGAGCAATCCACCTTTTTCCAACACAGCACCGCAGCCTCAGACATGGAGATGATGGCTTGGCTTCACGTCTGACTTCAAACCATCCCATTGCCACAGGAACCGCAGGTGTCACCAAATCAGTCACGCCTGAAACTGAAGGGTCCGGGTACGCCTGTTCAGACCTACTTACTACAACATGTGGGAATCAAAATAGGTTGTTCTGGAGCAGAGCAAGAGCAGGATCTACATCAGCTGCACATATGAACTTGCAGGCTACAGATCCACACATGAAGACTCATCGAAACATACGAATAACAATAATAAGAACTTTCATGGTACCCAAGGCCGCTTAACAAAGACAGAACACAAATAAATAAAACATATGAATAAAAACAAGATGAGACAGAATAAGGATGGCAATGATGGAGGGGATTGTGGGAGATTAGTGAGCTAGAGGCCATAGGCCTTGGTGAACAGGTGTGTTTTCAGCAGGTGATATACAGGCCCAGGCTACACCAACATGTGCAATCAACAGAATACTTCAGTTCACTTTATATTTTAATGTTTTCTGTTTTTCTTTGAATTAAAAAAAAAAATCCTGGCTGTACAATTAAACCACAGATTAACTCTGTTAATTAGTTACAGCTCATTCTTTAAATAATACCGCTTGCATTGTCTCACCGAGCTCAAGTGTGAGCATGGAGCAGTGATGACTGTACTTTGAGTTTGAAATCTCTACTCCATCAAAATGTCCCTTGTATAATCATCCTGGCGCAGAAACACAAGCCCGAGGCATGAATTACTGTATCACACAGAGTCGGTTCTGGTGATAGCCGACTGAAGGAATGCCAGGCACTTACTGATGAACATGGAAACACTCCACTGTGCATCTCCAAATGGCTTTAGCGAGCTAATGGTGGTGTGGGAAAAATGAGCTCACATAAGGCAGGGGAGGTAATGTAGCTTCCAGCTCGGCTCATTTTCTCCAAACGAAAGAGATAATCTGGACCCCTGGGGGCCTCCGAGATTGAAAGCTTCACAAGCGGAAAGGCCAAATAACTAAGAGAAATTAGACGTGAACCTGGGCCAAAGTTTTCTCATTCCACTCCCACGCCACACATCAGAGGCGCCGACGACGCTCACGTGCCTACAGTGAGGAGATCCTTTTCCTTTTGTTTTCTTTCCTGCTTTCCCTCCTTTCCCTTATTTCTGGCTGACTTCCCCCTTCCCCACGTTGCCTCATGTGCCCTCTTATTTTTTTCCACTCACTTCCTGTCTTCTTTTTTCCTTCCCCTCTTCTCCCCTCCATCAGTGTTTGTTATGGAGGGCACAGACAGAAATGCTGAATGTTTGTGACAACTGGAGCACTTTCCATCGCTACCCAGATGGACTGGCAACCAACTGTCTCAGCAGAACAGGCTTTCATTTCCACCAACAGCTCCTCTCCTCTCCTCTCCTCTGCTCTCGTCTCCTCTCCTCTGCTCTCCTCTCCTCTCCTCTCCTCTCCTCACTGGGAAGCAGGATCAAAGACAGAAATTACACCAATGAATTGTTAAGTATTTGTTGGGAATATAAGAAACATGAGAATAAATTACATGCAATAGTTGTCTCTAAACCCGAGCTGAGATCACCCTGATCCCCATACACAAATGTAATATATGTACATATTTAGAATTTCCATATGTGAAATAAAGAGTATGTACATGTAAAATAAAAACAAATGTGTAAAGATTCTATATTCTACAGAGTTCTGCTTTTATTTTCTTTTTCAAGACAAAATAAGATGGAATAACAGTGTTTGATTGCGATACCCCGCTAGTCAAAATTAGCTTGATCTCAAAACATTAAATGATTTTGAATGGAGCTACTTTAGCACCCCTACGTGTAGCATAGCTGCTACAGAAAACGTGGTTCCTTGAGATGTAGTTGAAAGCTCCAAAAGGAAAAAAAACGAATGGCATTTCACATAGTTTTACAGCATTTGATCTCTTTTACAGTTTTTCTCGATTGCTAAGACACATTTCTCGAAAGCAGCTCTCCTTTTCTCTAAACCGTGAACACAAAACCCAATTTTAAAGCTACATTCACAAAACCTCAGACTTTTCTTGCAAAACCAAACTTTCACCTCAAAACAGTTAATCTGTGCTTAAAACTGAACTATGTTGTCAAATCGTGCCCCGAGTCAATCAAAATTAAAAACACTACTGACCAGTCACTGAACACTACATAGAAAAATAGAAAATACAATGCTCAGGACATGAAGCTCTTGAAATAAATGTTTGTTGTTCACTGTAGGCTAAATGCATGTTGCAAAACAAAAAACCTGTGCATTAGCACTTGTACATAGTAAAAAATATAAAAGTACAATAAACAGAAATCTTGCACATGTACACGTAGCACTTGTACAGTACAAAATCAAACAGAAATCTTGTGCATTTAGCACTTTTATACAGTAAGCCTACATATTACTGTTCTTTGTCTTCGCTGACCCCCTCCACCACCTCCACCGCCTCGACCACCACCACCTCCACCTCCACCTCCACCTCCACCACCTCGACCACCTCGACCACCACCACCTCCACCTCCTCGACCACCTCTCACACCAACTCCTCTCAGATTTCTATCCATTGTAGTGCCTCACAAACCAGCGCTATCTGAACTGGCTTGTTCCCTCACATCATTAGCCACAAGTGTGATCAATTTTGAGTTGTTGTGTTCAACCGGTGACACCTGTGTTTTAATTGTGTTTGACTTTTGCCACCTGTGCTCACAATTATGCAACACAGGTGCATCACAATGAAAATGTGTTGGCAAGTTGTGTCTAAACAGGTGAAAAGTGCTTATGGTTTTGCCAAAGGAGTGACTGATTCAATCAGTGGGTTCAGGCAACTGAGCATTTGGTTCAGACAGTTTAGTGTTTTAGCAATTGAGAAAAACTGTAATTACATCACCTTGTTGCCTCCTCTTCTTGTGCAATGGTTCAGGAGAATTAGCATCACCATCATTTACCTTGACCAACCAACTCCTGATATTTGCATAACAGTAGTAGATGGAAACGCATATTCACTTGCATTTTCTTTAGCTGACTTTCTGGGAATTTGTTTAAAATTATGAGCTGCAGTTGAATGAGAACCTGGCTTTTGACTTCATGATGGAGGGGGCACTTGGTAATCTAAATCCTCTCCAGGCTAGATGTCTCTGGACAGTGGCACTCTGGTGATTGGGAATCTGTAAACTGGGAAGAAAAGGGGTTAAAAAATATATATATATAATTATATAATGTCTGAATAACTATGTACACATTGTCAGACGTAAAGATACATTTGGTAAATATTAAATTAGATGAATTCTGCATTCTGTTCCGCAGTGTTTGCCTTGTGTGAAATTGAGTATAACAACAATTTACATGAGGATTACAGTAATCAGAACCACTAACACAAAAACACAGGAGTGAGTACAGGGCAAACTAATCTTTTTCCTCCATCTCCTTCCTTTGACGTGCCCGGCCCTCCACTGCAGAATGCGAATCTGATCACCCTTTCCCTGTCTGATCCCTCAGGACCCACAGCCCTTTCCAGCTCCACATAGGAAGCCCCATGCATTATGCATCACCATCCAGGCCTATTTCAGAGCAGAGAGGCAAAAAAAAATAGAGAGAAACACAGAGTTTACCAGGCTCCCGCAATCAGTCCCAGAGTTGCTCATGTTTCTGTGGAAAACGAGGTCTCGTTCCGACTGCACGGAATTACCAAGAGGAAAACATGAAATATTTAGCATTGTCATCCCCTTCTTCTCCTCTCTACTTTCCAGCTCCGACTTCCTGAGGGAAAAAGTCCAAAAAAAAGTGAAAGATGGCAGAGAGCTTACAGTATGTTTTCTTCCTATGATTATCTGGATGCTCCTTTTGGGGCGGATGGATGTGTGAGGAAACACCACATTGGATTGGTGGAGGTTAGGATCGCAAGGTTTCCCCTCAGGGGATGGGATGACACACACACACACACACACACACACACACAGAGGTGGAACATGGGATTTGATTTATGCTCCTTGGGAGTGAATGGGCTCAGATACCAGGCTGGTATAGGTCGGATGAAAGCGAGCGTGTAGGAGAGTGATGATGGTCAGGCAAGTCGAGGCATTTAGCATGCATAAATAGCCAAACAACCGCAGGCAAGCATGTATAGTGCATGCATGCATTCATGGCAGGACCTGCACACGGGGTGACCTTGACACAGAGTGTGGCTCCACAGGTACCTTGCTTTGAGAATATGTCTGTGGCACCTGAATAAGCATCATCTATTGATATCAAGGCTGCCCAACCTGGAGGCCTATTATTTTCTTCTCTCCAAAGGACTGCGCACTGTTTTGAGTTATAGTCATGAAATGGACTTTCTTTCCCCGAGCTTTTGCCCTTTGTCTGAAAGGTTTTTGAGTGTAAAAATGTAATTTTCTGCGTGCGTGTGTGTGCATGTGTGTGTGTGTGTGTGTGTGTGTGTGTATGAGAGGTGAAAGGGGACATACGCTCTCGTGACAACTTTTAGTTTTAGTTTTTTTTTTGTAGTTTATTTATTTGTTAGGGAAAATGCAATTTAACATAGTTTCAAAAGGCATGAAACTAATGTGTTGCACAAAGAGTTTATAGCTATTACTCATTCTTGACCCCTGTCCCCAGTTGGGCTTTTACATGTATAATGTAATTAAAACAGTCAATAGCAAAAACAACACAAAACAGACACACACAACATAATTGATAATATCCTACAATTATCTAAAATATACAGATGTGCAGTCTAAAAAGAGACAACAGAAGCACAACATGCCAACAAATAGTCAAAGACAATTAATAATAGATGATTGTGATTACGCCAACTCAGCCTCCTAACACACAGGTGTGTATGTGTGAAAAATGACTTGCAGGACGAGCGTTTGTATGTGCATCTCATCCTTCATGTCCCTTTTCACCCCCCTCACAGTATGTGTGTGTTTATGTGTACAAAGTGACATGGAGGGCGGGACACACGGACATACGCGCTAGTGATTATTTACTAAAAGTCCTACAAGTGCGTCAGTGTGTGATCACAACAACCCAACACCACACTAGTGTGCACGTGTGACTCCGAACACAGTAGTGTGCAGGTGTGTGTGTGTGTGTGTGTGTGTGTAGGCATGCATTTCTTCTGTATGTACAATCTAATCTAACATTGCAACTTTTCATCTTGTACTGACACATGTAACACCACTGCTGAGCTTTTTTTTTTTCAGAAAGGCTTCCATGAGGAGGATAAAAGCAAAAATCATTCAATCGTGTGGGAACACTGGGGCGCTTTCGATTCTCACAGGGACATCAAAGCACACAGCAAGACACTGCACTATTAGAGTCCATGGGTGGGATGAAAATATATTACAAATACATCTACTCTCTGCTGAAATCCATGACTAAGGTTTCATAACAAAGAGCAGACATTTCTCAGTCATTTGTCTCCTCTGAGGGTTGTGATTAATCTAACCTTTGATGTTTCGAAACAACAGGGAGGAGGAAGAGATGGCAGAGATGGGGGGGGGGGCATGGGGATGGAAAGACTCTGTAATGTAGCGATTTGAATGGCACGCTAATGAACCAAATTGAATTGAATCACTCAGGATATTGGAAGTGTATATGCGGAGGGTGACACATCATGCACACACAATGCAATGCACAACATCTTACTGTTAAAAGATTAGGCTGAGATAGACCGAAACTCAACTCTCTGAGGGACGAGGGGACAAATGAGGAGTCGCAGGAAATAGAAATGTAGGATTACTTCACAGCCTGTCAATCACAGTATGAGAAGCGTGTTAAAAATGAGATGCTGCGCGAAACAACATACACAAACAAGATATGCTGGAAGGTGCGAAATGCAGCCAAGGTGTGTAGAAATGTTGAAACACACACATCAACTTACAAACTAAATGTTAATGCAGAGTGTGTAAGTGTCAGTGTGTGTGTGGGTATGACGCCTCCAAGGTTATGGGGCACAGGATGTGCCATTAGGTGTGAATTAGGCAGAATTAGAAATGAATCTGCTGTCATGAATTATTAAAACTACCCTAATTGCATTTGCATAAGTGTACGAGACTGTGCAAGCATGTATGTGCAAACGGGTGCAATCCCTTATAGGATTGTCATCCTCTAAATCATTCATTCATTCAAACAAACCTTTATTTATACAAGAAGTGCCACTGAGAGCAAGGACGCCATGAATACAATAAAAATATACAATATAAGAAACAATAATTCACAAATGTAAAAAGTGGTTTGAAGTGATAACAATACAAAGTACAAAAACAATAAAAGCAATAAAACACATAACACAGGACGTATTAAGTCAATAAAAGCAGCATATAAAGATTAAAGCTCGACATTAAATTCAAATTCAAAGGATCGTTTCTGTTTCTTGTTTACTGTGAACCAGTTACTTCGTGTCTTTAACCTGTTCCTACAAGACAGAAAATTCCTTCAAATTCACCTGACGAAAGCAAAAAAGCCACAGAGAACAGATTTCCTCCAAGTCGGGCCTCTCGGTTGCCAGATGGCTCGGTGTCATCTTAGCTTTGATCACAGTATAACATGTAGTACTATTTTGCACAGAGCACAGGATAGTGCCTCCTCTGGTTGTGAGGAGCTCTGACGTTACGTGCAGCAACATTGCCCCTGTGTGGTGAAATGAAGAAAAAAAAATGTTCATGCCGCCCTGAAGTTGAGTTGAGGCGAAGGTTTACAAAAGAGATTAAGATATCAACATTTGAGTTTATCTACAGAGGGATTGTAAGGATTGAAGTGTCATATAAACATGTCTGTGGAGTAGGTGGTAGTAGCTGGGGTCAGCTGCTTTATTTATTCTACTACTACTTTAACTCATTTTTGTTTTTTTGACCTTCTTTATAACTGATGTGCACTAATGTAGTATAATCACAGCATCATGACACTTTGTGTTGCACTGGATTTATGAGACGTATCATTTTCAGGTGTATATTAATTTGCTATGGGAAAAAAATAAAGGTGTAGCAAATGAAAATTTGGCTTTTAAGCTGCATTCCTTCATTTGTTTCTTCATTGTTTTCGCCACTTGAGCTGTGAACACAACGCTGACACCTCATCACATTTTAAAGATGTTAGGGTGAACGTGTTAGCATACAGCTGCCTTTGCACCCTCACGTCTGTGTCCACCTGGTGAATGTAAGTCCAATATTCACTCTCCGTTTAGCGCTTTATCTGCTAAATGCTTTAGTCGCCAACTTTGTCCGTCTGTCATTTGGTGCAAGACAGATAATGCACAGTGGGGTTTGTTTGTTTGTTTGTTTGTGCTGCTGAGATTTCAGAGAGTGAGATAAAACAGCAAAGTTGCAGGCGATAAAAAGCATGCTACTATGGGACACTTAATGTATGTATGCACATTATTTGGTATTCAGATTGATGAGATAGAGACACTGCAATTCAACTGACTATGGCTAAAAGATAAGTGTTACTTTAGATCAAGGCACTTTATTAGTTCTGATAAACCATTGAACAGTCTGCCTGCCTCACCTTTGACCCTCCACATACAACCACATCACCACAAGATCAAACTAGTGTCATAGTGTAGATAGGCAAGATAAGGTGTGACTGTATCATCTCTTTTTCTTCCTGTATGCTCTTTGAAAGCGCTTCATTTCCTCTGAAAGAGATCCAGAGAGCAAACTGTATTGATTGAAGCCGCTGTTGAGAAACAGTCCGTGGTGACACTTGAGATAAAGAAGAGAAAGAAGTATTAGATGGTGATTCAAGATCAATTTCTCATTTGACACAGATAACAAAATGTGGTTTTGTGGTAAAAGTGTGACATGGATACAAACCAACCAGGAACTTTGAATAAACAAACAACTGAGCAGCTCAGACATTCATACACACACACACACACACGCACACACACACATGCACACACATGCACACACACACACACACACGCACACACACACACGCACACACACACACACACACACACACGCACAAAGACTGGGTTGTTAATACTGTATGTGCACACATGCTCGCACTCTCTTGCTGATAAAGTAGCTCCAGCTGATTCAAGTGCAAGTGTCTTATCTTGATGTGATTGTTAAAGAGGTTGAAGTCAAGAAACTTGGAATACTTCCGTGAAATAAGGATTGAATTTCAGTCTATGGTGGAGTTGCATTTCAGTCAACAAAATTTCTTCCCCTTGCTCCCTGACATGAAACCAGAGAGGAATCCTCCCAACGCGAGCCCAGAAACGAAGCACTCATCTCCGTCTCCCTCTCCCCTCAGCTTTACTGCATTAGAATGAGTAATTGATGAAGCTATTGTAGCTAGTTGAGGAAATGACTATGGAAAAAAACATGCAGGAGAATCTTGAGTCTGAGTGCATCCAAGTGAGTGTGCACACACTTAACAGACAAGCAGAAACTGCACACGACTGTAGGCGAGAGGGCAGTGTGTTCACAATGCACCATCTAAGGCTGAACTTTATATTACATACACACACACACACACACATTGTCTTGACGGAATTATCAGGCGGACCCTGTCCTTTGCTCTACACACACTCACACGCACATGCACACACACACACACACACTCAGAGACAGAGTATATATAAAGGGCTGAAGCGTTGAACTGTCTCTCACTTAGATAAACAAACCTAAAGGCAAACTGCTACCTCCATTCACACACCAGTCACAATGCCTGCAGACTACAATGGACGCTGGGAGATGGTCAGCAACGAGAACTTCGAGGACATCATGAAGGCCCTCGGTGAGTGAGACTCACACTGCATGGCATAGACGGGGAAGATGTGGCTTGTAACCCTCTTTAAAAGCAGGGATCAATTAAAGGGTTACATTTAAAGTAGAGTGCAAGGCCTGAACAGGAAATCTGGAATGAGTGTGACAGATAGAGTGAGAGAGCTGCGGTGTGGGCGAAGGAGAGAGAGGGAGAGCGAGAAAGAATGAGAGGGGGGGGGAAAGGAAGAGGAACGTTGTGGCACTGCTTCATTTCCTCATTGAGCTGCTGTCAGGACAAGTTAACCTCCACTCTGTGAGCGGCTGCCGTCTGTTATCACGCCAAATAAATATTGATTCACTCCTTTCTGCATTTTCATCCTCCTGATTCGCAGGAAAGGAAGACAGATTCTGACCCTGGATCAGGCAGCGGGCCAGGTCATCACTTCAAAAAAAAAAGAAAAAAGAAAAAGAGTCCACTCTCCTTTTGGCGCGTCATTGATCAGGCCCAGAAACACTTCCATTATTCATGACTCTATCTGCAATTCAAACAACAACCCCGTTACACTCAGCTCTGGCAAAGTCCCGGAAATCCTGAACGCCTGCACCTCATTTCCATCAAATGGATAGGAAAATGACATCCTTATGGAAATGGGTCAAAAATATCACTTAGTTGGGTAAATATAGGGGGCATATCTGTAAAAGTGATGGGAAGAAATTGAATTTTCACTTTGGGGAAAATGGGATATGAATATCTAAACGGTGAGGGTGGGTGGTTCTCTTTTGGCAGGGCCCAGTGCTGAACAGGGTGGAGAAACTCATTTAGGGCTATTCTGACTCGGAGCAAGGTCATTTTTAAAGGGTAAATGAAACTGTCAAGGCGACCAGTAGGAGAGGAATCATAATAAGTGGCCTGTGGTGTCATATGTGTTTGTGTGTGTGTGTGTGTGTGTGTGTCTGTGGATTTAATCATGAAGCAGCGAGCCAAAAAGTACAAACTACACACCGAACCAGCATGAGAAAAAATTTCCTTGGCTACATAAAACCGACATTAATCCTCTCTTCTTTTTTCTTTTCTTTTTTTTTTGGCTTGCAGATATCGACTTTGCCACCAGAAAGATCGCTTCCCACCTGCATCAGACAAAAGTCATCGTCCAAAATGGGGATAAGTTTGAAACAAAGACAATGAGCACCTTCAGAAACTACGAGGTCAACTTCACCGTGGGAGAGGAGTTCGAGGAGCACACCAAGGGCCTGGACAACCGAAAAGTCAACGTGAGACTATTTTCTGAATCCTTTTACATTTTTCTATTTGGAGTAATCATGATAAAAAAAAAAGCAACTACAGATGCACTGACCATTGTTTCTGTGTTTGCGTGGTGATATGACAGACACTGGTGACCTGGGACGGCGACAAGCTAGTGTGTGTGCAGAAGGGGGAGAAGGAAAATCGTGGGTGGAAACACTGGATCGAGGGAGACCTGCTACACCAGGTGAGAGAGAGAGAGCGTGTCGCATCAGTTAACACGTGACACAGAGGTGTAAAAGTTTTTGCATATTTGCCTGCAAATGAGATTTTCCTGCGTGACCACAGCTGTAACAGCTGTATCAGCACATTAAACAACAAAGTAACATCAAAAAGCAACCTCAAAAAAAAAGAAAAAACACTTCGTCTCTTCACTTGCTTGATGAACCCGCACTTAGTTCACACTGATTTGTCTCATATCTTTGGGCAATAACAATAAAGTTACACCATCATCATCTAAAACATAGGCTTATGCTCAACCTTATTATCTAACTACAAGAAACAGTCGTTGCATCATATTGGACTCGTAGTTTAAAGGTCTGCTTTCTTCTCTTTCAGGAGATCACTGTGCTCGACAAAGTCTGCCACCAAGTATTTAAGAAGGCATAATAACATGGAAACAAACCTCATCTGCCCCAAACTGTCTGTCATGTATTGCATGTTGCTGTCTATTTATAATGTAACCGCCCAGATCTGCAATAAACTGATTTAATACCACTGTTCTACTTTAATTGTGCCTTTGTTTTAAAAGTCCTACATTTAACACTTTTATAGTTAACAATATAGTTTTACATCTCGGCTTCTCTCTGGAGCTCTAGCAGGAACAGGGCGTTCTGTGTCAGTCTCTGAGCCTTTCTTCTGTTTTCTGAATGACGCCTGCCACAGGAAACAGATTGTAGCCTCATATTGTAGTTTAGCAAAACTCACCGGTAAATGCAAATGACGATGGTCGGTTAGTGATGAAATGAGCCCAAAGATGGTCAAATTTGGGACTAAATTGCCGTGGTATCTCAGAAAAAATCGACTTTAGCCACTGGTCTCTAATATTAGTCTCCATGGGAAGGTTGTGCAATGATATGGTTTCCTGACATTCAATGATTATGCAGGGTTTCCTCAACATTTTTCTGTCTCCTAGCTTGCTAGTTAAGTGAAGTGGAATGACCGCTTGGTGTTATGTGGTTAATAAAGGTAAAACAACCAAAAATGGTAGGTGAGTGGATGGTGGATCTGGATGGGCCATGCTGGGATCATGGCTGAGGGCGGTGACTGTTTTGTTGGGACATCACAAAGTTAAGGAAGTCCTGACGGCTCATTTTAAGCCACAGTTTCTTAATACAGGCTGCGTGCATTTCTCCGTGGACTGAGCGTTTTGATACTTTTACAGTATTAATATAGAAGCTAGACCTGCTCTATGATAAAAAAAGACATGGAAATGTCTCTCAGTTTCCTCATGTGGAAATTGTATTGTGAATGCTTGCACAATATCCTGTAAAGAGAACAGCTTCTGATAATACACTGCAAAAAAAATGTCAAAATAAAATTAGATAAATTCTCATTCAACCTGAAACTCTCTGGACCATTTGCATGAGACAAAAGACCAAAAGACCTTATTCATCCATCTTTTTACATCTGTTTAGTGACTTGTAGGGATTAAGACTGAGGAGTGAGCGTGGCTGGCTGTTTGCGTACAGCCTGTACGTATTTATTTTTTTACAGTGCAGTAGAAACTCACAGGTACAACATGTTCCACTTCTCTGCCGGATCTTGAGCTGCTCCTACAGGAAGCGCTGGAGGATCCACGTCGCCAGAAAAAGCTGCGTCAAATGAGAGAAGTGACAGGTAGATATGAACCGGAAATAGCTGATTTTGTCTCCAAAATAAAAGCCTATATCCACAGCCATAAAACCGTAAAAGTAAAGGATATTTTGAAAAATGTAGATATTAAAATAAAAACAGCTTATTACCACTTATTAGATAAGCTAGTGTTCACCACAAAATACCAGCTTTGAGAGAGCACTGATTTTACTACTTACAAATTATATTAGCTACAGTTTCAAATACATATTGTGCAGCAACCTGCATCCATTATCCATCATCAAATGTAAATCTATAGTGCGCATAGACGTCCATACATGTAAATACTGTCCATAAACCACACCATTGGCACTCCCATGCACCTTTGCACTAACACACTGTCGGCTTTGAGATTTATCCTGAAATTAAATACCGGAAGTCACTTTGTTTTCATTCTTGGTCGCTTGGTTATAAAACTTTCCCCGCTGAGAACCACTGGAGAAGCCCGACGAGGGCAGCAGGGAGGCCGGTGTCTTTACCAGACGGACTAGCAGGGACTGACTGACGTGGAATCATGGTAGGCGGAACAAACAAGCAAAATATTTATCCGACATAACTTTATGTGTTGTTTGATGTTTTCTGGTTTTGTCAGCGGAACGGTACAGTAACTTCTTCAACTCCATTCGTCATGTAAACTACAGCAGTCATCCATTCAGAAACCATATGCAAAACCAATATCCAAAAATTACAACAGATTTTAAAGCAAGAGAGTGAAACTAGCACCAGCACATTTTTACCAAGTATTTACATTAACTTACGAGAAACTTTTAACATGCAGTCATCACACGAAAAGTAGATGAATGAAAAGACTGCAAGTTTTCATTGACATGAGAAGACTTGAAAGGACCCAGTCATTCTGGAGCAGGCATGCATATAAAATGTGGAATGGGAAGTATCAACAGACACCCCACCCCCACCACCCCCCACCCCCTCATAACTATCCCCAAAACCTGAGGTGGAGTATAATAAAATATGTTATTGCACCCTACAAAATGTCAATCTGCATTTAAAAAAAAAAAACATCTCTGCAAAACATATTTAAAACGAATTATTGTCTGGTCATTGAGTGATTTTACTGTCAGGAGGTGTTGCTGAGCGTCTTCTTCTTTCTCCCTTTGTGAACAGCCTCTGCGGTTGGACATCAAGCGGAAGCTGACGGCTCGCTCAGACCGGGTGAAGAGTGTGGACCTGCACCCCACTGAGCCATGGATGGTGGTCAGCCTCTACAGCGGTGGTGTGGTGGTCTGGAACCATGAGACACAGGTCACTATCACTCAGTTACACATTTATCTGCTCGCACAAATCACTTGATCGATTCATATAATCACTTCATTCAAGTCATTCCTTCACATAAACAATCACTTCAAACTTGTTTCATCCGTGTTTTTGATTATCCAATCGATTCTGTGTGCAGACGATGGTGAAAAACTTTGAGCTGTGTGATCTGCCTGTCAGAGTGGCCAAGTTTGTAGCCAGGAAACACTGGATCATCGCTGGAGCAGTAAGTACTTAATGAATGTATTAAAAGGGACATTTCAAATCACTTATGAGCATTTAAGGAATAAACATTTGTCACTTTTCAGTATCTCAAGTCAGTTGCTTTATTTTTTCTCCTAGAATAAACGGCCATTTCAACATGGGAAAACGTTTGAAAGCTTGAATACACAAAGATAGGTGCAGCTCTAGGTCAAAATTGATCCAATTTTCAGTTTTGAATGTCGTGCCCATCATTTTGTACAAGTAACAATACATTTGCAATCATTTTAAGGTAAAACTTGAGCTGGGTCAAAATAACCCACTGTCTTGGGCCGGGTGTTACCCATTGGTAATTGGTGCAGTGCTGCTGGTTGGAGACAGTGAGCATGGCCAGAAAAATGTGTGTTTTTGTTTTTGTGTTCTGTTCGTGGATAAATATGTTAATCTCTTTGTCCCTCCCCAGGATGATATGCAGATCCGTGTGTTCAATTATAACACTCTGGAGAGAGTCCACATGTTTGAGGCTCACTCTGACTACATCCGCTGTATCGCTGTCCACCCCACGCAACCCTACATCCTCACCAGCAGCGGTAGGAAAGAACTGCACACACTCACGTAATCACAAAAAGTACAGCACCATCAGCACACACTCATTAGCATGTTTTGTGTGTGTGTTTTCAGATGACATGATGATCAAGCTGTGGGACTGGGACAGAAAGTGGGCATGCAGTCAGGTGTTTGAGGGGCACACTCACTATGTCATGCAGATTGTCATCAACCCCAAAGACAACAACCAGTTTGCCAGCGCCTCTCTGGACAGAACTATTAAGGTTGACACACATACACAGATACACGCACACACATGCAAAGGCACACAAAGGAAAATGGCTGCAGGGCACAAACAGAAGAAAAGTGTTGCTCTTCTTGTTTAAATGAATGTAAAAGTGACAGCCAGAATTAACGGGGATTGTGGGAAATGTGGTTTCAATCTGGAGAAACACTACCACCATCGTGACCAAGACCTTATTTGCTTGCAACAGTTACAAAATAACAATGATACACTGATAGAAATCACTCTACAACTCATAAAATACATGGACAGTCCTTGGTTGCTCTCTTTCAGACACACTCCCACACACACTTCCTTTCAGCATATCTCCACTCTGCCTGTTGTAGGTGTGGCAGCTGGGCTCCAGGACTCCTAACTTCACTCTGGAGGGCCATGAGAAGGGAGTGAACTGTATTGATTACTACAGTGGAGGAGACAAGCCGTACCTCATATCGGGGGCTGACGATCGACTTGTCAAGATCTGGGATTATCAGGTGAGCTAGTGAGCTGTTAGCTAGTGAGTCAGTGTTTAGTTCTGTGCCGTGTTATACACTGCTAATTTAAAAAACATACATCTCCCGGTAAAATTATAATTACTTCAATATGCTCAAGTCCAAATGAAGAAAATAATAAATAATTAGGCCAAATGAACCGCACGTTAAAAAGAACTGCTATGAGCCTAAAGTTTATTTGTCATCTCCCAGGATTCTCCAGGTAACTGGATCATTTAAACGTTTCATGTTTGATCAGCCATCTCAGTATTTGTGTATCATCTACACACTATGTATTTAATTTAATACACAAGTATTGCGCAGTTCCCTGTAAAAAAAAATAACCATAGAAAACAGAATGGAACTGAGTTTCTTTATTATTTAGAAACTACATTGAACAAATCCACTTTTTTTCCAGACTGACAAACCGCCAAGTTTCAACATTAAGAGATAGAATATCAGAACTGGGCACATTACAATCTTTGCTTTTCAGATAAATTATGTACAACATCATTTTCACTACCATATTCACAGTATATCTTCCTACGTGTATGCAGTTATGGTTTTCCCTCTGTTCTTTACTCTGAGCAAACATGGATTCTCTGAACAGACAAATATTGATCTTCTCTGTATTAAAAAATGCCTCACCACACTCACAGTTGTAGAACAATGTGCACACGTATTTTGATTAAGAGCCAGTCATTCCTTTATCTCAGATAAATATGTTTCTGGGAGCCTGCTTTCTTCCATGTTAAGTATCTGATTCCATAACTGAGCTGTACGTATCTTCCAGCAAACCTCACATGGCTCTGAAAACTGAATATCTGATTTCTAAAGGTGTCTTAATTGTTGAGCTGGCATTTAATGTCTCTACACTCCAGTGCTAGCAGATAGCATGTGCACATATTCTGTTTGGGGATATTCAGTGTTATATATAGATAACATACACACATGAGCAGTTTAGATGCAGTGCTGGTCGTGACATCATATGATGAGTGTATGTGCTGCGTGTCTTTACCAGAACAAAACTTGCGTTCAGACTCTGGAGGGTCACGCCCAGAACGTGACCTGCGTCAGCTTCCACCCCGAGCTGCCAATCATCCTCACAGGCTCTGAGGATGGTGAGAACTACAAAAACACACACACGCACGCACGCACGCACGCACACACACACACACACACACACACACACAGAGAGCAAAACAACAACCCAAAGTCAGCTCAGCACCTCAATGTGAGTTCAATGTGAGCTCTTTGTTTCCTTAGGCACTGTTCGAGTGTGGCACTCCAACACCTACCGACTGGAGAACACACTCAACTATGGCATGGAGAGGGTGTGGTGTATATGTGGCCAGCCTGGCTCCAACAGTGTGGCTTTGGGCTATGATGAAGGCGGCATCATCATCAAGGTATACTGTTTTGTTGTGTTGTCTGCCTGGTGCAGTTTTTAACAATAGCAAATGTTAGAAACCACAGTATAGAGCTACTATACTGCCTCTACTCTGTCATTGGGGCCCAAAAGACTGTCATAGACAGCCACTGACTTGGAAAATAATGTCAGTAATCTGTTGTTAACAGAAAATTGAACGTTAACATTTGATTTTAAACTGTAAAAAGAGCACTTCAGGTTGTTAATACCCACAAATCCCCAGAGAAAATAGAGGGCATGACCTCTTTATCCCCAACAGCAGCTATGTGCAGCCAAATAATATGGCGTCAGTTGGAGTGTATGTTATGAGCAGATTGCATTGTGTAAGCCGAAGGAATATTTGCTGACCTGTGTTATTAAAAAGGTGCCCCTCCTTTAACCACCGGGTCCCTATCATTACATTCCTCTATAATACCGTTTTCTCTTCCTTTTTCTCATATCTGGCACCTCATCTCTCCTCTTCCTGTATGTCTCAGCTGGGTCGGGAGGAGCCCGCCATGTCCATGGACTCCAGTGGGAAGGTCATGTGGGCTCGCCATTCCGAAGTCCAGCAGGCCAACCTGAAGGCAATGGGAGAGGCTGAGATGAGGGATGGAGAGAGGCTGGCGCTGGGTGTCAAAGACATGGGCAGCTGCGAGATCTACCCCCAGACCATCCAGCACAGCCCCAACGGGAGGTGAGACACCGCGCTGTGGGTCTGTGTTGAGTTGCCCCTGAGAGCACTTTTACCCACGCTTACTGTATGCCGGAGAAAGGAAACAATAATTAATGAAAACATTATTGTCTGTTTGGATTATTATTAGAGATGTTTAATTGACAGCCTTCCAAAAAATTTTCCACTGCTCAGTTTTGTAAAACTACTAAAACTACTCCTTTGACCTTGGCTTTAGTTTTACAAGTGAAATTTATTGTGTGTAAAGGTTTTTATTTGACACCTTTGATAATTTTCCTAAATCCATTTATGCACACAACTGGTTATGAGCACATGAATAAAGTCCAAATGAAACCTGGACTGTACAGTAGGTATGTTTCTATCCCAGGACACAGGTTAGTGCAGGTAGAAGGTGTGCAGAATTGTGTGTATCATCCTTGTTTGAGATTTCAATATAATTTTATATCCATATATGTGTGCATGTTGTGTCTTTGTGTATCTGCAGGTTTGTAGTGGTGTGTGGAGATGGCGAGTACATCATCTACACGGCCATGGCCCTGAGGAACAAGAGCTTTGGCTCAGCTCAAGAGTTTGTCTGGGCACATGACTCCTCACAGTAAGTCTTTAAACACCTTAAAGAAACAATTTGACATTTATTTGCTTTCTAGGGAGGCACCGGATGAGAAGATTGACACTACTCTCATGTCTGTATGGTTTGTATGGTAACTTATGAACCTACAGCCAGCAGGCAATTAGCTCAGCTAGCTTAGGTTAGAATAAATACTGGAACCTGGAGGAAAGAGTTAGCCTAGCTCTGTCCAGTGTTCAAAGAAATGCCCACCAGCTACCCTGTTTGTCATGGGATCAAACAAATGACATAACGTGTTAAGTATAAAGTTTTAGAGATGCTGGTAGTTGTGTTTTTGGGAGAGAGCTAACCTAGCTATTTCCCCCCGCTTCCAGTCTTTGTGCTATGCTAAGCTAACTGAGCTAATTGCCTGCTGACTGTAGCTTCATATTTACTGTACACACATGAAAGTGGTATTGATTTGTATGTCTCAAAAAGTCAAATTATTCCTTTTACAATATATGTTACAAGTATAATTAACTCAGCATTATATCTAACCGTGTACATTATATTTACAGGTATGCCATAAGGGAGGGCAACAGTATGGTCAAAATCTTTAAGAACTTCAAAGAGAAGAAGGTTTTTAAACCTGACTTTGGGGCTGAAGGTGAGTTTGATTTCCCATTCTATTTGTTGATCTGACAGACATCTGTGTGTGAATGTGTGTGTGTACAATGTGTTTGTGTGTAATGCTGTCCCACAGGTATCTTTGCCGGCTTCTTACTGGGAGTGAGGTCAAACAGCGGCCTAGCTTTCTACGACTGGGAGAGTGCCGAACTAGTCCGCCGCATTGAGATCCAACCAAAACATGTGAGTCACACTCCCGTGGCTGTGACCATTCCCATTACTCTGTCTATTGCTTCTTATAATCTTCCTCTTGTCTTTAGATCTTCTGGTCTGACTCTGGAGAGCTGGTGTGTATCGCTACAGATGAGTCTTTCTTTGTGCTGCGTTATCTGCCAGAGAAAGTGTCAGCAGCTCAGGAGTCCAAGCAAGACATGTCTGAGGATGGCATAGAGGACGCCTTCGAGGTCAGAGACGCATGTAGTGTATTTTAAGAAATACACTAGGATATAATTCATTTTTGCAGAATGTAATCTTTAAAAACACAGAAGAAAATGTCTACTAGCTGCTGCATGCTCATGCCTTTGCCAGCATTTGGTGTTTTCTTGTTTGAAATTTGACTTTCTGGAGAATGCAGATAGTCTGTAGAGGAATTATGCTGGAGGTTTTTTTTAAAGGTCTTTCTTTGTCGTTCTTGTTTTTTTCTTGCTGACTAGGTGCTGGGGGAGGTGCCGGAGGTGGTGAAGACAGGAGTATGGGTGGGAGACTGCTTCATCTACACCAGCTCTGTTAACAGACTCAACTACTATGTTGGGGGAGAGATCATCACCATTGCTCACATGGACAGGCGAGATGCATTAATAAATGTAAAATTAGCAAAGATGCACTGGCAAACCCGTCATGGTTTATTCATGGCGTATGGTAGCAGCACAAAACAAATGTGCCTCAGCCATCATCAGCATTACAGCCGAGTCCTTGGCGTGCAGAGAAAATCTATTCTCTGACTATGAATCTCCTTGCTGTCTCATGGCGTCCAGCATTCTCATACTATCCACAATGAATTAGAAATACCATAAAATATGCTCAAACGGGTTCCTTAAAACTGGTCTTTCTCTGGTGTAGGACCATGTATCTGCTGGGCTATATCCCCAAGGACGACCGTCTCTACCTTGGAGACAAGGAGCTGAACATCATCAGCTACTCCCTGCTGCTTTCTGTGCTGGAGTACCAGACAGCCGTCATGAGAAGGGACTTTAGCACAGCTGACAAAGTTCTACCCACAATCCCCAAGGAGCAAAGGACCAGGGTTGCCAACTTCTTGGAGAAACAGGTACAGTATGTCCGTCTTCCAACTTTTGCACTTAGAAGTCCATGTCCGTTTCTCTCTGCTTGAGAAGACAATAAATTCAGGGTTTGGTGCATAAATTACAGAACATCAGGCAGCCAGATGGAGTAAAACCTCCTGGCAGAATTTTTGCGTGTTTATTTTAAAATATATTTATGCAGGGGATGGTTTTGCTTCTCACGCACTCTTACTACTTCACTTTTTCACATATCTAACCTTTCACTGTCGGCCACTGTGCTTTACAGAGCAGAATAAATAAAATAAAAATGCTTATGCATATAGTGTGTTTTCTTGTGTTGTGTAGGGCTTCAGACAGCAGGCCCTGGCTGTGTCTACAGACCCAGAACACAAGTTTGAACTTGCTCTGCAGCTGGGAGAGCTCAAGATGGCCTACCAACTGGCCTTGGAGGCAGAGGTCAGTGCAAACATCAACATGCTCAAATTCTAAGGTTTACCATATTTACTAGTGAAGTATGTTATCATGCAAGAAGTACAGCTGAGGCTGATGGGGATGGCATCATATTTACTGTGGAAAAACATGAAACAACAAAGTCACACTGCTGCAGGGATGAAGTGTTTTTGTAGGTCAACCTTGAAGTTAGCCTCACCCTGGTTCCCTCGACAAAAAATCAATGGGATTTTTCGATTGGCTTTTGGATTACTGCAGAAAATAAACTCTGACAAAAAAAAGTTTATGATACTGACACATTTTGTTCAGCAGGATAATCTTCACAAATGAACCACTTTTATGATTTTTTTAAGCCTAAATACAATCGCCAGAAGTAAAAAGCCAATTAAGGCTATAAACGAGCTACACCGCATTCGCATGACTTCAATGTCACCACCGCTAAACTTCAACTTGAAGTTTGATTCAGTGCTTTCCTATTCCAGAAAAGGCTTTCCTCTTAGAAAGTTAGTAACAGTCTACAAAAGCTTAAGTTTATGTGAAGGTGGACTGATGAGTAGATCGGTTTTCGTGTTTGGTGTGATGACATTTTCACGTCTGCAACAACCTCTGCAGTCTCATTTAGACCCTTGTTAGCACCCAGCCTTTTTTAAGAGATGTAAAAGCTTAAAGAAATCATGACTGGGGTATTTACTGGTGTATTTTATGTTGTAGAATAAATCAATAAAATGTCTTGAGCTTGTGTTAGTTAACTTGACCTTATTTCAGCCGTCTAACCAAAAGCCCACTCAAAAAAACCCATCCATCCAAAGGTCAGGGAATCACCAAAGTTCTTAGGGTTTACCCTCTGGGGACCAATAATGTCTTTACAGTTTTATTGCGATCCATGACCATCCCTAGAGCCCTGCTGCTAGCATGAATAAAAGCTATACAAATGCAAATGTCAAGGAGATAAATATGCTCTTAATGTTAAGTGTTGTTGAGAACTGAAGAATGACACTTAAATGCATCATCATGTTTGAGCAAATTCTTACTTAATAGCTTCGCTGTTTCGTTTTCAATGACTTTCTTTCATCAGTAGCTATGTAATATGCAGGATAATGTGTATAGAATCAGTCATTCTTCCTCTACAAGTCTGACAGGGTGAGTCACAACCCTGGCATCTCATACTGAGTAACTGCTTCACAGTGTATTGTTGTGTTGTGATAATCCTCTCTTCTGTCTCTTTGGCACTTTGACATGTGGGGGCTCCAGTCAGAGCAGAAATGGAAGCAGCTGGCAGAGCTTGCTACTACAAAGTGCCAGTTTAGCCTGGCCCAGGAGTGTCTGCACCAAGCTCAGGATTATGGGGGATTATTGCTGCTGGCCACTGCCTCAGGCAACACAGACATGGTGGGCAAACTAGCCGAAGGGGCAGAGAAGGATGGGAAGACCAATGTGGCCTTCCTCACCTACTTCATGCAAGGAAGGCGAGTATCTGAGAAGTGGATGGGGAGAGGAGCTGTTTGAACTTGTTTATATTTTATTTATTTTTGTCAATGCTATTTTTGTGTGTTTGTCCAGATTGGACAAATGTCTGGACCTTCTCATCAAAACAGATCGGTTGCCAGAGGCTGCATTCCTGGCAAGAACATATCTGCCCAGCCATGTGTCAAGGTACTGGCTGTGTCTGTGTACATACATGAATCATATATCTGAATCCGTTCTGGAGAACTTCTGTATCTACCACTAATAAATACCTGTGTTTGTTTCCCAGAGGATAAAACTTTTAAAAGCTCAAAATCGGTCGAAAAAAAAAAAAAATGATGCAGTTCCTGAAACCTTTGACAATGGGAATACGCATCTCTCTGTGTGTGTTTACATTATGCATCACTGGTGAGCGGTATACACTTCTCCTCCTCCAGGGTGGTTAAGCTGTGGAAGGAGAGTCTGTCCAAGGTCAACCAGAAGGCAGCAGATGCTCTGGCTGACCCCATCCAGTACAGCAACCTGTTCCCTGGCCTCCAGCAAGCCCTGCAGGCTGAGCAGTACCTGAAGGAGACTCATGTCAGGGTCAGACCTGCCGCAGAATACCCACTCATCATGGTCAGTGGACGTCAGAGGAACTATAAAACTTTATCACATCAAGGAGTGTACTGCTATAAAAATGTGCACAGTTGTTGAATTGGGACCTTTTCTCAAATTATGTATTGCTGTCCATACTAAATTTGTTTTACTCTTGCTACATAGCCAACATTAGCATTGACAGCTGTTAAATTACCAGTCTTTAAGAAACGTTGCGAGTTCAGCATCAAACTTCATTCCTTTGCTCGCCAAGAGCTGTCTCCAGAGGTGGAAAGCAACGCCAATGTTTAATCTCATTTTGCTTCTATTTCAACCACGTCTTTTCTGCAGCTGAAGTTAGCATGCTAACCTACTAGCCTCGGTCAAGTCAGCCTGTTTTATCATTTTTCAATAGCGAGTCACTGTAGCCGCCAGTCTGCCCGGAACAAGAAGCGTTTCTCGGGGGGGGGGGGGATATTAAAACCTCTTATCTTGTAAATGTAACGATGACTGAAGCTCTTGGCAAACGACCATCACCACCACCAGGTCGCAGCAAGAAACCACTTTCAGTAGCAGAGACTATTACATATAGCCCCTTTTTAAAAGCACCAATCAAATATCAAATACCTGTTTGAGATCGTTATCAGATATTTGTCCTGTTCCTCTGCTTTTCAGCCAAATGAGGAGCGAAACGTTCTGGAGGAATCTGCACGTTTTGCGTCAGAAGAAGAGGTCAGTGAGCCAGAGGTGAGGACCAGAATCTGCATCTCCACACAGCCCCTTCCAGACATGCGCCTCTTTACATAAATGTGATGGCAAGTTTGAATGTCGGTCGTATGTCAGAAGTCAATTTTTCATAAGCCACAACAGGAATCTTACTAAGTCTGGCCTAATTCTGAAAAGTCTGAATTGAATGTTGTCAGATTAACATAACAGCTGCAGCAGGGCAAGGTAAAATACACAGAGAGCGACTGTACATACATCAAGTTCCACATCCTAAGAGCACTGTATGCACAAAGAAAACAAAACCAGCTCAATACAGCATTAAAAACTATGTCAGATCGGTCAATGACAATGATTCCCCCTCTCTTTAACCCCTATATTTATAACTTTCATCCCTGCCAACAGCATGACATTTCCAAACACTACACATACAGCAAGAGCAACTTAACGCCCTGAGGTGTTCTGAGCAGTGCCACTGCTCCCTCTTGTGCCCCAGGTGCCGAATATGGCACAAGCATTGTTTCTTTTTCTATAAATAAAGTCATGTTTGAATAAGGTCACAAAGAGTTTAACATAAAAGACACTTTTGTCTGAATGACCATGAGACATTGCTTTGATAGATAAAGCCTGGAATGTAATGTATTAATTCATGCATAATGCATAAATATCTGTATGTGAAACAGTTGGAGGAAGATCTTATTTGATTTATTCAGTGTTTTGCCTTAAATGGAGGCTGAATCAAAACTACTTCAACCTTCAACAACAGACTTCTTTGGCCACTTGGGAGCAACAGAAAACACTGACATTTTATCACTTTACAAAGCTGTCATTGTTAGCGATCTGTTGTCCATTCACACACCCAGCAGATACTGAGCAACATTTGGATTCATATGGAGTTGCGTTTCTGGTCACCCAACAATACTAGATGTATATTACAGCAAATCTTTTAGCTCCAGATATTTCTTTAAAAAACAAAACAGTAAAGTGTGTCAGAAAATGAAAACAGTGAGCTGAAAGATGCTATAAACCGCCAACTGCAAAATTGGATGATAATAATCAGTGGGTTCATCATTACAAGCGACCCTTTATGTGCAAGTTGTCATAACCAGTTAATATAAAACTACTGAGTAAAGCTGCTTTAAAATGGAACGGTTATTTCTGTTTGATCTATAAACAGGAAGCAGTGGAAAGCATGGAAGAAAGCTTCATAGTAGCAGAAACAGAAGCTGTGCCTCCAGAAGCAGCAGCAGCAGAGGAGCCCGTTCCATTACAACAGGAGACCACTGCTTTTGTTTCAGCAGTAGAAGAAGAATCACTTCCAACAGCAGCTTCCCCTCTTCCTGTCGCCATAACACAAGAGCATGTTGAGGTGGCTGCATTTGAACCGGAGGTGGCAGCAATAAAGGAAGACATCATCACTAAATTTGAGGAGGCTTCACTCTCTGTGGAGGAAGACGTTTTGGAGGAGTCCACCATAGAGGTTACCCCCAAAGAGCCAGAGGTGGTACAGTCCAGACCAGTGGATGATGTCAGATCTTCGGATGAGGAGGATGTTCAGGAAACGTCTCCAGCAACAGATGCTGTTCCTACTGCCTGTGTTTCTCAAACATGTCTTACTGAGACAATAGAAACAATAGAAACCATCATGGCAACAGAAGAAGCACCAGGTGAGACAGTAGCAACAAAAACCATGGCAACAGAGGATGTTCTAGTTACCACTGCATTAACAGCTGATGCTAACGTAAAAATGCCTGATCATGACAAGCTGGAAAAAGATGTAATGTCTTTAGATGCACCACCCATCAAAGATGCACCAGCAGCAGCAGAAGGACCTCCTGTTACTAAGGAACTCGTTTTGGAAACGGCACCATCAGCTGTAGCAGTGGAGGAGCTCATCTCCTTTGAAAACACAGACAGCTCACTGCTGGATGTGCCGGTCCAAGTCCAAGCTTTTCCAGAGTTTGTCCTTGATCCACTGCTAGACCCACTTGAAGATGCAATGCCAGTATTAAAGCCAGACCCAGCACAAGAGCCAGAACAAGAGGGACTCCCAGTAAAGCCTGAGGAGATCCTGGAGCCTCCTGTGCCTCTGCAGGCTGAGCCAGAGGTTTTACTCCCAGTAGCTCCCACAGAGAAGAACATAGCGGAGCAGGAGACGGCTCCTGGGGGAGCTAAAGACCCAGCAGAGGACCTTGACGAAGAGATGACTGAGGAGGTAAAGTTTTTAAGTCTGTGGCAAACATTCCCTAATATTGGGAATATTAAACATATAACTGTATGTATATGTAAACAAAATCAAAACACCACACCTCCTGACCTCCACCTGTGAATATTTTCTACTCCCAGGTCCTGGATGATCTGGATCTGGACAATTTTGACTTGGAAGAAATAGACACCACAGACGTCAACCTGGATGATGATTTCTTGAGCGAATAGGAAGAGGTGGACTTTCCTGTTTTACTGTGACCAAACAACACAAAGGGCTGTAGTCCAGGACCACTATTAGACACCAGCAGATTAAAGTACCTTTGTTAAGCTTAATTAACAAGCATTTTTTTGTTGTTGTTTTTTAGTTGAGGGCTGAAGTAGTCATATATATTTGAGATGTACCATTCCATGATTCCCACAAGATTTGTGTTACTGAAGGACGAAAACCTTCAAGACATCTGGTAGAACTTCAGATTAATCTGTAGTTTGTCTTTATTTCAGCTACGGATTCGCTCAGTGTTACGTGCCTTTTCTAAATGTGGTTAAGGGGAAAGAGAAGTGAATGGGTTTAAGGAGAAATGTTTGTATGTATGTGAAGTATGGGATGTGGAACATTGTAAAATTTCCAACAGAGGCTTATTTGCTTTGCTTTGTTTACACTACACATTTGAACAATTTTGCTCCAATCTTTACATTTTGTGTTAAATCTCCTATATCAAAAGTACTCTTTAGATGTAAAAACCAGTTTACAGTTAAACAAAAATTAAAAAAGGTAGAATCTTCCTCATTCCTCGGTGCCACGAGCTCTACCAGCCGACTGCACGTCTTCATGAAAAGTAACTAAAATGACTCAGTACCTCTTCTTCTTCCTCATACCTCATATTACACCTCTGTTGATCAGGGTGCTATCGAAGCCAGTGAGGAATTTATTTTTCTCACAAGTGCTGGACCTTTGCTAATTAGAGCATTATGTTGGATTTCTATCTGGGACAGGGCTGCCTGTGTTTTCCAAATGCCACATATTTTTTTTTTATAAAGAACATATTCAAAAGTGTTGAACAAGCGAGGACTAAGACAAATCTGCTAATTGGTTCTACTCAATGTCTGTTACCTTCTTATTATTATTATACACTATGTGACATCTTATTATCCTGGTGCATGTTTCCCTCTCAAAGCCAGGATCAACACACAACTGCTGCTTTTAGGTTATCCAGTAAACTGCAATGGGACTCTGTACGTAGACCTGAAAAGTGAATTAAATACAAATCTTCTGTGTTATCCAGAACTGAAGCTGTTTTACTCCAACAACACATCCAACGAGTACAAAGACCTTGCTTTGTTATGTACATTGTTTGACTCAGAGCTCCAAACACATACAGATCATCTGTCTACATGACTAAAACACAAACTTTGTGTATCGTACAAGATGTTTCACAGCTAGCTCTTCAAATCGATGGCTGTGACAGGCGTAGCTTTCCTTGTTACTCTTCAGCACAAACAGTGACAGAACAGTAAATGTTGTCATGCCTTAAATCTGGGGCGCAGTTTTCAGTTTGTCCTTCAGGATGTGGTTACCGGTCCTCCTTGTGAATGAATTTGTGTATTTCTATGAAGGAGTGTGTCCGTCAGGCGGCAGAGCCTTCAGCAGCTGTCTGTTCATATGCCTGCAGCGCCAGCTCAATGTAGCCCGACCTCTGGGACTCCTTCTGGGCGTAGATCTGCAGGGACGAGGGTCAGAGGTTAGCAAAATGGAGAGGGAGAAAAAGGTCACCCCAATTACATTGAAGCTGAGGCTGTGCATAAAAATGTTCCAATTAATTGTTTTAGTGGCAAACTTAAAAAAAAAAAACGCTGCTTAGAAAGTCAACCGTGACTAAATGAGTTCTTGACTGTAGCAGGCATTCACACACCCGTGTCTCCTGCTGCTAACCTTTCACATTAAATGGCTGTCATTCTTAATGTCCCTCCCTACTGCTTCAAGGCCAAGGGGCCGTGAGCGCTAATAAGACCTGATGTGTCCTGAGTCTGGCCCCCCAGTTCTCACGCTGGAGAAAAACCCAAGCCTCTCATGCAGGAAACCTTAGATGAGCCGGCCTTGACTCGACCCCTCAAGAGCAACGCTGACTCCTGATGTGCCCTAATGCCTCGGGGACACAACTCATATGACCTGGACAATTTCAGAATCAGATGGCAATGTTTTCTATACAGTGAATAAACGTGCAAAAAGGGGAGTCAGCAGATATTTCTGTTCAGGGTTGAGCTGTTCTCACCTTAATCAGGTCGGTGCCAGTGGCCTGCTGGCTGGCAGCTTCCTGGGCTGACTCACTGTGGGGGTGGACCATGTGGAACAGAGACACTAGACTCACGGCATCCTGGAGCCTGGAGGGGGACGGACACACCGGGGGTTTAGGTCAGAGCTCTTTGCCAGCAGGTACAGCCACGGTGGTGTGACCTGGCTCAATTTAAACTCAGGTTAAAAGCAGTGAGAAAAACTAGTTTAGCATCAGTTATAAAAACAGTCTGGCATCATTGTCACACAACAGACAAACTCACAGCTCTTTCTTCAGCATGTCTACTATGAGCCCGTCGACCCTGCGAGCGTTGACCAGGTACCAGGCCATTCCTCCAAAGTGTCTGGTGGAGCGCAGCAGCTCGTATTTGCCGTGCTTGTCCACGTCCTCGTAGGTGGCTGCGTGAACCTGAACACGAGGAACATACAAAGGAGGAGTTTCATTACAGACTTCATGGTGATTTTCTCCTGGTTACAGACATTCAGCACAAATTTCACGGTTTAACAGACTGTATAGATTCTACAGATTTCAGTGCAGTTGCTGATCAGGTCAAAATAACAAGAAGTCCAATGTCATCTTTACCCTGATGTATTCTGAAGAGTCTGGTTCAAATTGGACCAGACACAGGTCCAACACATCCGCATGCCGGTCCTGGGAAAACACCATCTAACAGAGAGAGAGACAGAAGTATGAATGAACTTTTTAGACACTCACTGAACGAACACACACACACACACACTTTCACTTATATATTCTGCCTGATTAGACCTTTTCTCTGTGGACTGCATGGGTGTTCACAGACCTCACACCTTTGCCTTTGCGCCCCCCCCCCCCATGGTCATGGAGGACGGCTTATACCTCCATCATTAAATTGTATTATATGCAATATTCTGGTTATATCCTTGTGCTTGAAAATATCCCAACCTGGTCCCGGTCAAAAAAATGCATTAGCTCTTATAATAATAATAATAATAATAAAGAACGTTATTTATAGAGCACCATTCATACAAGAGATGTAGCTCAAAGTGCTTTACAATAAAAAATCTTGTAGTACAATAAAATAAAGGGCGAAAAAAACTGAATAGTAAAATATGAGAGAATTAATTAAAAGCCAAGTTATCCCTTAGCACTAGACATACTATGGCATGTAAACACCTTATCTAGATGTATGGTCGTTGCCTACGGTGCGCGCCGCTGCAGCATTTTGTCTCACATATGGTAAACAGACTGCATTTATATACAGCACTCTTGCAGTCTTATCGAGCACTCAAAGAGCTTTACAATGGAAGCTAAATTCACCCATTCACACTAACACATTCATACAGTTCTTTCCCTACACATATAGCGTGTTACTACCATACACGCACAGTCACATAAGGGGTAGTTCCAGGGACACTTGGAAGAGCTCCCATACTATCTCATAGTAGTGCTAAAGTACTAAGTGTAAAGATGATCTACATCTTCAATCTCATGTTAGTAATATGTCTATGCTAGAATAAAAATATATTTCAGCTACACTTGTGATGATGCTGATAATCTTCACTACTTGCGGATGTTGTTTTCACCTGTATTTCACCTCTATTCATTCAGAGCAGTGAGTCTATCCATGGGTTTCCATCCAAATGTAAATTCTAACAAAACATTGAAAAATTCTGCAAAGAAAATGCAAATTAATGCAGGTTTCCATCCACTGCTATTATGTGAATATTAGGAGCAGATTTGTCCAGATAAACAGCTGGTGGTTCTAATTCCCCAGTCCGGTGACGTCAGTTGCGTTCCTTTTCGACTTTGCCTGACTTGATGGTCAACATGACCAGCTGGTGACTGCAGGCGTGGAGAATAAAAAGACCGCCATCAAGTCGGACACATTCTGCTCCTCGTAGCGTGAGTGAGCTCATGACAACATCTCACAGCGTGTACAGCTGTTCTGTGGTTGTTTTTAATTTAAAAAATATGAGCGTTACCCTCAATATGTCGGAGTGTTTTGCAAAACAGAATAGTAACAAAAGAAAGAAGGGCCACCATGTTGCCAGGAGGGTGAAAATAAAATCTTAAGGATAAATATATGACCTACAAGAGCCTTTTACGATAACAAACTAAGTTGTTATCACAGCTTTCTCGCTGCTTTAAACTATAGTGTTGGTGCCCATATGTACAAAATGAGATGCCAGAAGAAGGAGATCAAATAAACTGCTTTAGGAGAGATAATCACAGGTGATAACTGATCAGAGGTTTTTAATAAGAATATACCAGAAGTCATGAGTGTCAGCTGGAGGAGAACAACTGCAGAGCCTGACTCATTAAACTGCAACCACTTTACTCCTGCAAGTTTGTGATTTCATGTAAAAATGTTGACGTTCTGCAGCGCCAGCAAAAGTTGGACAAAACTTTTCGAACCAGCATGCATTGTTTTAAGTCCAGCGTGGACCATCTTAAGTCAGCATTTCACAGAGCGCAGCCTTAACAAATGAGCCCATTAAACTCATTGCAGAAGAGCAGGACACTGCAACAAGATGACGTAATTAAAAGTAGAAAACATGATGGTAATATGGCATTTATGTTGGTTTCATGTATTAATTTAAGGAACATTAACAGTGTCATTATCGCTCCACACAGATCTGATGTTTTCTCCCACTCTTTTCAGTCTCTTCAGTGGAAGCTTGCATTCACATTTTGACTTTATCAATACACCAACGTTTCCTCCTGACCAAGCGTAAAAACTTTTTATATTTTGGGACTTTTTTTTGTTTTTAAATTGTCTGTCTTTCCACTCAGGTTTTCAATTTGCAAATTGAGAACGCAGATAAAAAGTGGTGGAAGGAAACCGACCTGTTGAGGTTGGTGAGGAAGGTGACGTCAAAGCAAGAAACATAACAGGTGTTATTAATCACACTAATGAGAGCTCTGTTCAATTTAAGTGTCATATCAATGATCCAGCATGAACCAACGCCCTGTAATTGGCCGACATAAATATAATTCAGTCACAATGAATGTTAATTAATTACACTTATGCTTTTCCTGCTATGACATATCAAACAGCTCATAACTACAAACATGTGGCTTTTTTCACTTTCACACGTCACAGCAGGAAAATCATGAGCATTACCAGCAACATTAACAATGACTGACTTTCATTTAACTGCCTCAGTTTCAGGATGCAGGTAAAGTGTCTGCTAGCTCACTGTCAGACCTGAACAGAACAGAGTCATCATTGATATGATTACTAACCAGTGTGGTTGTCCTACTATAACCTGTCAAAATGTCTGCTGTGAAATAACCTTATAGCCGGATTTTATAGCAGGAAACATAACAGACATGAGCTGATACTGTTTCAGTAATTTAGCAGGAAGGAAGTAATAAGAGCCATTCCTCACCTTGAGGTTCTCTTCCTTGAAGATGAGGGGCGCTGTCAGCTTGCGTCCATCCTTGGGAAAGTAGACCTGAATGAGCCGGTCTCTCTCTTCCCAGTTCGCCTTCCTGAGAGTCCCGTTAGGCTCCCGTACAACAATGAACCTCTCCTGAAAACATACACCACATGTAATGTGTAAAGATGAGGGACAGAGTAATATAATTGTAACACAATTTAAAATGCTAGAGCATTCATGCAATAAAAAGTTGCACTGTCTCATTAACTGTGTTGTGTATCAAGATATCACCCATCTTACCCCAAGTTACACACATGCACACAAAACAAAAGCAACCTGCGTGTACCCTGTGTGGGATGTTGTAGGTGATGTCTGTGAAGGCGTATTTAGCTGTGTCCATGCCATCCAGGATCTTATCCTCAGACAGCACATCGTCAATGGGCTTCCTCTCTGGCAGGACGGGCGGCATCTGCAGCAGCTTCTTCGCCTGCTCTCTGGCCACCTCGACCGCCTGGAAACACACACACACAAGTAAGCGGATGACACAAGAATTACTGTGACATGTGTACATGATTGAGAGAGGATATTGTGGTTTATTAAAACAGTACCTGCTCCAGTTGCTCATCAGTCATGAGTTTATATGTGGGCGGCTTCAGCTCCTGTTTAATGGGCTGGAACACTTTCTGCAGGTCCACGCCTGTTATCCTGGAGAGGACGTCCTGCACAGCTGGGTCTGTGAACTGGGGCTTTGCATGGTCTGAGACAGCTGTGGAGAAAATTACACTAGTTAACGGTTTGTGCAAACTACACACCCAGAAATGTTTACAATCGATGATACCAGCCTAGCTAACTTAAAACTAGCTAACATTGTTTCCTGTTAGCACAACTCTGTAAGGTCAAGACTTGGACTGGAATGGGTTACATTTACAAGAAACCTGTGCTGCACCAACCAAACTCCTCACAAATATTGCCATATTTAGCTGTAGCTGTCTTCTTTGTCAACGAAAAGCTACAGTAACAGCAGATAAAACATAACATACAGATTATACCGCTCTGCTTTTTCAATACGGCAGGCATCCAAAGTAAAACAACAACTCGTACGATTAAAACCTTTAATAAAAAGACCGTAAATATTTAAATGGGTTAAACATTTTCTATAACGTCTGTATTTCTGCCAAAAAGCTTATTCAAGATTAAACTACTCAGATATGTGATGGGAGTTTGACATCCGCAGGTCGAGTATGGAGGCTAGCGAAACATGCTGCAAGGTCAGTGTTATAGTTAGGAAAGAAATTCAAATAAAATGACATTCACAGCATTAAAACATACCGTTGTCTTGTGTCCCACTACACAGCGTCCTCACGTTACACCTGACCATTATTTGTTTGCTTTTCTGGACATTTTTCACCCGGGAGTAGCTCCGGAACACGCACCGTGCCGTACCGAGCGCCGCCATGTTTGTTATTACCTCATCAAGGCGACCTGACCTTTCACCTCACAGTGGAACAGCTACGCGGTCATGGGATATGTAGTGTGTTTTTCGTGTGTGCAGCCTCAACCTTTCATTTGTTTATTTTACTTTCCCACGGCTTCTCACGGGCCATTTTATCTGCAGTGCATTAGACCAAACAAGTTTTTTAACAGGCTGCTGCTCTGCACTTCTATCCGTGGCTCTTTTTATAAGCAAAGGTCCTTTTTCAACATGAGACGAACAAACATTTTATGTAATAATTTTTTTTTTTTTTTTTTTTAAAGTTCACACAGAGATTCATAGCACCAAAAAAGAAAACAAATAATAACTGTGAAGTAATAATAAAAATATCTAAAAGAAAAACAAAAAAATTATTTGACCTTTAACATTAATTGTTTAAAATGTGATTGTGTTTTGAACCAGATTCCTATAGTTCCTATCATGCCATAATGAAATATATTTATTGAAATAATAATGTAGTAATAATGATATAAAATCTTATTTAAAGAAATAAAAGAAATATAAAAGAAAACTTAAATTGAAATGCTACTTTGATCACCAGGTGGCAATATACTACCATTTATATTGGAAACATGTAACGCCTTTGCTACAAGACGATCCTGTAGTGAAGTATATTGCTCTCTGTGAGGATAGCGAGAGACATAATCCCCATTTAAACATATTTGTATGTTTGTATTAAAGTCAGAGAGTCTATCTTTGATATGTGGACTAACTCTGTGCAGCCGAGACACATTCCTAACTTGTCATCACAGTGTGTTCTTGAGTTGGCTGATAGCTGTATAATCTGTCTGGATGATAAGAAGTTACACGCTCTTCTTATGAAGAAAAACACATTCTACACTACATAGTACATTTTATGTCTCTCAAAACATTATCATCTGCCCACAGATTTGTTTTGAACTCTTCCCTATTTAACACCAAAAGTGTGTAGGGTGTGACAAAAAACAAACAAACAAAAAAACAAAAAGAAAACATATTTATATAATAATTAATACTCATTTATAATCTGTTCTTTCCCCAACACAACCTACTGGTGATTTTATGTAATCTAATAAATACAGGAAAATAAAACCGTCTACCTTTTGAATTATTGACTTGTATGACAAATTAAGATGACATTTTGTAATTTAAATTTAGAAACAAAAAAAGAAAGAATATATTTTCATTAGCAGAAAATTTGTAATGCATTAATTTTTTCATTTTTTATTTCATAAGATTGAGAAAAATGTGTACTTTCAAATATAGGACATAAGAGAGGGTGCAAACCACCATCCATGCATTATAATTACATGAAGGTGTTTTAGCCTCAGCTCAACTTGCTGATGAAAGTGGTTTGTTTCATCTTAAAAACTGACACAATGTCTGACAGTGTTGAAAGTGAAACAGATAAAACTGTCAACCTCTTGCTGCAGTGAGTTATGCAGTTCAAAAGGTTCTTGAACGGTAGAGATACTTTTTTAATATATATATATATATATATATATATATATAAATTTGCGCTTAACAAAGCTTAAACACTGTGTTTAACATTGATACATAAAAACTGAACCACGTGTTGTCTTTGTTTCATAGTCACGTCCAATCCAGGTGTTCACCAGCAAAAGATATGGAGCTAAAGTTGAGAATGACTAATCCTCACAGGAAGTGTTTGTCTAAGACTTTGCTCCTATAGCGGGTTTTTCAAATTAATACCAAGAGGTTCCTATCTTTTTTTCTTTTTTTTTTAAAAAAGGGATGCTTCCAAATTAAAAGATATTTGTTTTTAACATAGTTCATGTTAACATTGACATTAACATTAAATTAGTAGATTTTAAATAAAGCTACTGCAAATTCAAACAGTGATTGAATTTGTATTTTCATTTATTACAGGACTGGTACTGTATATGTACATGTATCATCACTTTAATAACAACACACCCGGAGTTGGTGGAATTTTGTTTTTGTCTTTGGATTTTTTCATTTTAGATTTATATAACCACAATTATTGGTATAAACTATGTGGACCTTGAGGTGAGATTGTTTTGTGAACCAGTTATCACCTTTTGATACAGACATTTTCCGATGTATAAACACTAGAAAAACATCCTCTTCTAGTACAAGTAAACACTTAAATAAGGTGTTATTAATAATACAAAAAGGCACTTCTGATCAGTCATCAAGTTCCATATAAAGGACCAAAGTGTCACCCTGACTTTAATCATTTCAATGTGAACCAATCCTTCCGATGATTAAAGCATCATTCTATATTTTTATGCTCTACAACTCCCTCCGTCTCTCAACACTTTCTGACTTCCCTCTGTAGCTCTCAGATCCGAAGCCTATTCACTTCTACTGATGATGTAAATCTTTAAAAACAGGTAAAAAAAAATATATATATATATTTTAGCAAATTAATAGCAAATTAATCTCCCCAAAACAGCTGGGCACTGTAGTTCTGTAGCAAATCTTTCTCAAACAGGAGTAAATAGTGTATTTATTTGACTGACTAGTTTCAGTCAATAGTATATGTGGGAAGAAACTGCACTGTCCATGTTCATTGTAAATGATGAAACAGTGCAACAGTGTGACTCACTGTTGTATTTTTAATAGGTTTTAGACAATGAAGCTCTATGACACAGAGGAATAAACCTCCACAGGTTTATTTTATCGTAAAGATCAATTTATTGTTTTGGTATTTAAAGGGTTTTGAAAGAGAAAAACATAATAAACAGAATATCAGCTGACTTATTCTTTAGGGTTCAACACAAAAAGTACATATGAAGATGAACATTTAAAGGAAGATTTACTTAAAACTGAGCTTCATTCATTTTGAGAAGAACATAAACTTTTCACATTATAGATCATCATTGTGTGTGTGTGTGTGTGTGATTGGTGTGTCGTTGTGTGTGTTGGGAGGGGGGTTGGTAATGAGATTCATATGATGTCATCAGGTGTTCGGTAACGACTGTCATATGTCTCATCTATCCGGTCATCTGGTCCTGGCTCTGTTGTCTCCCCTCAACCACAAACATGCCACCATAAAGTACCAGTAGTGACAAGCCCCAACCATGCCAAAGATCCACAAAGCGCAAGAAGCAAGCACATGCCACCCTGGTGCCTATGATCCGACCCCCAAAGCCCCCACCAGTCTATCCCACACCGTACCCCACCAACACCCACCAAACACATCACAAGGCGACCACCACCACCACCATCACCACACAACCCTAGAGATCATTAAAAAAACCTCATGTGCCACGCACAGACCCTTCCTCCTGGATCTTGTTTCCCCTCTTCCCCTCCTCCCATCCTCCCCTCCTCCGGGCCCTGACTCCCCCACTAATCTGCAGCAGGATTTAGATATTAAGGGGACAGATGGAGGTGTGGCTCGGTCAGTAATGAGGTGAGCAGTGGCAGCGAGTCCGGAGGCCCAGACACCGGCGAAACGACGTGTGGATTGAGCTGTAAGAGGCCCCTACACAACCAGATGTACACAGCTGTCACACTGCTGACAGAAAGTATTCCTGCGACCCCAGCCCGCTGCCAGAGAGAGAGAGAGAGAGAGAGAGAGAGAGGAAGTGTCTCTGCTGTATCTATCTATCTGTCTGTCTGTCTGTCTGTCTGTCTGTCTGTCTGTCTGTCTGTCTGTCTGTCTGTCTGTCTGTCTGTCTGACATTTGTGCAGGAAGGGGGAGTGCGACCCTTTAAGTGATCCTGAAGTGGCCCTTAGCTTCAGCTTCCAGGTATGAAATGTGAAATGCTCGCAGCTGAATTGGAATTTCCGTTCACCTCCTGAACTGAGATTGAATTGACCCTGAAAGTCGGCGCAGCGCCGTGGATCCACATGCACACACACGTGCACACGCTGCATAAAAAAGAAAAAAAGTTACTTACTTCTTACTCGATTTACTTAATGTCATATTCAGACAGAAAAATAATACATTTTCTTCTGAATTACGAGACATAAAGCCAACTTGTATTGCAGCTCCAGGTGTTTTATTGTCAGATTTTTCAGCATTTGTGAAGCAGGGTTGGTAAAATAAGACAAATCCAGTATGAAAAAAATAAAGCTGTAATGGTTTGACTCCTGAATCATGGAAGTTTGAAAAGAATAAAACAAGATCTTTAAGTCTGAATGATTTCTGAGAGTCAGTTTCAGTTAAATTGCAAACTATAAGAGTAACTATCAAAGTTAGATATTGTACCTGTTGCTCCACCACATTTGTTTGACAGCTAATAATAGTCCAATAATCTAATATATAATACATTAAGATAAACCTCCCCAAAAGATCATAAGGAGTATTTTTACTTTTTATATTTCAAGCACATTTAAGTATAATTTTGGATGCTGGATCTTTGCTTGTAGTGGAGTATTTCTTACATCATGGTATTGCTGCTTTAACTTAAGTAAATAATAAGAGTACTTCTTCCACCGCTGCTCCTCCAACAGTCAATAGGTTGAGTGTAAGAGTGTGTGTCAGCGTGACTGGGAGCAGCAGGAAGCTGAGAGGTGAAACCTGAGTGTAGAAGAGGGGCTGGATGGAGGTGGAGGGGTTCAGGAGGGGAAAAGGGGGTTGCAGGGGGTGTAAAGGGTGGTGGGCCGGTAGGTTGAGCGGCTGTGGTGGTGGTGGTAGAGGGGGCACTCTGGGAATGACTCGCCACATATGTTTATTTAGCTTTCTGCACGGTGGACGGAGAACGGGTTCAGAGCAGGGTGAAACGGAAAGTGTGTGAGTGTGTGTGTGTGTGTGTGTGTGTGTGTGTGTGTGTGGAGAGAAAATGTGAAGAGGATGTCTATCCTCAAACAACTGCAGCGTCAAATACGCAGGGCTTTAAATGGGAGACGATGGAACGAATAACTTCATCCGAAGTCACTGTGAATTTGGCACATTTCTGATTATGGGATTTTTGAAGAGATGGAAAATGTAAGTGTCACTTTAAGTGGTGTGCAAATAGGGCGCAGAGTAGTTCACTTCAATACTGACTGTTTATAATACTCTTGTTATATTGACATTTGCTTTATGTCTTGATTGTTCAGTCCTCACTGCTGCATGTGTAGAAATATGTGTGTGTGTGTGTGTGTGTGTGTGTGTGTGTGTGTGTGTGTGTGTGTGTGTGTGTGTGTGTGAGCACGCGCGCACACCTGTGTGTGAGCTGTTATGGCTTGAGAGTGGGTACTCAAGGCCAGTCTTACTCTCCTCCCAGCCTTTGAAGAGGAATGAGGATGGGAGAGAGGGCAGATAGAAGGCCAGAGGAGACGCAGCGATAGGAGAAGTGAGGGAGAGGAGTGAAGAAGGGGGGGAGGGAGGGAGGGGGGGAGGGGGGCAGAGGGCACAGTGACATTACCTCCAATGACCTCTACTCTGAAACTTACTTTATAATCCAGAGAGAGAATCTCAAATATACAGAAAGTGAAAACCAAAACAAAAAAATCAGCCAGTTACTGTAAAAACATTTTACTGTAATCTACCAAACCTCCTTCAACATTTTAAAGAAAACCAAGTGCTTCTCTCTGAATTTTAGCAACATTAGACCAATAAGAGATTTGTTTAATTCCACCTTGCGGCAGGATGCAGTTACAGTACTCAATTCCTGAATGAGGAGAAAATGCGCTGGGCTTGATTTGAAACCGACGGCAGAGGAAGAGACAGGAAATGAGGGAAGAGGCAAGAGACGGGTGTGACAACATAGGCCCCCTGCTGGAACCAGACTGGGGATGTTGTGGTCATATGGTTTGTGTCTTAACCACGAGGCCACCAGGACACTTTAAGTGGAATAATCTCAACCAGTTGACTAAATGTTTCTCTTCTCTTTTATGACGGAGCTTCTGACTTTGACATGTAGTAACATTTGATGCAGATAAAGAGAGAATAAAAGGAATCACAGAGACTGTAGACACGGGAATGATGTGTGTGTGGATTTGTGTGTGTGTGTGTGAGTGTTTGAGAAAGGGGGCAGTGTGGAGGGTCAAAGTCAGGGAGTGCAGGAGGTATGAATGCCTGTGGCAGCAGAGTTCACCCTCACCAAGTGACCTTCACTGACCTCCATCCATCTGTTTATATTCACTGATTCTTGCCTCCCAGAAAACGCACACACACACACACACACACACACACACACACACACACACACACACACACACACACACACTGATTGAACAAGCAGGTGGCATTTAAAGGATTTCTCATTGACTTATAAATCTTCTTTCATATTTGCGTTAAGCTATATTTCTGATATGAACTAAATAAATTGAATTGAATTGAATACATCAAGTAACGTTTTGGCCTTCATTAGATGGGTAATAATAAAGATACATAGAGGAAAATATGAATATGTTATGTGCTCAGCTTTTTTAATGCTCAGACAGCCTGACAGTGACCGACTGACACTTGATCAATTTAACATCGTACCTACCAAGTTCATTACTGAGAGGTGGTTACACAGTCAGTGCGAGACAGGATTTAAATAAACCTGCAGTTAGCCAGACAGGTCACGTTTGAACTTTGACCATGTGCATGTAAGCAGTTTTGTTCAATGAGAGATTCTTAGGACTGATGATTTTCAGTTTTACTTCCACATTCGGTTTTACCTCCACATAAAATGGCCGAACTGTTTAAACCCGTCTGATCGTCTGATCACTTGTTTTTCTGACTTTTTCTGTAGTAATGTTTCTCAGTCATTACTTTTGTGTGAGTACAGTTTTATGGCAGGCGACAGAAAAGACGGCCCAAACTCCAAAAACAGGACCCGAGTTGTTATAAACTGTAATTAGTACAGGTAAGAAATTCAAACACACACACACACACACACACACACATAAACATAAAAACATGCAGATGCTCACACTAACCTGACTTCAGCCTCACCTTCATCCCCCATGACCTCCTGCCAGGCACAAGCTGAAAGACAAACCAGTGCAGGCCCACACACACCTCCGCTGCATTTGTTTCCAACTAAGCCCCCGGCCTGGCCGGGTTTACGGAGTTTACATGCAACGCGAGAAGCAGCACACACTCCTGTACCCCCACACATACACACACACACACATACACACACACACACACACACACACTCCTCTTTCACTCTCACTTTGTTATTTTTATAATTCAGTGTTGGGGTGGGTAAGAGATGGGGTGACAGGGGGAGCGTGGCACTGATAAGGGAGCTAATACCCAGCTTTTTAAAAGGTCAAAGGTCACCTCTGCTCGACTGGCTGTGGTTGGGCTGTTGTGTGTGTGTGTGAGGGGGAGGTGGGATTTGTGAAATCAGTGGACGGACTAATATTTTTACAATTTCATATTTAACATTCAAGCAAAAAGCTGCAGAGGGAAAATGGTTTCCTCGGTGACAGTGAGTGTAATCAGTGTCCCAGAGGAACAGGAAATCCAATGGGATCAGTCTTCTGATCTGCCCCTGCACTCAGAAAACACACACACACACACACACACGCACACACACACCTACACACACACACACACACTCACTTGTTGCCACTAAATCAGTCTGTTGATTGAGACGGCCTCTAATTTTAGCCGCAGTCCCCCAGCTCCCGACCAGCAGCCCTTTGCATCCCGGGTCCGGTTGGGAATAGGCGGAAGAAGAGGTGATTTATAACTGTCATGTCTGTCACGGCAGAGTCGCGCACGAGAGGGGAGGGGCAGCTGCGCTGATGCTGGGGGGGAAATGAAGTTACACGCGAGATGCTAACAGCTGTTGTTGTTGTCGTCCGGGGAGGGGACTGACTGGAGAGTGTGTGTATGTTACTGCATTTGTTACAGAGCCGACCCCTCACCCCCACCCTCAAATAGTTTTTGTTTATGATATTAGATGCTCAGATTAAAGTTAAAGTAAAATTGCAAGTTTTAGCAGCAGTGAGATTTAAATAAGATGCAAATTCAGGTCATTTAAGCAGAGTGAATGACAGCGTTTCCTGGGTGTGTCGATGTTGACAAAGGTGAAAAGGATTAGTGAAGCTGGAATGAGACGGAAAAAAGACAGAGGGAAAGACAGAGTGTTCTGGCTCCCTGACGGTGAAGCTGTACACTGTGTATCTGGCTGTAACACATGATAACACAAACACACACACACACACACACACATACACTCACAGCAACCGTCACAGCTGGTCTGCATCAGGTCACACTGTTGTCAGTCTTCTCCAGTGTTTCCATTTACCTGTCATTTTTTCTTCCCATCAGTCGACCCCAGCTCCGCTTCCTACAACTACTGACAAGATCCTGCTCATTACATTTAAACCCCTTCATCGCCTGGCTCCAGATTACATCAGAACTTGAGAGGAGAGAGATTATTCTTCCTCTTTTTCTTTTTTTTTTCTTTTAGGTAAACACTTCGGTAGAACGACCTGCCCGTGAATCTCAGACTTACAAAACCGTGCTCTTTCTGTTGAAAACTCACTTTTACTGTAAGGCTTTCTTATCATCATATTTTAACATAGTGCATGTGTAGGTGTTCGTCTCTGCATCCATATATATACAGTTCATTATTGATGTAGAAATCTATGTATGAATCTGTATACTGTATATGTGTATTTTTATATATATATATATATATATATATATATATATTATTTTATATTATTTGATTTTTTAAAAAATCACTTGTCACAACCATGTTGATTATATGACATTGTGATGATGATGATGATGATTATTATTATTATTATGAATGTGTGTGTGCAACGTGCTCTGATTTTTCTTAAGAGGAACCAGAGGGGCCACTAGAGGGCGTCAGGTCAGAGGGGACCATATTCACCTGATTTCCACTGATACTAATTGAGTGAATCATAGTTATTATTCAAAGATACTTCAGTGTCTTTTTTTCTTCCATGCTACAGATACTTTGATGATTAATTTGAAGATTCACGAGGTTCAAAGGTTTATCCATTTAGATTCAGCTCTGATGTGAAGTTGATGTCTTGGTGGCAGGCACCGGTGTTTCCAACCTTTTTGGCTTATGACCATTTACATCATTGGTTGTAAGTGGACATGACCAGTTCAACTAAAACATGATTATTCTCTTTGTTTTATCTGAAATAATTTTCAGTGTACTTGAGAAGTAAAATCAGCTGTTCATTTACAGGAAACAAGAAAAGATAATGATAAATGATGATAAAATTCTGAAAAGATAATTGCAAGAAACAAAGCTTTAAACAAGAGCAAACGTTTTAAATGTGAAAAAATGTTCATGTCATTCCTCTAGATGGAAAAGAGACATTTGGAGTAATTGTCTTCTGGATGTTTTGACTGGACGCAGTGTGAGGACGAGTGTATTTGTAGGTTTTCTACATGAGAATAATAAATGTTTAATCTTCACCGTGTAGCAGAGTCTAGATGTTTAAATGTAACGTCACAAGACATTTCACACTCTATCACTTTTTGCTCCACATTAAACATCTTACATCACTCATGCACACTCTCTCTCTCACTCACACACACACACTTTCATGTGCACACCCAGACACACTACACCCATATATTATATTGCATGTCAGTGCCGTGTACAAGGGTTTAATCTTAATTAGCAGCCAACATTAGAGATGTTTGGACGTGTCTGTCAGCACCAATCACTTAGAGCCGAGCTGGTTTCGAACCAATCAGCTGCAGTTAACCTTGTTCCTTTGATGATTACCAAGTTAGCACCTGTTCAGTCTGCCACAGGTAAACTCCTGTTTGGTCGGCATATGGCAGGAAGCGACAGACGCCTGGAAAAAACGTTGCAGGATGATGCTGCAGGATCGTAAATTCAAATCATTTGTGCATGCACTGGATAATGCATGTGGGTGTGTGTGTGTGTGTGTGTGTGTCCATCTGTGTGAGTGACCTCAGTCTGTCCACCATACTGTATCTCCAGCCCTTCAGACTGTGTATCCATCCCCATGTGAGTGGGAGGCTCCGGGCGTTTGATGTGTCTGACAGTCACCTCCTCTCTATCTCTGGTCCGGTGGGCCAGCCCGGTTGAGATGACCGCAGCGGCAAAGGGGCAGCTGCCAAACCCTCAGTCACATGACCCGGGTCACGTGACCCGGTGGGGGCAGCCAATAACGTTGCTGCCCTTGCCTCCTCATGCGGTGGGAAAACATTCCAACAGCTGGCCTCGGACGGTTCCAGAAACATCTGCGACGTCCGCCACTGGTGAGAATCTCCCCCCCTGCCGCTTCAGAACATAATCTTATGATAATAGAGGTGGTGGATTAGAGATGATATCGAAGGCCCCCCACCCCCACCCCACCCCCCCTTTTTTTGTTTTTTTGGTATTCATTGCTCTTGTGTCCCATAATGCATTTCCAAAGGTTGTGGGAGAGCATGAGCCCCTCATCATATCCGCCTGACACACACAGCATGGACTTATCTGCAGAGGTGTTGCATTGTTCCTTATCTTAAAGCAGATCTGAGTGTTTGTGCATGTGTGTGTGCCGGAGAGCGCTCCATAGCCTTTGACATATTGTTAATTTGAAGAATGTTTGAAGTATGATGCAACATCAGCTGCTCTCACTTAGCTTTGAGCTGCTTTCCTCTGAAACGTCCCCTCCGGTCTCAGATTACCACAGAGACAGCATTAGTACCACACTGTGTATGTGTGTGTATGTGTACGTGTGTGTCGGTGTGTGTCAACTGTAGAAAGAAAAAATGCTTTAAATGCCTTGTTAATGTGGTTAATACTGCAAAGATTCATTTGACATTTTTTAAAGGTGTTTATTGAAAGTGACAAATATTTTCAGGGCATTCCAAAGGTCCAAATCCAAAATGTGGAATAGATAAGATCCATATCTGTTTTGGAAATTTGTGCTCGGCTAGCGCACCACCGAGCCACAGTCTCCAGCTAGGGACTGTTATGAATAATATTCAGTTGGGTTTTGTGGATAGCTTCTTTGTTGTGATGTGGATGTTAGCATAAGTGGTTTGAGTAAAACAGTGCTTTCCCAATTTTCCACAATCTGTTGGTGGAAGTGTGCGATGGAGATCATTTTGTTTCTACTGGGTTTCATTTGTTTCTGTTCCTTATAACCTGGCGGAAAGCGTTTGACTAAACCTCTTCATCCTCTTGTCATGACGTAATGTGAAGGGGTTTATGTTGTTATCTCTGATTGCAACCAAAAGCCCCAACTGCCCCATTGTTAAGGTGAAGTTATGACAAGCTGGATATGCAGCGTTGGGCAGTCAAAAAGAAAAGGTGTTGCTCAATCTACCCTTAATATTACCCCTGACTCATGGAAGACATTGTTTCCTCATTCACACTCTCTTCCTTCCACATGCTGCTCCTTTCATTCTCATCATTTTCCTCGGTGCATGAGCTCATTTGTTCATTTACCTCTCTGACTGGCCCCTATCCATCCCCGTCCTCCTCCAACAGTTCCTGTTGGTGCTCGGCCAGCTCTTCAGCTTTAAGTCCCAGGGTTTTGGTACTTTAGGCTCACTCGGGATTTTGCATGAGCGGCAGGGTTACTACTGATGCTGGAGTTTGATAAACAAGAGAGGACAGGATTTACGGCGCCTCGATAGCCTCGCCTGTGGCTGCAGAGAGGACGTCAGGTAGAACAGCCCTGAACTGAGTTTCACCGCTTGTTGTGATCATAGCAGATTATGCTTTTGCATAGCAAAACTCGTGTCAGTTGAAGCTGCATCAGTATTGTTTGTGCAAACACAAGCGTTGAACTTACGGAAACGTGGTATGAACATTACTAGAGCCTGTCTGTTTATGTTTAAATGTTTATGACGAGCAGTTAATGTTAACTCCATACATGCCCATGTTTCCTGACAGTGTCAGTTAATATTAGAAAATAAGTGGTGGAAGTAGTTATAACTTATAAAACACAGCGATTCATCTATTTTTGATTTTTTTTTTTTTTCATAAAGACTTGATGATAAAATATACAGTATTTTCTTTAATACTGAGCTTTAAGTAGAGAGAGCAATTACACCAAGATAAAGTACACAAGTTTAAAAACAATTTTCCAGTGAGACTTACTTCATACCTGCCCATATTAAGTGACAGTATCACTGTAATATTTAATTTATATAATTACAGATCAAAATACATGATTTACTCTTTTTTCATAAAGAATTGATGACAAAAATGTATTTTTGTTAATAACAAACATTAAATAGTGAGAACAACTACAGCACGATAAACACCAGACATTCCTGTGACAACTGACAGCATCAAGTGAGTGATATTAAAAATCAAATGGCATAAAAAGTGTTTTGTTTTTTATTATTCATAAAGATTTCATGACAAACATGTTGTCACTGAAATATTATTAGTTCTTACACTAGAAATCCACCATTATCAGTTAAATGTAATGTAATCTAATGCATCGCCCCCCTCCTGTCTGTCACGTCAACCAACAGCTATAATTTGCACTGGCATCGTCTTTGACCTCTCACCTACATGAAGTAACCTCAGGGTCTTGGCCTTGTCTTTCAACTCTGAGCGCAGGCCCGGGCCCTGTAGCTGCGAGCCTCTGGGTCAGCGTGGATAAAAGCTCTCCATTATAGGAAAAGGAAGCAGCACATGTTGAGTTTGTTTTACATGGAGCTTAATGGATTCCCGCTTATGCATGCATGTGCGAATGTCCGCTTCCCTTCTCCGCTGGCCCGACCGCAGAGACACACGCGTGACCGTGCACACGCGTCGCGCCTGGGGACAGGATGGGCACCCACACATATGCCCACATCACCAGGGCGCAGGAGGCGTGATGCAGGGCCAGACGGTTGCCGAGGCGGGCGGGGCGGGCACAATGGAAGGATGTGGTGTATTGTTTTAGACCGTGGGGCAGCAGGGCGAGGGCTGCCGAGGGCGAACATCGTGGTTTGACACATGTGATGAGGCCGATGACTGATGGTAGTAAGAACTGAACCGGTGCATGTGGAAATAGACCCAAACCGTGAACTTGAACTTTTCACTGCAGTCTATTGTACAGGCATGTTATCAGTGACATAATAAGGTCAGGAAGGGAAGGAGAAAAGGTTATGAAAATGACTAATATTGAGCAGGTGCTGCCAAAATACGTTTAACCAAGGTACAAAACAGCCACAGTTTAAAAACTAGATTGTTTTGGACCCTCTTAAACTTGGTGTTAGGACAAATTTAGCACACTTCAACTGTCTGTAGCAGCCGTGTATAATTTGATAGGGCGACATCAATGGGAATGTAAGTTGGAGTGGGTTAGAATGTGGAATGTGCCACAGCCAATCAGGCGCCTCAATCTCAGGCTGACAGCCAATCAGGTCATGGCACTTCAGGTCCCCGAGAGACCACTGAACTCCACGCAGAGGACATTTCTGAGGAGATCATGAACTTTTCACTCCAGGAGATCTCTGCTTCCTTCTCTCCCTCCGTAAATTGCTTTTCTTCTGTCTTAGAGAACTATGTCTCTCTGGTAATTGTATTTTGCCTCATGCCAAAGAAATGTTTCCTCTCTCACCGCACTCATCTCTCTCTCTCCTCCTCTCCTACTTTCTGTCTCTATGTCCGTCTGCCCCCCCCCACCCCACCCCCACCCCCCACCCGGCCCGTCTCACTCAAGTGATGGGAAAAGAGCCGGAGCAGGAATTTCTGTGTCTGTGAGTGCTGTTCAGTTAAACAGAGTCATATAACACGGCTATGGTGCGTTCACATGTGCTTCAGCATTGGGGCAGAGACGGCTATTTACATTAAAGAGCCCAGAGCGGGCAGCACTGGGGCTCCCAGGCCTCCATGGTTACATTAAGTGAAATAGAATCAGCCTCACGCTCACCACTCAACACTCTCTGTCTCTGTCTTCCACTGTGTCCCAACAGTTTGTCTGTCTGCCTCTTTCCCTCTCATTCTTTCCACGATCAGTCTTCATCATGCTCTCCGCAGTCACTGAGGCATCTCAGTCATTCTAACACCATTTCCTCTTCCTCCTCCTCGCTCTCCATGCTGCTCTTTCTTTGACGGATGCTAGTAATGTTATCGCCCTCAACACCCAGGCAGCTCAGCAGCATCAGGCCACTATACAAACTAGTGAGTCCATGCGGAGCGAGCTCTCAAAACAACGGAAGTGTTTCAGGCAGCATCACATCTGTCACTGGTAAAATAAGCGTCCTTTCTCTGGCTCTCTGCCTCCCTCCCCTGCAGTTTGCACCCAGTACTGCAACATCTGGCAGGAGTGGAGCTGTGCCTCACCTCCACCTTTACCTTTTCACCTTTGCTATCCATGTGGTGTAAGTCATGCCTTTTATATTTACGCTCCAGCTCACAAACAAAGAAATATCCCACAAAAACTTGCGCTGGTCGTTTTCACAAATGGACCGCTAGCCATTGAACTGAGCTGAAACCCAATACTTAGATTTAAAAGTGTAGGCTAATCCTCTGGCTCTCTTTCGGTGTTCTTTGCTGCCATATTATTTTAAATACCAGCACGCAATGAATCTTGGGATAGGTTGGGCCACGAAGGATCCACTCATTGGATGCAATCGGTCTTCTAATGCAGCCTCCAAAGGATGTGGCACCTGAGTTGAATGAATAATTAATATATATTAATAACAAAAGAGGACGAATATTACTTCCAGTAATAGGTTTTATTAAATAGCTCCCTTGCTAACATTAGCGATTTCACAGTAACTGTTAAACCGCGATCCCTCATTTTTAATTTCCACATATGTTAAATACAGAATATGTGATAAGTGTTAGGCATGTGGAGGCTAATGTAACTTTTACTGTTGAGTAATTAGTAAAGCAACATAATTACTTGTTTAATGAGTAATAACTATTGTGAGCTTTAGAGGTTCTGGTAGTCACCTTCGGACAGGACCAAGTTAGCTGTTCCCCCATTTTTCCAGCCTTTAAGCTAAGCTAAAGTATCTAGCTCCTGGCTATAGTTTCATATTCAGCCTAGAGACATGAGGGTGTTATCGATCTTCTCATCTCGCTCTCGGGAAGAAAACAAAAAAGCAAATAATTATTCCTGCTGCAGAGAACTGACCTTCAGCCTGTAACGACTACATCAGAGTTTTAATCTGTTGATCATTTCAGTCCTGTGTGTTTACACCTCCACTGATTCCCATGATCTGGAAAATTAGACAGGTATTGGTGTTGGCTGCTGTTGAAGGAGGCTCAGACACCGCCAAATATCTCCCTCACGCACACATATTCACTTATATTCACTCACACACACACACACACACACACACACACCAAGTTACCATGACTAATACCGTAGCTCTTGGCAGGCACAGGCTGGGTTCAGAGGTCAGCTCTGTGTCAATAAACAGGGGGCCATGTGATTGGCTCCACGGTGACTCAAAGCATTACTGTAGCCTTCTTTAATTGTTTTATACCCGTGCTACCACATCTGAAGTTTTCTTTTAGTGGGTGAGATTTGCAAAAACGTTTTTGCGGGAAAGTCTGAGTCACAAAAATATATCATATATGATATTTCCAGAATTTCTGCATCTGTATCTCACTGAGACACACATACATGTAATTAATATAGGAATAAACAGATGAAGGCCAGGTTAATAACAACCCTCTAGTGTTTCAGAAACCTCCAGATTGATAGAGTTGGATTTGTCCCCTGATGGGAGCTGAGTCCCGACTTTGACCCTCCTGAGATCAATTCCTTTCCTTTTTAACCTGTCGGTGGCTCTACCTCCAGCCTGCTCCGAAAAGACAGGTATAGTGTTTCTCCCTGAGCTTTACACTGTGCTTGACCCCGCCGCATAGAAAACATGTTAGATAATGGGCCCGGGCCGGCCGGTGGGGCCAAGTCGCAGCGTTTGATCAGGAAATCCTGCATGTGGCTGTACTGGATGGAAATCTGATTAGTAACCTTGGTGACGAAGCGATGGGATCCTCGAGGCTTTGCTTCAATCAGATGTGACAGGCTTGAGTTTTTGTCTACAGATCCAGTGCAGCAGAATCACCCGAGCCTGCGGGGCTGAGGCAGAGCATTAGATAAAGTGCCACAGAGCCTAATTGAATGCATCAGCCGAGGGCAGTCGACAGGACTCTGACTGTGCACTGATAACCTGCACCACTTACCTGATTTCACTGTTCCCACTGCCCCTACGTGCCATGTAATGCCTCATCTGTGTAAAAGCAGGGGATGATTGGATATCTGCCGCTCCAAATATCTAAACAATTTCACAGAGTTCTTGACATGTTTATGTGCCTTCAGAGGGGTGCAGAGCGAGCGGGGCCAAGACGACGCAGTGGCCAGGAAAATCAGCAACCTGAAGGATGAATTTAGATTCCAGTAGTCAGGAATTTCTAAGCATAACAAACATGTCAGACCTATTTAGCAGGCAAACGGCAGGTCACTAGCCAGAGCTGTGAGGTGTATATTGTTTCTGATTAAGCTTTTCTACGCTCATGTTGCTGCACTTTGTAACAATTTACTTTAAATTCATTAGAGCTTCAAACATTTTGCTTTGCCATCTCCATAAAAAATAAATGAGCTTTGTGGAGGGAATGAAGCAGAGAGCTGATTAGCTCTCTGATCTATCCTTTACTTTCTGCACCACAAGTGAATTTCCTTGGATTCTGAAAGCATGCAGATAACATTAGTCTTCTTTTTACTTTTGCCAAAATACATTTATCAAGCACAGATTCCTATCACTGTTTCTTAACACTCAGACACTCAAATAAATCATCTCCTGGAGTTCTCAATCTATTTTTTTCCCAGAAGTTCATGGATATTGATATCAAACGGGAACGTTTCACACCAAAACACCTCAACCGCTCTCTCTGCGTGTCCCCCTGGGAGCATTGAACAAAAGGGATGAACGAGTTGACCATAAAAAGCCAGCGTGCCGATAATTTCCCAGACATCTGCGAAAAATGTAACCTTTCCGTCGCTCTCATGATGTCAGCGGGCCGTTGTGTTCAGCGGGGGATTGGGCTAAAACATTTGTGACAGAGCCAAGGTAAACCGTTCCAAATGGAGCGCGGCGCGGGAAAAGGGACACCATCGCAACAAAAGGAGTTAGATATGGATCATTGGGTCTGCGCGCTGGCCCCAGCTTGAGCCAATTATTGGTGTCATCTTGATCCAATTTAATCAATCTGAGGGGGGACTCGGGAGGGGAGGGGGAGTGTGGAGTAGCGGGCGGGTGCAAACGTTGGTCAAATATCCTGAGCTGACTGTGGAGCTGTCGACCCCACCACCACCCACCAACCAACCCACTAACAACCTCTCACTTCATACCACTTCCCACCCCCCATATTATCACAGATATATTATCTCCCAGAATCACTGAAGTGACCAATATTTGATCATTTCCATAGCCACCTTTGCATAGACTTCAGTCTGCAAATCCCACAAACACTGCTTTTACCACCAGGAAATGAAAATCAACAGTGAATGAAGGAGGATTTTATAATATTCAAATTCTAGGTAAATGTATCTGCAACGAGTTTTTGTTTAACTGTGCCATTATTGTCTATTTACACTATTTCCTCCTCTGAAAAATCTAACAGCTCGTTGCTCATTAGCTGGAGGCATTGGATCCCTCTGCTTTGCATATCTTAGTGTTTGCACTTCAACAAGGTTTTTTTTTCTCCTGTTTTCTTAGGTGGTCCAGCTACACTGTTCTTTTTTTTGTTTTTTTAACCCTTTTTTATTTAAAACTTTTTATTTACCACGAGTAAAGCCCCTGTAGAGTACAGTCTGTTTCCACTGCAGGAACTTTTTCCAGCACCCAGGAATAATTTAAGGAATTTAGGAGCCAACCAGAAGAAACTAGGGTCTGTATTTACTTCCTCAAAGTCTCTACTCAGAGGGAGAGTTTGGAGACCTGAACAATGCTCATTGGTCAGACACAAACCTCACATCTGCTACAGCTTGTGTACAGCATCATTCACACAATAAGAAAGCTATGGGCTTGGCAGTGCAACAAACAGTCACTATTTTTATCTATGTCAAATGTAAGAACGTAGATTCCTAGTATGAAAATATGCTTCGGGTCACGTTTACACGAGTGAAACTCAAGATGTCACGCTGCCTGTGTGGACGGTTGGATTGACTGATGCACGTGAGATGGACGGCTGAACACGCTGTTAGTGTCTCACTATTTGCAAGTCTGATATTAGATTACGATTTGTTTATATGACCCTTGTTATGACCTTTAATCCACAATGTGAATGTTGTTAATATAATAATAGTCACATCCCTTTAAAGACTGTAAGAGGGTCTTTGTAACAAACCTGGTGACTGAATCTGAAGGTGCTCACCCAGCACCTGTTGGTCTCAGAATGATCATGGTTTATTATAGTGGAGTTTTCATCAGAAATAATAATCAATAATTTCTCCTCCATCTTGAATTGCATCACCAGCAGTAGCCCTCAGCCACTGGCTGTGCTCACAAGGTCAGTTTAGCTCAGGTCAAAGTTCAACAGATTCGAACCTACATGCAGCGCAGCACTCTCTGTCACAACACACCACATACACAACAACAGAGGAGGAACTAAAAAAAGCTGTTTTTATATAGTTATGTTAATCAGAGACAGAAAACCATAAAGAACTCAGCAGACTGTTGCAGACTCTGGAGACTCCCTGAGCAGCTGCACCGCTGCAGCTAAAGGCTAAACATGCTGCTCAAGAGCATCTCACGCATCAATACTTATACAGTAATAATAACACATTGAATTCAACCAACCACACACATACACACACACACACACACACACACACACACACACACACACACGCTGACTTGCTGTGTGAAACAACTCTCATCTAATCAGTGTTTCAATCTGCAGAAGTCTGTTGAAATAATTAAGGCTCGAGTAAAACAATACACACGACTGGCTATTATTTTTCATCTAAAGCCAGGTCACGTTCCCAATTACTCTAAAATGTTGTGAGGACATGCTCTCTGTTTTCACTGAAAATATTGATATAATTCCAGGTAATGTGGCTCAGCATGGGAAGTGAGTAAGATGGTCAGACTTAACAGCGGTTTAGACTCAAGTTCTGACATAAGCTTCATAGAAGACCGCTTTGATTTGTTTAGTTCCCTTAATATCTTTTCTCATCACACAAAATCCGTAAAGCCAGAGTTAAATATATTTCTTTCTTTCTTTTTTTCAGCCTTGAATTCCTTCCCAATCGGTAATTTTCCCCTCATTTAAGCGTCCTGACTAAATCCTCATTTTGTTTGTGTATTCGTAGTAATGTCAGTCTTCAGATCTCTTCACCAGTTGTTGCAGTAATTGACTTCATCTCCCATCAGCCGTGTGATGTTGTGGCAACCCTGGAAGCCAGTGTGTGCATCCGCAGGATGGTAGCCAATTATTTGGAGCCCGCTTCAGTTTTCCAAATTAAAAATGGCCTCCCTTCCACTGTTGACCTTGGATCAGCTTTCCATTTCTTATTATTATTAGGTTATTAACACAAACCCCTGAAAGTATCTTTTTAAAGTCTAAAACAAATTCGATTAGGCCTCTTTACTCACACCGGTGCAGACATACCTATCGCTGTCTAACTCCTGTCTGCTCCCTATTACCTTCGACACTGAAGTCAGTGAGAGAGCCCGGACCTGAAAACCTATACGCCCCTGCACGCTGAACAAGGCAGGGGGGTGCCGGGTTTGCAGCACATTACCGCTTTATTGAATTAATTACGATAAGGATCATAACTTTAAACGCGGGGTGAGGCGCGGGGCGTTTTTCGGCGTGGATCGCTCCGAGCAATTTCTCCCCTGAACGACGGTGGAGGGGTTATTGGATCTGTCAGGCCTGAACTCTGTGGCATCGTAACGAGCTCCATAAGGTAAGCCGAGGTTGGGCACAGTTCGCCGCACTGATCCCTATATGCCTGCAACACGGGGGAAATTTGTACTACATACTGAACAAATAACAAGAGAGGAGAGAGGGAGAGGGAGAGAGAGAGAGAGAGAGAGAGGTGACTGCTGAGGCCTTGTTTTGATGGCGCCTCAGTCCAAGGGCCCAGAGGGTCATGCAGGGTTATCCCGGGGTCTCGCACCACGTACAGTTCCAGTAGACGCAATGAAGTGTATCATTATATTATGATGCTGCTTGGATGTTGCAGGAGGCTCTCCTCTCTCTGCTTACAGAGCTGTAACTGTTCCCAAAGGGCTGCGTCTGCATGTGTGTTTGTGGTTTATGGAAGATTTATACAAGATTTTCTTATTCTTCCGTGGGGTCCAAGCATCCAGAAGAAACCAGAGAGCGGTCAATTATGATGAATTTTGATGAGACCACATCAGACGGGACGCTATTTGTATCCACCGCAGCTGAATTTAGGTTAAAATATGGTCAAAAAAGAAAAGGGTTAGGTCAGTGCTGGCATGCTGTCATGTCAAGTCTGGAGGTTAAAGAGACAATATAAGTCAACAGAATAACAATGCAAGGATGTGTGTGTGTGTGTGTGTGTGTGTGTGTGTGTGTGTGTGTGTGTGTGTGTGTGTGTGTGTGTGTGGAAACCTAGACCTCCTATCTAGTGCACTTCAAAGAACTCCAGGCCCATTGAGAGTCCCTTCTTATTTCCCAGGGTTATTGGCATTGAAATATTTTTGGTTTTGTTTTTACAATGACAAAAAGCTTCAACGCACGTGGTGCCGAGGAGGAAAGGCCGAGCTGGAGGACTGAAGGAAATCACTACGGGTTAAACCGGTTTCGGATTAGCCCCCATGTAGATCAATAGGCTTCCCTGAGGGGTTGATGGGCTGCTGATGACGTGCAGATAGCATTTTTACTGCTTTGAGCGCCCACCAACATTTTAGCATGTCTGACAGCTCTCCCAGACTCTTCTCTTTTGACTTCTCAGACGCATGAGGTGTGTTTTTGATGTGGGAGTGTGTGTGTGTGTGTGTGTGTGTGTTGTGTGTGTGCTCCGAGGTCTCTACACGATCGTGTCTGCGTGTGAGTGTGAGCATGGCTGAGAGCTAAATATGTGCAGATGTATCATAATATTTTCACTGTAAGAAAGCGTCTTTGAGGGACAATAACCTGCAGCTGAATCAGCGTGCTGCCCCGCCACGCGAGGGCCCTTTCATATGAGCAGCTCAACTATCTGGAGAATGTGTAGGCTCGCTCAGGGTGCAAGCTGAAGCGCTCTTTTTCACTTTGCATGGTCTGTGTGTATATATACAGTGTGCTGCCTTAACATCAGCTCTAATCTCTTACTGTGTGTCTTTCTTTTTCAATACACACCCTTGCTTTGACAGAACCACCCTCTCCGCTCACCTTTTCATCCATAAATATGGTTTTTGGCACACATACACAAGCGCTGCAGATATTACACACACACACACACACACACACACACACACACACACACACACACACACACACCTATGCCTATTCAGATAACAAGCCTTTTTTTTGATCCATGACACTTCTGTTTGCATGCAGCACCGCTCGTATTTGCTGATAAAAGGAGCAACAGGTCTGCTGTGGGGGAATTTGGGGCAAACAGTGGGGAGATGAGATGTAATCACAGGCTTGTACAGCTGGCTCTTGTTTAGCTGGTCGGCTCTATTGGGGTGGGGTGGGCTGGGGAGGAAAACTAATTCCCAATCAAAATACATCAGCATCAAAGAGCCTCCAATAAAGCCTGAGAGTGGAGGCTGCTAGGTCAAATAAGTGGGCGATCTTTTATTGACTAAATACTGAGGTGAGTAAATGGACTTCTTAACTTTTGTGAAGTCTGTGAATTTTCAATATTGAATTTTTGTGTATCACATTAGCTTGTTTAGCTGCGTTGTATTTTGGGTGCACAGCTGAGAGATCATTGCAACTCTGGTGGACATTTGCTTTGGGGGTGCATGGGAAAAGAGATTGTGATTTTAGGAATAACGCCAAGTACTCTTCTTCTTTTTTTTTTTCCTCCCCTGGTTTTTGCCTGTCAGGTTACGCACAGACGGCCCTAGCTTATTGGTGAAGGTTGTAAGGGCTGAATGCAGCCTGAGAGGAATACCTGCAGACACTACTCAGGGCTGAGAAGAGGTGGCCTACGTTAAATAAAAGTCATTTAACCTATGTTTTCAATCAAAACTAATATAATTAATTACATAGCTTTTTGTAGTTCAGTTTGTGGTGAACATTATCAAGTATCAGGTATCTATCAAGAAATGATTTTAAATAAGGTTACATAGTTTATATAGATACTGCAGTTATTATAAACAATAATAATAAGTTTTATCATCATTTGTTATTTGCTCAATTTCTGCTTTTTTCAAAAACGTTTCCAAAACAAAGTCAACTTGTGTGAGGTCCTTCTCTATAGTCAGTGTGTCTACCTGCAGTAGATTCGGATCAGCTCCCAGTTTAGAGAAGCAGCAGGAGCACCGGCACAGAAGCTGAGTGATGAACTGCTGTGGACGGGAAAACATGTTTTAGCCACTTAAAAACATACCCACAGAAAAAAAACTAATATCCTTCTAAGTATACGTTTTATTTTGAATATTTTCACTGCTTTATCTTGCCGTCAAACAGCCCTTTCCTTTGGAACTACATTTTTCAACTGTGGAACTGCTGTATTCCTACGCGCAAGCACACCTACGCTTAACTCTATCTGACTCAAACAGCTGATCTGCGGAGTAATACAGTTGTGCACGCCTGCTGTTGTAGCCCATCCTCCTCAAGCTTGGGCGTGTCGTTCATTCTGATGCTCCTCTGCTCACCATTGATGTAAAGAGTGGTTATCTGAGTTACAATGGCCTTTCTGTCAGCTCCAATAACCAGCCTGGTCGTTCACCTCTGACCTCTCTCATCAACAAGCGTTTCCATCCACAGAATTTGCTGCTCATGTTTTTCCTTTATGTTTTTTGTTTCAGAGTAAAAACTCTAGAGACTGTTGTGTGTGAAAATCCCATAATATCAACAGTTTCACTAACCAGCCCATCTGGCACCAACAATCCTCAAAGACACTGACATCACATTTTTTCCTCATCCTGATGTTTGATGTGAGCATTAACTGAAGCTCCTGACCTTTATCTGCAGGATTTTATTCACTGCACTGCAGCCGCAGGTGTACAGGTGTTCCTAATAAAGTGCTCGGTGAGCGTATGTTTTATTTATATTCCAGAATAAATTTCTATAACACACAATACAAACTGCAGAGGGCTTCAGAATCACTCACATTCACAAAAGTAGCTTCTGCCTCCTCATCTGTTGACAGGATTACAAGTTGATGTGAAACGTCGATCGTCGTGAACATTTTTTGTCGTCATTTTATCAACAGATAGGAAGAGGGTTCACACTAGATCTGCAGAATCTGTGCACTTCAAATTTCTTCATATTAAGCAGCCGCGGTACATGTGAATATAAATAGAAACTCCCCTCCGTCCGTCTGTCCCTTCCTCCTCCTCTCCCTCTTTTTATTCTATTTGCTGAATAAATATTCAGTTGGAGCGTGGACTCGTTGGGATTGACAGCCTCTCTGAACTCCACAGAAAGCCTCTTTCTTTCACACTCTGGATCTTATTGGCTGAGCTATCTCTCCATCTTTGGCCCGGCTGAACCTCTCCATTTTCTGGCCCGCTTTCTTATCTTTACATCTCCGTCTCTTTGCCCCCCCCCCCGCGTCTTTCTGTCCTCATCTATCCCCTTTTCCCAGTAATGCCTCATTTTATCACCTTTTCCTGCATTTTCTCTCTCGGCCAAAACACATATTTTTGCAGGATGATTTAGACGTGGGTTTATAAAGAGCCGTAGACTCGCAGGACTGACATTTTCTTCAGCTGATCTTTTCATCAGTGTGTTAGCCTGCCTTTTGCCTTTGCGTCACTTTTTGCTTCCTTCTCTTTGTCTTCCGTGTGGGTCCGCACTACAGCAGTGCTATTTATGTTTTGCTCACTTGTCACCTCATTATTTGTTGTGCCACGGAACAGTAAATGTTTCTGATAGAGATAGGAGCCGCCGCAGAGAGGCACTCCTTCATTTGTTTTGTGTTTATTTTGTTATCCTTCCCTCACTCTCCTTCTCTTCATCTCTCGGAGTCGAGCAGGGCCGAGTCTTTATCTGGAAGCCAAGTTTACACACTGGAAGGGGAGAGAGGCTTCAAACATACAGCTCCACCACTCTTAACACCAGCACTTTAACTAGACCAAATATTTACCTTTCGCCCCCGTTCATCCCTCTGTTCGGCTTCTCTTTCACCTCGCAGTGCCACACGCCGGCTGATGCGTATCGCACACTCACTGTATCAATAATTTGGACCAAACATAAAGAGCCCCTAGTGTTTTGGATCATGCTTTTGTGTGTGGATGTGTGTAAGTGGGTAAATAACTGTCAACAGGTGGCATTTAAGTATCAAACTGTATGACAAAGAGGCACACACACACACACACACACACACACACACACACACACACACACACACACACACACACACACACACACACACACACACACATCTCAAGCCTTAAACAGTTAAGTTTGTTTTCATCTTCATTTTCAAAATAATGAATAAGCTACTCTCTCTCTCTCTCTCTCTCTCTCTCTCTGTCTCACACACACACTCTCACACACACACACACTTGCACCTTACACACATGTTTTCATAACGTTCTTGTCCACTATCACAAAGACACACACACACACACACACCTCAGGAAGCAGTTGATTGTTTGTTTTCATACTTGTTCAAAAATAATAAAACATAACCAGCTCTCTTACTCTCTCTCTCTCTGTCTCATGCCTGCTCACTCACACACTCACACACACACACACACACACGGTTTGCAGAAGAAGGTGGGAGGAGGAAGGATATGCTTTGGGTTTAAATGCCCAATGCACAGATTTACACGTAAGGTCTCTCTTGCAGATAAGCTGACGTTACATCAGGGCTACTCTCTTACTCGTGTGTGTGTGTGTGTGTGTGTGTGTGTGTGTGTGTGTGTGTGTGTGTGTGTTTGTGTGTGTTCAGCTCTCTCAATGCTCATTGTGTTTGTGTGTTTTTTTAGGGGCACAGCTTTTGTTTGCTCCTGTCAGCCGCCTCATCATTCTCTTCCTGTTCCATGTCTGTATGTGTATGTGTGTGTGTGTGTATGTGTGTGTGTGTGTGTGTGTGTGTGTGTGTGTGTGTGTGTGTGTGTGTCTCATTGGGTGTAATGTGTGTTACTGGGCTCTGTGTTCTTTAATCAACATCAGATACAAAGGTGACAACACATACGAGCAGAGGGAGTGATGCAGGCTGTAAAAATCATGACAAATCAGATTGGCAGGTCATTATGGACCGTGACACAAGCACACAGGTGAGCCGCCGACTTGTCTCTTCTTCAGCACTTCCCAAACAGGCTCATATGTGTGAGGAAAAACATCACTGTCCTTCAGAAGGGGGATCATTTTGGTGTCTCTTGCATCACTGAATGGACCATTTATTTCAAATTGTCTGACTGGCTGATATCAATGCGCTGCACTGCTGGATTTAACGGTGGCCCTGCTCTGTGTTCATTCTTAGCTCAGCTATATCTGAGTTTATACGATTTACATGTGCATATAAAGTACAGATGTTATGTGTGTTATGTGTGTGTGTTGTTGAAGAACAGCTGCGAGCAACAGCAATTAGGATGAGAGTGTTAGTTAGAGCTGAGGATCACTTCACACTTCAGCTCAGAGCCAAAGTCTACACAGACATTCCACCCTGTCACTACTGACACCTGCTGCAGCGCACACACACACACACACACACACACACACACACACACACAAACCCTGACAGCCATTTAAACTTGTGGGGTCCAGCATTTTGGTCCTCACAAAGCTGTCGGATTCCACAAGTATAATGGGCTCCCCATGTATATTGTAAAACATGCCCCTACACACACACACACACACACACACACACACACACACACACACACACACACACACACACACACACACACACACACACACACACACACCCGAATACTGCCATATACTGTAATCTTAGGTACACAAGCATACACACGCAGAGAAAGGCGGGCTTACCGTTAGACGCACACACACTAAAACACACACACACACACACATTACTGTTAGTGCTGACTCATGACAACTACTGAGACTTTAGTGTCTGACTGATCAGGTGAGGTAAACACAGGTAAGAACTCACCCAGTAGAGCTGCTTCACTGTAATAACAGGAACAAAGGATTTTATTTCATATATATACACACACACATATATATATATATTTATATATATATATATATATTTATATATATATATTTACATGTATATGTAGAAGACATTAACTAGAAAGAAAAAACATCACATATACTGTGTGAGATGTACCTATACATATGCATGGTAACAATTTTTTAGCCAATATTGCATATTCTGAATTCTCTCTTTAACATAAAGATGAACTATTTACATTAAATGCCTCAACTTTTAGTTTATTTATTTATACTGAGGATGTCTTTCTGAGACTGTGAATACCCCAGTGGTAATTCGCCTTAATTAATTACTTAATTAAACTATTATACTTTTCTTTATCTCCATAAACAACAAGAATCATTTCAGTATGGTGCAGAGCAGCTGTAATCACAGTGAAAGAGAGAGGAAAGCTTTCACATGAGGACAAAAGTCTGATCGTGTGTTGGCTTCAATATAAACCGGTCAGCGGTCGGCTTTGGCTCAACTTGTCTCAAGATATTTACTCTATTTTTGTGGAGCTGAACTTTAGCTTGATAACGATAATCAGTGCAGAGACTGAGAGACTTGGACCAAAACATCTGCCAAATAAATTTGTCTCCCTACAGGAAGAAACGGGAAGCTGGAGATACATTATGGAAGTAAACCTATAATTTCATTGCACTGTTTTGTACCAGTGTAGTTCATTTCTGCCCAGAGAGATAAAACACCAGGATTTGGGCATTTTCCTGCCACAACTCCCCACCACCATCCCACCACCTCCCTCCTCCACATCCCGCCCTGGTATTTGGGAGCCTCTCACGAATACCAGCATGGACGAGCGTGTCCTACCACTGAACCCCGTCCCACCTCCCTGGTAACACACAAGCGCACACACACACACACATGCACCCGCCCTTATCGCCAGCATTGTGCTGCAGAGTAGTTTGCTTCCTGCTTTGCTCACACACATCTACGTACTGTGTGCTTGAAAACCAGCGTGCACGCACAACTGCCACAACACATTCTTGCACTTTCGCACAAACAGCATCATCATAGCACCGACCTTATCTTATTTGCTGAGATTCAATCACACACAAATTTATGTGCACCCACACACTGTGACACACAAGCCTCAGACATGGGCATACACTCACTGGCTCTGCAGTGTATGATGGTGGTGGTGGCGGTGTGTGTGTGTGTGTGTGTGTGTGTGTGTCCTGTCTGAGATTTGGGGGAGATGCCTATCTGGACCCTACAGGATGATTTAAGCAGACAACAGATGGGAAGAGAGGACAAGGAGATAGGAAGACAGAAAAGAGGAGTTAGTGACTCAGAGACAGAGACGGGTTGAGGTGTTTTATCTTGTGCTTCCAAATTTACCTGCTTATCATGTTGATGTGGTCAAACTGACACACACACACACACACTGTACACACACACACCCGCAAACTGCCTCCAACATTTGTGAACTCTCATGTCTGAGTCTGCCTTGAGCGAGAGGAACAGTCCATTCAGTCAGAAGTTAGCATCACAATGGTTCCCTCGGCAAAAAGCCAATGGGTTTTTTACATTGGCTTTTGGATTAGTGCAGGAAAGGCTTCGTGACAGACAAAAGTTTATGATACTTACAAATTTTGTTCAGCATGATAATCTAAATCAAAAATGAAAACCACTTTTATGTTTTTTGAAACCTAAATACAATCGCCAGATGTAAAAAGCTAATGTTAGGCCGTAAACCAACTACGCCAACGTTGCATGACTTCAACGTCACCACCGCTAAACTTCCAACTTGTAGTTTGATATGTACTGTTCAGCCACTTGTCTGCAACCAGCCTTTTTTAAAGACATGTTAAAGTTTAAAGAAATCACGACTGGGATATTTAATGCACATTTTATGTCATAGAGTTTGTGTTAGTTAACTCGATCTTATTTCAGCCATCTAACCAAAAACTCAGAACAACAGTGTTATTGTTATTTCTGGGGTTTAGGAATCATCCCTGTGGCACTCTGTCGGGAAATACACTTAATCCCTTTCTAGCTGAGTGGAGCTGGTTAGCTTAGCATAGCACAAAGATTGGAAACGGGGGGGGGGGCAGCTAGCTTGGCTCTGTGTAAAGGCAACAAATCTGCCACCTCGAAATCTTACGAATGAACTTCTGTTGCAATTTTACGCAGGGTATCTCGTGGAGCAGGGAAACAGCCAAGCTAGCCGTTTCCCGCTCGTTTCCAGCCTTAAGCTAAGTAGCTAACCGTCTTCTGGCTTCGTAGCTTCATATTTAACAAACAGATGTGAGAGTGATATCAGTCTTCTCATCTGACTCTTGGCAAGAAAGTGAAATATCAAACTGTTCATTTCATGGTGCGTCACAGGGATATTCAGTCCACCAAAACAGTGCAGGCTTAGCCTTCGCCTTTGGTGTTGATTAAGAACCGTAAGTTTCTTATTAACACACCCTAGTAAAGGAATTGCTGAAAGTGAGATTCTTTAAGTAAACTTTAGAAAAACAAACAGTTTATTGTCTCATGAGAATCATCTCTCCCTCCCCCTCTCTCTGTCTCTCTCTCTCTCTCTCTCTCTCTCTCTCTCACACACACACACACACACACACACACACACACACACACACACTACAATTAGCAGTGGCTTTGCCCGGAGGCGGTGAGTCTTGGTAATAAGTGCTTGTTGATGTTTTCCAAATCTTGCTAATAGAAAGAATAAACATGGCCTAACCTTTTAATTGAGTGATGACATGACAATGATGGAGAGATTGTTAAGTACTCGGTTTGGAGCCAAAGAGCGGAGTCCTTATGTTCCCTTCTTTAATTTCACCCCTCCAACCCTCTCCGTCCATCTGCCCTCTTCCTGTTTGTGTTAATTAGCGCGGCTCACAGCATCATGGTGACTCAGTACAGTATGTCTCCCTGTCCCTGCTGGATTTATGTACTGGAAATGCAATCAAGTAATCTTTGGTTAAGGCGTTATACTTTGCTGTTAGCATGTGGCTGTCCGTACCTTCTTACTAACAGCAGCACTGAAGCAACAGATAACCCTCCACTCCTTCATCCTCTCCTCCGCTCTCTTTCTGTTGTAAGATCTCCTGTCAGTGCCCTGTCAGTGCCAATCTCCATGATAGATTCCTGTCCTCTGTACTACCCTCCACTCTGACCCTTCCTTCCTTTATTTTCCTTCTAGCAGTGACCCTGTAAGTACCGAGTACAAACCTGTCTACTGTGGTGCCACTACTGCATGATAATTTTATCTATTACTTTGGTTAAATCTCATGAACAGACAGCAAAAATTAGCTTCAGAATAGCTGTGCACTGTTGCTCATCTTAGCCTCCATGTGATCTATTACATCCTACTTGGGCCAAAAGAACTGTTTACTGATGATGGTGCAGTCTGGCTGCAAGTTTACTGTCATTACAAGCGAGCAGTGTCCTCCCAGGCTCATACGTAGTGGTAGAGTTAAAGTCTTACCCATATCAGGCTCCTGTTGACAGTCTGGGGGTTCAGTCTGGGGCTGAACCATGAACTTCTGTTCAGTCTGATCCACAGATGTTAGACAGTTTTGGTCCTTTTTTTGCTGAGCCTGTAGCCAAAACAAGTAATAAGAAGAAAAAAAATGTTGCTTAACCTATATACAGTATGAATACAGTATATTTTTGCTGTGTACATACAATCACAAAGATGCCAAATTGTGTTAACATTTTTTCAATTAATTAATTAATATGGGTGATTTTTCCAACAATATAAAAAAAAAAAAATAAAAAAAAATCAAAACTAACTTGCATGTGGCTCCTTGGAGTTGAAAGGTCAGATAAGCCAAATTCGCCACAATTGTGATGAACAATCAAAAGTGTATTTTTGAAATATTCTGACTCAGAGGAGCCAAGCAGAACTCAAGGTTGTGCATTCCCATTTAAAGTGAGCTTTTATAATGGTCATCGTTTGTTCTCCCATGACACTGCACTACAAACTTTGAACAGAGCCATCATTGTTGTTATTAGTTGCACTCGTGCTTTGCTGCTACTGCACTGTAAACAAAATGTGCACATGTGTAAAAGGCCCATTGAGACCAGGAAGTGATTGTTTTGTTATTGTTTTCTGCTATGACACATGAAAATGTTGCCTGTGAAAAAGCCTGCTGTTGGTTATCAGCTTTTAAGGTCCTGCACACCTGGATAGCTACATTCAATTAACTGAGCAAACCTCTGCTCAGGTGGAAGATGTGCAGGGTTGACCTGGGGGTAACGAGAGGTCACCAATTTGATTAGATGTAGAACGGTGACATTGTAAGTCATCTTGCCCGGAGAGGTGGAACAAAACTTAGAGGAGGGGGAGGGAATGTCAATTAAGTACAAACTAGACAAGGAGATTTAGATGCACAACACAATTTGCTTGTGGGCTTTTTCAGATCTGTCCATGTGCCATTTAGGGAGTGAATTAAAGCAACGAGTATTGTTTTTATCGTGCTTTTTTTCCTCGTCACAGTCCAATGGCAGGACACACTGACATTGCAGTGTTCGGCATTCTGTACACTCTGGACTCAAATGTGTGTGTGTCTAAGTGTTAGAAAGCTGACCAGGAGTATCCAAGGTCACCAGAAAACTTCAATTTCAGCATCTTGTTGGTTTCAAAATGAGATTGCATGCATGATCACTTCCAAAGTCTTGCTTTATAAAGACAGTTATTCCCACAGGATGTGACCGCAGCATAAAACAGGACAGATTCTAAACTACAGAGCTCTGCCAGTACTTTCATCTTTTCCCTCGCCTGTTTTTTTTTTTTGCCTTATTTTTGCTTCAGAATTTCGGCTTCACTTCCACACGAGTGACAAATGTGTGTTGAGCGGCTGTTCACAGGAGATTCCTTTTACGCACACATTCTTTTGAACACGACTAGCACAACTGCAGACAGGTGTACACCGACTCTCTCTCTCTCTCTCTCTCTCACCCACGCACATCCATGAACACACTCTAAAGTGCAGGGGTCTGTATCTGTCCGAGTGTGGGGGAGGTCCAAGGCCCCCGGGGGAACCAATAGCAGGTCAGCGTTGTGAGGCCGGGGGGGGGGGGGGGGCAACCCCTTTGAAGACCTGNGGGGAGGTCCAAGGCCCCCGGGGGAACCAATAGCAGGTCAGCGTTGTGAGGCCGGGGGGGGGGGGGGGGGGGGGGGGGGTTGTCAACCTATTAGAGAGCTGCAGAGGAATTCTGTGTGAAACAGAGACCAGCCGACTGACAGAGACACCACACAGCTGCACGGCTGCAGCGCAGCAGACGAGCTGTACCCGCCGTCTTTTTGAACTCCTTTTCTTTGTCTTCAAACCCATTTTCTTTTGTTTTCAATCTCTTGCGCCTCTTCCAGCTGAATCTACTTGTTCAAGTGGTCGCTGAAGACAACAAGGGACAGACGCTGTTCTTTTGAGGCAGTATCTGCAAACAAGCAGTTTGTTCTTTTCTAGATAATCAATTGGACTCACATAAAGTATAATATGAAGATTTTATGCTCGTTAGAGCCAACAATGAGTTTGGTACGATGGAGGAGTCAGTGGATATGATGCGATTTGTACCACTCACACACACACACACACACACACACACACACACACACACACACNGATATGATGCGATTTGTACCACTCACACACACACACACACACACACACACACACACACACACACACACCACCTGCCTTTAGATTTAAGCACATCTGGGGAATTGGCAGGGGGAAGAGGTGTGTGTGTGTGTGTGTGTGTTGAGATATGAGTGTATCACACACACCTAGTGTTTACCTTGGCCTCAGAGGTGTAGACACAGACAGAGAAAGAAGAGGAGAGGAGTGGAGAACCATATCCTGCAGTGTTTAGATAATGAGCAGTGTGTGTGTAGTGTGTGTGCATGACTGTGTGTGTGTGTGTGTGTTAGGATGGAGGGAGCATGTGGATTCTCTTCCCACCAGCTAAATGATTTTCATTCTTTCAGCGTGTGAATTGAGACAAGACATTATCGCACATGCCAGTCAGTGATACAACAAGGAGAAATGCCACGGAAGAGCTGCGAGCAACAGGTTTCTGTTTCTGCCGGTGTTTTGTTTTCACATTATCTGATGAGTGTTTCACACGTTTTTCACTTTCAATTCATTTCAATCCCTTAAATGGCATGACATCCAGTAAAAGCCCAAACTCTTGTTATTATTCTTATGTTATCTTTATTTTCAATCCATATATAAACCACACACACACACAAACACACACACTCACGTATAGGGATGTGCACACACTCTAATATACACACACGGTGTGGTTTTGCGGTGTGGTGGGTTGATTGGCAGGTGGTAGAAAGGAGAGGAAGTGAGGCTGACAGGACTCTCAGGTGGTGTTAACTCCTGACTGACAGGTAGGCCGCGCCCTCACTGACAGACGGTGAGAGTCAGTTAACTCTTTACCGCCCAGAATCTCTGCAACGCTTGTAATTTATTGTGACATTTAAAACTTTGACGCTTTGTTTCACTTTATTAAATCGGGAACATCTTGGAGAAAGAAGTTGAATGACGTGCAAAAACGAGCTGCGACATTGACCTTGACCATGATGTTGAACATAACTGATGCAGTATTTCATTTTTTGAGTGGTTTATATGTGAATTTTCTGACACATTTCAGTGTTTGTCAGTTACATTGACCTTTCAATCGCTGCCTCTTGTCTTTGTTTCCATCTCACTTTTTTGCCCCCCCCCCCCCC